>NC_091789.1:15881646-16194535 GCF_029378745.1 Bos indicus | reverse complement strand
AGCACAGAGAGTGAAGTTGACTTTGCCATAACTGTCTTTTGCCATATTTTTAATGTAAGATTTTGGCCCCTTAGGCTCAGCACTGTAAACCAGGGGTGGAGCACGTGAGTCTCAATCTGTGGATATCTTGAAATTAGGGCTTGGCGATTATGGGGCCAAATTCAAGACTGATAGAGTGGCTAATGATTTGACTCAGAAAGACGTTTTAATTTGTTAAAAAATACCTGTCAACTTGGAAACAGCTACTGCTACCTTGGCAAGGTGCAGAATACCTCTAAACTAGGAATCTTTTAGGGCTCCCTCTACCATGGTTTTTGGAGAAGGCAATGGCACCCCACTCCAGTACTCTTGCCTGGAAAATCCCATGGACGGAGGAGCCTGGAAGGCTGCAGTCCATGGGGTCGCTGAGGGTCAGACATGACTGAGCGACTTCACTTTCACTTTTCACTTTCATGCATTGGAGAAGGAAATGGCAACCCACTCCAGTGTTCTTGCCAGGAGAATCCCAGGGACGGGGGAGCCTAGTGAGCTGCCGTCTATGGGGTCTCGCAGAGTTGGACACAACTGATGCGACTTAGCAGCAGCAGCAGCAGCTACCATGGTTTTAAAAAACAAAACCACAAAGATACGGAAAGATGAACCGCAAAGTGAACGTTTGTCTTGGTTCACTGCTAGTGCCTATTTGATATTGTTTGGGATTTGGAAATCTGTTTCAATCATTCCTTCCTTCCATCATTTCATCACTGATTTCATTCGGCAAGTATCGGAGTACCTAATCAATGCCAAGGTGCTGCGTTCAGAGTGGATACTGAAGTTAAAGAAACATTTCCAAGGGCATCATTTAAAAGGGGAGTTATTGGCTGAATGTGAAAGCTTCAAAGAGACTGTAAAAGTGTCATGGGTTGGGTGGAAGAGACTACTGCAAGATCCTTGCGTGTGGACCTAATTTGAAATATATATTAGAAACTTGAGGATATTAGGAAACAACTAAATGGACTCGAGTTTACAAGGGGGTCCCCTGGCAGAGATAGGGAAGGGGATTTAAGCACTGAAGAACAACAACCAAAAAGACTTTTCAATAAAACCTCTGGAAGGGGGATGGAATGGTAACTGTAGAAGTCAGATCACTCACCATGGAGTCAGAAAGTCAAAACATCCTCTTTGTAGTTCCAAGTCAGGGAGAGTAACAGGAATATTCCCAGGGCAGCATGATGAGGTGTTACTAAAATGTTCCCACAAATGGTCCAAAGTGAACTTGTCTGATGTTCCTCAAAGAAGATGATAAATTTGAAAGGTACTCTTGGGGTTTGGGGAGTAGATAGAATAAGCTTAAAAGTTGTAGTCTCCTGAATGCTAGACAATTTATATTTGACCAAGAAATCTGAAATCAATAAAGGGTGACGATTGACTTCCAATTTTGAAAGTGGTAAAGTAGAACCTTGAAAGTGGAACCTCAGAGGTGTGGACCTATAGAGCAAAGCACAGCTACAGAGTGCCAGTTCATGCCAAGAAAGAGCTCCTTGGGTTATAAGGGGAAATGAGAGGCATAAGATAAAGGAGAAGGTTGTAGTTTATTAACCAAAAGTTGTGGGGCTCAGAGGCAAATATCACTGAGCTTGTCTTAAAGCCTTTGACTGTTCCTGAGTCTAGATTGCCATGGAGAAGCATATCTTGCTTATACTAATTAACTTTACATGAGCCTGTATTTGTAGATTATATGTTCACCTCTACTACATAAAGTCACATCATTCACACATCTATGCATTATTTTTCTGGCATACAACATTTGAAAATTTTTAACACTATTTTCTGCTTTGTGTTTCAGTATTTGTCAGTCTGATTTAATGAAAACTTTATCTAGAATCAACTCTATGGAAGTTCTATGGCAAGACTTCTAAAATTCATGTTTTAGGGGCCTCCAACAGCACAGAAGGGAAATGGAGTTTTCATTTTTCCTGCTTAGCACCTTTTGATTCACTTTTGCTCTGAGAAGAATATTTAGTAGGAAAAAATATTTTAAGAGTTTAAATGTAATAGAGGCTTCTGAAATAAGGGACTATTTCATCAAAAAGTTATTGTTTTAGGATACTGAAACTGAAACAAGTTTGAGGGGTGGGGGGCAGGAACTGGGAAGTTGAGAACCAAGGTATTGAGTCATGGGTTTTATTCTTGAAAGAAAACAATAGAAAGGACTCCATTAAAATGAGCCTCTCATTTGCCTTCCTGCAAGAGTCCTAGTGTTGAGTCTGGTGAGTGGATATTTGCTAGGCAATAGATATACTTTCCCTGGTTCAATTCCTGGGTCAAGAAGATCCCCTGGAGAAGGGATAGGCTACCCACTCCAGTATTCTTGGGCCTCCCTGGTGGCTCAGACAGTAAAGAATCCACCTGCAATGTAGGAGACCTGGGTTCAATCCCTGGCTTCAGAAGATCCCCTGGAGGAGGGCATGGCAACCCACTCCAGCATTCTGGCTTAGAGAATCCCCATGGACAGAGGAGCCTGGTGGGCTACAGTCCATGGAGTCATAAAGAGTCAGACATGATTGAGTGAGTAAGCACAGCACAGATACACAGAATTGAAGTAATAAGACTTTAGATGCACAGGTGCTGTAAGCCAAGTCAACACAATCAACCCACACACCATGTATCCAGGTACCTGCAAGGATATGAGCAAACACCCAACAGGACCCACTGGCTGGCTGCCACTCTCAGCCTTCATGTCACCACTGGCCTTCTGGACTTTTTTATTAGTGTTTGCCTTGTCTAATGCTCCCTGTGTTGCTTCAGATGGATTATCACAATTTTAGCATGCATTACCCACAAACCAGTCTCTAAACTAGCCATCTCCCTACAGATAATCCCTACTCTTCTGCAGGTGTATAGAAACTTGCAGAAGAAGTTCCTGTATAAGAACCAGAAGAGGTCCAGATGCGCAGCTTCTCAGTAGTCATAGGAACTGAGACTCACAAGTATAAAAACTGTTGGCCCAATCTACCATTCCCTTAAACTTCCAGCCCAGAGGATCATTTTGTAAAATGAAAGATTAATTAAGAGTGGACAAGATTCCATCATCCACTTGCTCCTGCCACAGCCCAGGGCTGCTCCATTAATCAATAGCTAATTGTAGTCCAGGTCACTTGATCTCAGGAAGCTAAGAGGGGTCAGGCCACTGTTCATGCTCATGTGTCTACAGGGTGCTGGTGTGGAGTGCACAGAGGTAGGTCTTCTCACCCTTCCCTGTCTTTTTGTCATCAATCATCATATCAAAGGACCTGGGTTTCACTATGATGGAAACCAAAAGCTTACTTTTTTCCGAGAAGGGCTTTTGTGTGTTTACAGGCAATCTGTTATTATACGTATCATTGGTGGTGACTTTTAAGGATAGAAAAGCTTGCAGTAGTCTTGATGGCAATCATTTAATTTACTTCGTTCCCTCCTTGGCTTTAAAACATGAACCAAATATAGCCTCTAAGTAAGGGAAAATAGTAATAATGCTGTTGCGTATAGATTTTACTTCTATAGTAACTGTAAAATGACACTGATAATACGTTAAAAAATAATTGTATGTTGGGATTGACTTTTAGTGCTATGACTAAAACCCAGGAAAGCAAATTTAATAAAAATGTAGTTGTCAGGAGTTTTATATGTCATGATATAGAATCTAGTGAACAGGACAGATCAAAGGTTTCTGACTGTAACTGATGGTGGAGCACAAGGATTAAACAGTCATCCTTCCAGATGTCTGGGGGCTTGGGGAAGGAGCAGAGACACAGTGGATAATTTTTTACATGTAAAGCTGGAACGTGCACATCAAAGAAATGACATCATGGTAAGCAAGGGGGACAAGATCAGGAAGAGAGAAATGGAGTCTCTGAGGTTACTCTTTTAGCACTGAAAGGTCACATCACAGAATGATAACCCTCTGTCAATACAACAGGTGCAGGTGGGAATTAAAGGAAGAATTTCTAATGTAATAGGTGGGGTAGAATAGCACTTGAGCTCTGTGCTTAGTTGCTAAGTCGTCTCTGACTCTTTATGACCCCATGGAATGCAGCCCTCCAGGCTCCTCTGCCCATGGGACTTTCCAGGCAAGAACACTGGAATGGGTTGCCATGCCCTTCTCCAGGGGATCATCTCAACCCAGAGATTGAACCCACATCTCTTGTGTCACCTACATTGGAAGGCAGGTTCTTTACCACTTGAGCCATCTGGGAGCTACAAAGAGGAAAAAGGGACAAAATAGTGTTTCTGATTAAATCTTCACCAACTAAATTTCACTTATATTTCACTTAATAATAGTCACTGCTTATAAAATGCAGCATGTATGCCAGGCCTGGTTTCAGGTGCTCTGTTTATTTACATTATCTCTCATTCTCATACAATCTTGTGAGGCTGTAAGATTCAAACTGCAAAATCCACTACCATTGGAAGCCAAGACTTCAGCTTATATTTCTTGTGACTCCTGTAGCTTCCTCTCTCCCCTGCTTCCTCTCACATGGCCTCTGTCCTCATAGCTGCAACCCTCATGTGAAAGTCAGTTTGTGTTTAGTTCATACACATGCATGCACACACGCATGCACATTCACCACCAGGGCTCTTCACAAAATCTTTGTGAATAGTATATTTGGTAATCATGGGGATGGAGCTACACTGTGAACTATAATTAATTCCCTTTTCCCCCTGTCCTTTTCAGTTTCTTCTTCTCTCTCCTGCAGAGACCCCTTCAGTTCAGTTCAGTTCAGTCACTCAGTCGTGTCCGACTCTGCGACCCCATGAATCGCAGCACTCCAGGCCTCCCTGTCCATCACCAACTCCCGGAGTTCACTCAGACTCACGTCCATCAAGTCAGTGATGCCATCCAGCCATCTCATCCTCTGTCGTCCCCTTCTCCTCCTGCCCCCAATCCTTCCCAGCATCAGAGTCTTTTCCAATGACTCAACTCTTCACATGAGGTGGCCAAAGTACTAGAGTTTCAGAAGTCCCAGGGCTGATCTCCTTTAGAATGGACTGGTTGGATCTCCTTGCAGTCCAAAGGACTCTCAAGAGTCTTCTCCAACACCATAGTTCAAAAGCATCAATTCTTCAGTGCTCAGCTTTCTTCACAGTTCAACTCTCACATCCATACGTGACCACTGGAAAAACCATAGCCTTGGGACCTCAAATTCCTATCATTTTATTTTAACTGACACTGGCTCCACCCCTCTCACACTTTCTTAGTCAATTCCTTCGAGATACTCAGCAGATAAAAGAACATTCCATTTTAAAAGATATGCTCTCTTCATATATCTGGGCAAAACTGTAATTCAAATACATTCATACATCCCAATGTTCATAGAAGCACTATTCACAATAGCCAATACATGGAAACAACCTCAATGTTCACTGACAGATGAACAGATAAAAAAGATGTAGTATATATATACACAACAGAATATTACTTAGCCATAAAAAAGAACAAAATAATGCCATTTGCAGTAACATGGATGCAACTAGAGATTATCATACTAAGTGAAATAAGTCAGAAAGGAAAGATGAATAGCATACAATATCACTTTTATGCAGAAACTAAAATATGGCACAAATGAAACTATCTACAAAACAGAAACAGACTCATAGACATAGAGAGAAGACTTGTGGTTGCCAAGGGGGAGTAGGGGAGGGAGAGGGGTGGACTAGGAGCTTGGTAGGTGTTGGTAGGTGCAAATTATCATATTTAGAATGAATAAACAACAAAGTCTTACTGTATAGCCCAGGGATCTATATCCAATCTCCTGGGATAAACCATAATGGAAAAGAATATAAAAAAGAATGTGTGTGTGTGTGTGTGTGTGTGTGTGTATATAAGCATAACTGAAAAACTTTGCTGTATAGCATTAATTAACACAACATTATAAATCAACTATACTTGACAATAAAAATAATATATAATAGAATAATAGAATATATGTCCTCTTCAGTAGGAAGTTGTGATTATAAATATTAAAAAGAGGGGGGTTCAGGATGGGGAACACGTGTACACCCATGGTGGATGCATGTAGATGTATGGCAAAATCAATACAATATTGTAAAGTAAAAAAAAATAATAATAATAATAAATAAAAATAAAATACTATTTATAATAAAAAAATCCAATTTAGGTAGGTACAGATGAGGAAGCTGAGACTCAGAGAGGTAATATCACTTGGCTAGGACTAACCAACTAGAAAGTTATGACTGTGAACAGGTCTGTCTGAATCTAAAGCCCATATCCTGTCTGTGCTGTGTTGTGCTTAGTCACTCAGTCGTGTCGACTCTTTGCAACCCCATGGACTGTAGCCCTCCAGGTTCCTCTGTCCATGGGGATTCTCCAGGCAAGAAAATTGAAGTGAGTTGCCATGCACTCCTCCAGGGGATCTTCCCAACCTAGGGATCGAATGCAGGCCTCCCACATTGCAGGCAGATTCTTTACCATCTGAGCTACAAAGGAACATCAAGAATGCTGGAGTGGGTAGCCTAACCCTTCTCCAGGGAATCTTCCCAACCCAGGAATCAAACCAGGGTCTCCTGCACTACAGGCAGATTCGTTACCAGCTGAGCTACCAGGGAAGCCCATTCTCTCTACTATACAATAGAAATCTCTCCACCTGGCTTGCAGGGAGGAGAGAATCCTAGAATACCTTACTCACTGCTTTGGTCTCCATATCACACCTGGCTATTGATTTTTAATTTATTCATTGGTTTTCTCAACTGCTCCTAAGACATCTGGGTGAACGTGCAAAAGCCTTCTGAAGCCACTGCAAAAATCTGTAGTAGCCAAGTGGGGATATGATTTCTTAGCCATATACAGGAGATGCTTCTTTCTATAAAGCTCAAAAATGGGATGCCTCTGCGTCCCAGGGATCAGTGAGTCTCAGCAGAGGAACTATTCTTTATCTAGACCTTAGTGGTGTACCCCATGTGAGATAATTTGGCATTTCCAAGTCATTTTCTGACCATAGCTCCATCATAGAAAAAAAATAAGCTATTTCAATTTTATACTTGAAATATTCACTAAATATTTCTGCACACTGTGCTTTGAATTGTGTGCATATTGGGGATAGGAGGGCTTCCCTGGTGGCTTATATGGTAAAGAATCTGCCTGCAATGCAGGAGACCTGCATTCGATCCCTGGGTCAGGAAGATATCCTGGAGAAGGGAATAGTCACCCACTCCAGTATTCTTGCCTGGAGAATTCCAAGGACAGAGGAGCCTGGCAGGCTACAGTCCATGGGGTCACAATGAGTTGGACATGACTGAGTGACTAATACTTGCACTTTGGGGATAGGAAGGTGATAAATAGAAAACAATCCCTGGACTCCAAAACCTTAAAGGCACTGGGAGCTGAAAAGTAATAGTGTGGGTCAGACTTACACAGACATTAAGAATACAAAGCAGAAAGTACTAAGAGCATATGCTATACCTTCTATCTGGAATATTCTTTGCTCCCAGATCTTTCGGCTCTCATCCAGTCTTCTGAGGAAATTGTATCTTGATTCCCCCTGTGGACTTGGTGTCCCTCCACTAGGCTCACACAGTCCAGTTAGCATCCTTCTGCCATATTATTTCTACAACACGGTCTTCCACTTTCAATAAAATGTGAGTTTTTAAAGAACATGGACTTTGTATTTCTATATCCTCAGAGTTTATCAAAAGTGAACAATCATAAGATGAGCCAGGAATAAATAAAGTGGTCACTTTATGATTGTTTGTTTTTTCCCCAAGTAAATGAAGGAATGTATAGATGTTCCTTGGTGAGTAAAGCTAAGAGAAATTGCTTCTGACTGAGAGGTAACTGAAAGGCTGCATTAGGGAAATAGCACACATCAAGTCTTGAAGAATGGTTATGATTTGGACATAAGCAAAGGCACAGAGACCAGAAAGAACCTGGTCAGAAATGTGCTCTAATACCCTGAAAAATAAGAATACTTCGAGAGGACTTTTGCTTCTACAGTGGTGAAGTAACTGGTATCAAATCAATTACCCCACCATAAATGTCTAAAAAACTGTACAAAAGAGAAATCAAACTGAGCCCTACTTTCTCGTCAATAGTATAAAGAGAGGGAATGGAAGCAGAATACAGGAGACACACTGAGTTAAAGGAGACAGGGATTACAGTTATGGAAAGAGGAAGTGAATGTAATTTGTTGGACAAGGTACAGGAGAGGAAGGAGACATGAAGGAAAAGACATTCAGAAATCCGTACAGCAATACCCCAGAGTCCATAGTTGAACGCTAAGCCACACACACACATATGATAAAATTACACAGACCAAAGGGAAACTAACAGAGTGTGTAAGCTGAAAAATTCACAGAGTTCACATAGGCATAGAAGACATTTGAATTCCAAGCAGGTAGAGACAACTTGTTGAACACCCAGGGAATTTAGTAGAGGCCCAAGAAGGGGAATATTTTGTATTAGGGCTAAATAAGCCTTGAGGAAAGTCTACAATAGATGTGCTATAACAAAGTGTGAAAACAAGACTTAAAAGTATGGCAATAAACTGCCAGTTACATACCTGCCTCCCAGACAATGTCCAAAATTCTTTGAAAAAAGACAAGTCCAAACACTCAACAACATACTATTCTCAACTCAAAAATTATTAAACTTACAAAGAGATAGGAAAACATAACCAATAACTAGGAGAAAAGTCAGTCAATGGAAATAAAGCTCAAAATGACAGAGCTGGTGGAATTAGTAAACAATAACTTTGAAAATAGCTACTTTAAACATGATCAAGAAAACAAAGGAAAACATATGAAAATCATGAGAGCAGAAATGGAAGATATTTTAAAAGAAATATAACTCTAAATCTAAAAAATACAACAAAAAGAATATATACATATATGTGTGTGTGTGTATATATATATGTATGTATGTATGTGTATATATATATGTATGTATATATAACCAAATCACTTTACTGTATACCTGAAACTAATACAACATTGTAAATCAACTATATTTCCATTAAAAAAAAAAGAAAAACAAAGAAGACAAAAAAGTTCAGGAGTATCAATAGGAAGGTGATACTATATGTCCTTTATTTGAAGAAAACATTTTTTATTTTTATTGTTCAGTTGCTAAGTCATGTCTGACTCTTTGTGATCCCATGGACTGCAGCACCCCAGGCTCCCCTGTCCCTCACTATCTCCCAGAGTTGGCTCAAACTCATGTTCATTGAGTCAGTGATGCCGTCCAACCATCTCATCCTCTGTCGTTTCCTTCCCCTCAAGCCCTCAATCTTTCCCAGCATCAGGGTCTTTTCCGATGAGTTGGCTCTTCGCATCAGGTGGTCAAAGTACTGGAGCTTCAGGTTCAGCATTAGTTCTTCCAATGAATATTCAGGGTTGATTTCCTTTAGGATTGACTGGTTTGATCTCCTTGCAGGCCAAGGGACCCTAAAGAGTCTTCTCCAACACCACAGTTCAAAAGCATCAATTTTTCAGCACTCAGCCTTCTTTCTGGTCCAACTCTCACAACCATACATGACTACTGGAAAAACCATAGCTTTGACTATACAGACCTTTGTTGGCAGTCCTTTTTCTTTTTAGTATTTCTGAAATAATCATGAATCTTACAGTGAAGTTTTGTAAAGCTATTACTGAGTCAATGTCTTACAATTCATGACATCTTAAAATTATGGAAATATAGTATCTGAGGTACAAAGAGTGCTAAGAAAATGTGGCTGGAGGTGGAGCCCTGGAGAACACATATTCAGGGATTCAGTGAAAGGTTACCTGGGTAGTTTAGCTATGTACTATAAGACTCCAAACTTCTCTTTTTAATTGAAACCAGCTTAATTATAATTTATTCAATGAATTACACAATTATCTTCTTCCTTTAAACATCATTGAATTTTTTTCTGGTAAGCAAAGGGAACTAGAGATGGAAATTTGGCAAGAGCAGCAGGGCTAGAAGGTAGAGGTGGGTACCAAACCCTGGGGACAGACATTTTTAGATTTCCAGGTGTTTCTATAGCCCTGCTCTATTGGGGAACAGCATTGCTTTCTTCAGCCTTATCATGGAAAAGATGAGAAAATGCCAGTGAAATAGGTGGGCAGGGGCTGTCCTGATGGTCCTGGAGGTTGAGTTTCTGACGCTGAGAGGATTTTGTTTTGCTGTCAGAATGTTTCCTCCATTAGCAACTTCCCTACAACTAGCCCCAGTCTCACTTTCCAGTGCCTGCTCCCATGGACCTTCCTCTCTAGAGTGGGACGTGAGCTACAGGTTTATTTAGGAAGCAATTCAAGCCTAAATAACATACTGTTTATCTCTTGTCAAGTCTCTCCAGGATGACTTGGAGGGAACTCGGAGGCCCAGAGCTGGAAAAACAAGTTTGACAGTTAAGTGATTGGTAAACTGAAAGGAAACTTTTTGCACATGACCTGAAAGAGTTCTCCTCACTCCAAGGAAAATCTGACCTTTATGTCCAAAAGCCATTTCCAAAGGCTTCTTTCCAAGTTCTGAGAAGTTAAATAAATGTTTAAATGCTACAGAATATGGAATGTTTCTTCAGTGTTTTTTGTCATCTTCCTCTCTCTCCAGTCAAAGGCCAGCCCTGGGACGTGCTCCTGTGGCCGGGAGCCATTTTGCCTGCTGCTCCCCTTCCAGTTAGGACTGGGCTGGGCCAAGCCGCTTGAGTCTTGGTGTAGGAGCTAGCAGTCTCCCAGGCCAGGGAGCTTCACATCTAGGCCCTGAGAGGTACAGGGCCTCTGAAAAACCTCTGGAAGGGCTTAGGCAAGGTAAGCAGGTTATTCCAGGACATCAAATTCTCCTTGGAATCCAGGAAGGCATTGGAACCTATCAGATCTCTATAATACCAAAAGGAATGGTGAAGCAAGGTCCTACTGTATAGCACAGGGAAATCTGCTCAACGTTATGTTGCAGCCTGGGTGGAAGAGGGGGTTTGCGGGAGAATGGATGCATGTGTGTATGTATGGCTGAGTCCCTCCTCTGTGTACCTAAAACCATCACAACATTGTTAATTGGCTTTACTCTAATACAAAATATAAAGTTTAAAAAAAAAAAGGAATGGTGAAGATATGGCCCATGGGTGAACCATTTCTCTGCCTAAAAGTATTCAAATTCAAATCTTCCTTAAATTTGTGTTGGCCAAGTAAGCTCTGTTGGCCAGGTCTAGTTAGCCTCCAGGACACCAGTATGCAAGCTCCAGCTGAAATCTGCAAATAATGAAGTGGATGGATTTTACATGGGAGCCTTGGAGGCATGATGACAAGCACCTAAGGAGATGGTATTATGCAGTGGAAACTCCCCAACCCCCACTCCTCACAATGAGGTAGTGAGGTGACCACGTAGGTGTGGTCACCTCCCCACAAGGCTGAGTCTTATGCCTGGCAGACACTAGCTCCTGGGAGGCACCCCTTGGGACCCAGCTCTCAATGCAAAAGTATTTCCTTCTTCAGGGAGAACCAGAATCTCTAGAATCTCCAGCTGCTTGTTTAATTACATTCCCAAAATGGATTGCCCACTTGTCCTGACAAGAAATCAAACCAGCAAAAAGGAAACTGTTGTAAAACTGGACCCACCTAGTGAGTTATGCCAGACACGTGAGCATATATGCTGGGATGCAGCACAATTTTTTCCTCCCAAAATGCCTAATGAGGACTTCCCTGTCATAGATAGTCAGCACTGGCTCTTTCCTCAGGAAATGTTGCATAGAATATCAGGATTGGCAGGGCTTTAAGTGACAAAGTCCAGCCTTTCACATTCTTGATGGAGAAAGGAGGTACAAAGAGGGTAAATGATTTGCCCAAGATCAGATACACAGGGTAGAGCGAAGGTGTTTATGCTTTATTTTGACTCTTGGGAATGTCAGAGATTTCAAGGTCCTTTGCAATGTAGACTACACTTCTCACTTTACAGGAGAAACTGAGGCTGAGGAATTGAAAGGTATTCGTTCAAGACCACAGAACTAAATAATGGCTCACTAGAACTCAGTCTTCTGAATTGCAGACAAATGCTCTTTTCTCTTTATGATGCTACTTCTTGGGTTCTGTTTGGGAATAAAGAGGAACTGCATAAAGGAAGGAAATGAAGTCATTGGGATCATAGACGTCCAATCTCGTCAACTGTTCTCAAGACTGCTCGAGTCTTTAACCCCAAAGAAAGCTCTGAGTCAGAGGAGTTGGGGTCAGTAGGGCTGAAACGATGGGTTTCTGAATGTACTTTTTGTACCTTTAATTTGCCTCTGTGGTTCCACTGTTCTGCTGTTGGCTGTCTTCTGCTGGTTACTAAGGGATAGTGCCAACTTTGACCAATGGCAGGCTGTTCTAATCATGTAACTCAGGCCTGATTCCCTTCTATTGGGATTGATGTGACTGAGAGTGGAAAGGGGAAGAAGCCTGGGGGGTGGTGGTACCTGAGGGTCACTTGCTAGTCTCTTGTGAGCTACTTCCTACACTCCCTGCTTTGCTGGTTCTGCCCAAGAATAGTGCAGAGGGGTATTTAGGCATAGACCCCACCAGAGAAGCCACCCAAGATATGCACCTCAAGAGAAGGAGAGAAAGAGAAATTTGCAAGTGGGACTTGATGAGCATTAACATGACAGGGGAATCTGAAGGGAAAATCTGAATAAAGTTCAGTCTCAGTTCAGTTCAGTTCAGTTCAGTCGCTCAATCATGTCCGACTCAGCGACCCCATGAATTGCAGCACACCAGGCCTCCCTGTCCATCACCAACTCCCGGAGTTCACTCAGACTCACGTTCATCGAGTCAGTGATGCCATCCAGCCATCTCATCCTCTGTCGTCCCCTTCTCCTCCTGCCCCCAATCCCTCCCAGCATCAGAGTCTTTTCCAATAAGTTAACTCTTCACCTGAGGTGGCCAAAATACTGGAGTTTCAGTTTTAGCATCATTCCTTCCAAAGAAATCCCAGGGCTGATCTCCTTCAGAATGGACTGGTTGGATCTCCTTGCAGTCCAAGGGACTCTCAAGAACATCCATACATGACCATAGGAAAAACCATAGCCTTGACTAGATGGACCTTTGTTGGCAAAGTAATGTCTCTGCTTTTGAATATACTATCTAGGTTGGTCATAACTTTCCTTCCAAGGAGTAAGCGTCTTTTAATTTCATGGCTGCAGTCATCATCTGCAGTGATTTTGGAGCCTAAAAAAATAAAGTTCAGTCTAGAAGCATCAAAAGCAGCCCCCGACTGCCAGCATATAGACCACTATTTCTGGTAGAAAATGAAAGTTGCTCTGGTAATGTAACCATTTTGTGCATGTCATGGCTACAGTTTTTCTGAGTAGCTGCCTTTATTCAGTGACCTGTTTTCTAAGCACATAAAATGAAAATCTTGTAGTGTTTAAAAAAGTAGGGTCTAAAAATTAAAATTTTTAAAAAAGAAACCATCTAAAACTGGATTGTGATGATGACTTCACAGTTTAACCTTAAAAGTGGTGAATTTTATGGTATGTAAATTATACCTCGATAAAACTATTTTTTAAAGATTAAGCACCCCTCCCACACACACACAGAATGAGGAATAAGCATATTGACTATTTGATAAAAAATAGTAGGGTCTGTCACCCAAGGTATGAGATTTACTTTCAGAGGAACCAAAACCTGAGCAGCAATCTCTCCCTTGACCAGAATCTAGCACAGAGCAATTCAGTTGCATTCCATTTTAATGTGCGTTTTACTTCATATTCAGGGAATTTTAAAGGGCAAAGACCACATCAGCAGCAGGAAACAGTGAGCTAGCTACACATGATGAAAAGCAGAGCCTTTTCAAATGAGAACAAAGAGGTGCATCTTCCCTCTTACTACCAGCTTCATCTGTCATTCCATCAACTCTTTAAGACTGAGGGGACTTGCTCTTTCCAATAGATAATGTGGGAAGAAAGCAATGTTCAAGACAGATGTGTTAGGGATCAGTGGAAGAACTTCAGATTCTGAGCTCTTAGTGGAGAGAGATTTGGTGGGATGCAAATCATGGTTGAAACTTCTTTGATTACATCAATGTGGAACCCCCATGTCACTCTGTCTCTCTGATAGCACTTGACACATTTTCCTTAATGTATTAATAACACCTTGGAATGATTTGCAAGGAGAGCCCGTTTCCAAATAGTATCCCATCATAACCACACTCTGATTCTAGAGGATGATATCCATGAGCTTTCCTTTCAGTCCAATCAAAGCCCGTTTGTGATGAGAGCCCCAGTCTCCCTCTTCTCCCCTCAACTCTTCCCAGCTGCCTACTGCAGGTTTTTCATACTGTCTGAAGCTTCTGGTGTAGCTGAGGCTGGACTTTCTAAATTGAGGAGGTGGCATGATAGTGGATCCTCCCATCCAATGGCTCCTTACAGCCTCTTTAGGGAGCAGGCTTTGGTCTGTTAAAGCCTTTAGCATATGACAGCCATAAGATCTTTCTTCTTGCAGTGCTGAACTATCTTTAATGGCAAGACTTTGGTGCATCATTATAAATTATAACTGAAAGCACTTTCTCCACTAGAACAGAGGAGCAGAAATGATGAGAGCTAAGGAGAAAAAGAATCCTTTCTCACTGTACTTATGTTAAACTTATCTATCTTTTCCTCTACACATGGTTTCCTAAAGGGCAGGGACCGTGTCTCCAAAGTGAAAACATTTAGTGACTCATCAATATTTGGGCAGAAAATGAACAAGTACATGTATGAATATTCCATCAGCACACTTCTTTGAGAAGACTGGTTGCAAGGAAATCCATCTTTGTAAACGGATTCAGAAAACTGCCCCCAAAGAGAGAGTGAAGTAAAATAGTTATTCCTGCCGTTTGTGAAATCTCTGCATGTGGATGGAAATGCCTGACTTCTGCATGACTTTTGGAGAGTAGTTCTAGCTATGTTTTCATTTCCAGTTGTCCAGAAGCCTTCCGTTTGAGTTGCTAACCTCTGCTCTGATAATCTCATGGATCTTCATCAAATGTCTCCAATTCTTGCATCAGCCCAGATTCCTTTGTAGGCCCAAATAAATTCATTCCAACTCTCTATGTCTAATTTTATTAGTTTCCTATTGCTTCTCTAACAAATTACCACTTGGTGGCTTCTATAAGACAGATTTATTATCTTACAGCTCTGGAGGTCAGAAGTACCAAATGGGTCACACTGAGCAAAAATCAAGGTGCTGGCAGGACTGCTCCTTTTGGAGGCTCTGGGGAGAAAGTCTTCTTGCTTTTTTTAGCTTCCAGAGGCTTCCCTTCTGAAATTCCTCGACTATTGGCTCTATTCCTCTTTCTTCCACACCAGCAGTGGCAGATCCAGTCTTTTCTTATACTGCGTGACTCTGTTGTTTTTTCTTTCCTCTTCACATCTCCTTCTGTGACTCTTCAGAACTCTTAGAATTGCATTGGACCTACTTCAGTCATCCAGGATCATCTCACTGTGTCAAGGTCCTTAACTTAATCATATCCATAGAGTCCTTTTTGCCCTGATTATGAGGATTAGGTCATAGACCTCTTTGGGAGAGACCACTATTCTGCCAACCACACCAACTCAAGATCATTTTATTTCCAAAGCCTTTCCTGATTTTCCTAATGCCCTACAGTCTCTTTTTGTTCAATTTTTATTGCCTAAGAGTGAGTACCACTTTGTTTAGCATCTGATTATGCACTAGAATATGATTAGATTAATTAAATTAGCAGTAGAATATGATTATATTAGCATTAATTAATTAGATCACATCCAAATATTCACTCACTAATTCCTACGTTTAACTAGTATCTATTGCCTTGCATATCTATTCCAGGCTTCCCTGGTACCTCAGGTGGTAATGAATCTGCCTGCAGTGCAGGAGACCCCGGCTTGATTCCTGGGTCAGGAAGATCCACTTGAGAAGGGATAGGCTACCCACTCCAGTATTCTTGAGCTTCCCTGGTGGCTCAGCTAGTAAAGAATCCGCCCGCAATGCAGGAGACCTGGGTTTGATCCCTGGGTTGGGAAGATCCCTTGGAGAAGGGAACAGCTACCCACTCCAGTATTCTGGCCTAGAAAATTCCATGGACTACAGAGTCCATGGGGCTGCAAACAGTCAGACACTACTGAGCAACTTTCACTCTCACATGTCTATTCCATGATCCACCTCTTCTGGGTACTGGGGAAAATACTTGGCCTTTGTTTTAAAGGAGCTCACAGTTTAGTGAGAGAGACAAACACGTAAACAAAGAAATATAAGGAAGTTTTTAAAGAGCAAAGATACAATACCTGTAGGATAGTGTTAGGTTCAAAGGAAAGCCGTTGTTATTTCTACCCAAGGAATGACCTCATTCAGGAAGCCGGCTTTGAGCTAGATGAGTAGATATTGGCCAGGCACAAAGGCAGACCGCAAAAGGGAACAGTGACTTCATACCTGTTTATCTTTGCCCTTTGGCTTATTTGTAAGCTCCTTGAAGTCAGGGATGCTGTTTTACTTCTCTTCTATATATAATTTGGGATTTACACAGAATGGGAATACAGAAGATGCTGAGTATAAATCTGTGGATCAATGAATTAGGAAGGTGACAGAAATCCTTTTGGCCATGACAGAGTAAATGGCAGCAGATTTGACCATCTGCATAAATAATTGTAAAACTGGACCAAATATATAAACAGCTGTTGTCCAACACTGGGCAACAAAAAGTGCAGAACTATGATTCCTTAGATGTGAGAAATAAATAAGGCAGGCCCTGTGATCGTCTCAGCGTTCTGACTGGATGTACTTTCCAGACGATTAGCTCAGGGAGGGGAACCTCAAAGCAGAACACAGCAGTCTTGTTTGCTAAGTTAAGAAGACAAAGATTAGAGTTCACTGAAGATGAAATAGCTGGAATTTATGGGACAGAAAACCAGGGAAGAGGGAGCTGTGCAGAGAAAACACCCCAGAAAACTGCTTGGGATCCCCTTGAGTCTTTTTGTTGAATATGAAGCTGACATGCATATGGTAAAATTCCACAAGGCCAGGCAAGGAAAAACTACTGGGGATCTATAATCTGAATAATTCTCAAAACTAACACTGGCTAGGGGACATTTAAATTCTGACCAAAGTAGAGAAGCCATATTCAACACCCAGAGCAGAATGAAAGGATCCCTCACACCACACACAAAAATAAACTCAAAATGGCTTAAAGCTTTAAATACAAGACGTGACACCATAAAACTCCTAGAAGAGAACATTGGCAAAACATCCTCTGACATAAATCATAGCAACGTTTTCTTAGGTCAGTGTCCCAAAGCAATATAAATAAAAGCACAAATAAACAAACAGGACTTAATTGAACTTAGAAGCTTTGGCACAGCAAAGGAAATCATCAGCAAAACAAAAACACAATCTATAGATTGGGAGAAAATATTTGCAAACAATGTGACCTACAAGAGCTTAATTTCTAAAACATACAAACACCTCATACAGCCTGGAGAAGGGAATGGCAACCCACTCCAGTATTCTTGCCTGGGAAATCCCACGGACAGAGGAACCTGGTGGGCTACAGTCCATGGGGTCTCAAAGAATCAGACACGACTGAAGGACTGATCGATCATGCACATGCATACAGCATATATTAAAAAAAATCCAATCAAAAAATGGGCAGAAGACTTATATAGACAGTTTTCCAAAGAGGACATACAGATGATGGCCAATAAGCACATGAAAAGATGCTCAACACCACCAGTTATTAGAGAAACACAAGTCAAAACTACAGTGAGGTATCACGCCAGTCAGAATGGTCATCGTCAAAAAATCTACAAACAATAAATGCTGGAGAGGGTGTAGAGAAAAGGGAACCCTCCTACACTGTTGGTGGGAATGTAAATTGGTATAGCCACTATGGAGAACTGTATGGAGTTTTCTTTAAAAATTAAAAATAGAGCTACCATAAGATCCAACAATCTCACTCCTGTGCATATATCTGGAGAAAAGTCTAATTAGAAAAGATACATGCATCCCCAATGTTCACAGCAGTACTGTTTACAACAGCCAAAACGTAGAAACAACCCAAGTGCCCATCAACAGATGACCGGATAAAGAAGATGTGATATATAGAGACTATCACACTAAGTGAAGTAAGTCAGAGCAAGACAAATGTACGATATCACTTATATGTGAAACCTAAAATATTATACAAACGTACTTGTTTACAAAACAGAAACAGACTCATAGACATAGAAACCAAACTTACGGTTTCCAAAGGGGCAAGGGGGGATAAATTGGAGTTTGGGATTAACAGACACACACTACTACATATGCAATAAATAAATAACAAGGATTTACTGTATAACACAGGGAACTATATTCAATATCTGGTAATAACTATAACGGAAAAGGCTGTGAAAAAGAATATATAACTGAATTACTTTGCTGTATACCAGAAACTAACAAAAAATTGTAAATTAACTATCCTTCAAAAAAAAAAAAAAAAAAAAAAGAATGAAGGGCCACGCATTTGTAGTGGGCTAAATTACTGCTAGTTTAGAGGTTATGCTAGACTCACCTGAACAAAACTTAAAAGAAATCCTTGAAAGGACCAAGATGATCCACAAGTAACTTGACTTCATGTCAGGGTAAACTTCTACACTCTCCATGACTGCAACAAAATCCAGACCCTCAACAATGTATTATTCACAATGTCTAGCAATCAGTAAGAAATTACTAACATAAAAAATGCAGAAAAATGTGACCCGTATCCAGAAGAAAAATCAGTCCATATAAACAGATTCAGCACTTACAGGGATGATAGAATCAGCAGACAGGGGCTTTTTACAGGGTATTATAAATATAAATGTTATCATTATAAATGCATTTCATTGTAAAAAATAAAAGGAAAACATGAACTCAAAGAGGAGAGAATTGGAAGATATTAAAAAAACAAAACTATTTCCATAATGAAAAAAACATAATATCTGAAGTGAAAAGTTCACTGAATGGGCCTAATGGCTGACTATATGCTGCAAAAGAAAAGATTAATGAACTTGGAGGTGACAACAGCTAACTATAGGATAGGCTCTGCTCCCTTTTGGGCACATGAGCTATGGTGAGGAAGGTAAACCTGAAATTCTGGTTCAGCTTATCCCATACTCCCTCCTATTATTTAAATCAATCCTACCTTCTCAGGGGATAGAGGGGACATTTTTAGGTTAGTTTCTTGGAGGAGCATTAAACACTCCAACAGGTGTCACCCTGATGTAATTCACAAAGCATTGCACTGCATTTTCAAGGTTTCCCATTCATCCAGAAATCATTTATCAAGAATGTACAAAATTCCAGGCATAGTGCTAGACATCAAGGGTAGAAAAATAAATAAGAATGGTCCCCATCTGTTGGGAGAGATAGGAATGTACCGATCAGTATAATACAGAGTAATAAATTTGCTTCAACATATAGTCACTAAACTTTTACTCTTTTGTGTTAGTCATTCCTAGTTGCTGATGAAATAAGAGTTCCTGTTTTTACTTTGCTTAAAGTTCATTCTACAGATGTGATTAAAATGTAGAGCCAAAGAGTAATAATGCTCACTTCTCATGGATAGGGGGAGATTTGGGATATGTAGGGTTTTGTTTATATGAATTGACTAGTTCTTGATATTAATGGACTGAATAACCTCAAGAGGCTACCACACAGCCATTGGCCCATAAAAATGAACTATGAACACTGACTGGTGTCCAAGAAAATGTACTTGCTCCTGATATGCATCTACTGAGATCCAGTTTCTTCCTGATCCCTCAGTCTGGACTCTATCCTTCATTTATCACCCTTGTCATGCCATTCACATTGGTCTATTCTGTTCTTTAGTCTTGTATTCATTTCTAAGACATTTTGCTTGAATTTATCCTATCATCCTCTCAAGAGCCAAGTTCCATACTTGCCCACCATAACCACCATGAGGATGGGTAGGTAGAGACAAAAGTTTTCATAGACATGTATCACTGTCCCCTTGAAAATCTTAGGACATCTCATATTTGTACATATTATTTTTCAAAACTTAATCAAGAGCAGATGACCTTATTTGTATATTTTGGAAAGCAGGTAGTTGAGTGGCCAAAATAAATTACTAAGACAAAGTTCAAATGCAGAGATCAGTTGCTTGGCAAGAAGTCACTGGAGAGACAGAGATGGGCCCTAAAAGGAAGATTCCAGCATATGAATTAAGGCAGAATATCAAGCTGATGCATGCAGAGATGTATTTACCATGTAGTTAAGAAATCTTAAATCTTCAGGGCCCCTCATGTGCAGATTCCTTCCAAGACCCTGGGAATGGCCCTAGCACTGGTCATATTTCTGTAAGATTTGCAAAAGTAAAATAGTTTACATTGAGTCAGTTAAGACCAACTTCCCTTCCATCATCCTTCCCACCCAGGATTGGGTGGTGTTGGAGCAGAGTTTTAGGATCCCTGACATGACTGCCAAAATCACTGCAGATGGTGACTGCAGCCATGAAATTAAAAGATGCTTACTCCTTGGAAGGAAAGTTATGACCAACCTAGATAGTATATTCAAAAGCAGAGACATTACTTTGCCAACAAAGGTTCATGTAGTCAAGGCTATGGTTTTTCCAGTGGTCATGTATGGATGTGAGAGTTGGACTGTGAAGAAGGCTGAGCACTGAAGAATTGATGCTTTTGAACTGTGGTGTTGGAGAAGACTCTTGAGAGTCCCTTGGACTGCAAGGAGATCCAACCAGTCCATTCTAAAGGAGATCAGTCCTTGGTGTTCTTTGGAAGGAATGATGCTAAAGCTGAAACTCCAGTACTTTGGCCACCTCATGCGAAGAGTTGACTCATTGGAAAAGACTCTGATGCTGGGAAGGATTGGGGGCAGGAGGAGAAGGGGACGACAGAGGATGAGATGGTTGGATGGCATCACCGACTCGATGGACATGAGTCTGGGTGAACTCCGGGAGTTGGTGATGGACAGGGAGGCCTGGCGTGCTGCGATTCATGGGGTAGCAAAGAGTCAGACACGACTGAGCGACTGAACTGAACTGAACTGAACTGACATGACTGCATCTAATGGAATCCCCTGGCCTGACATCTAAAGGAAGAAAACTAGAACAATCAAGGGAATTGGGGGGGGGGCGGGGGGGCGCGGCGTGAAGGCACCAATCTTCATTCTGAGAAAACTGTCAGAGTCTATAGCCAAGTGAGATGTGGGTTTACCAATCTAAAGAGACAAGGACAGTTTTCATCAGGGTGGAGATGAAGAGGCACGGTATATCCTTTTGTGAAGAGACATGGGGCCTCTATTCTGTGTGTGTCCTGAGCGTAGCCCATGGATTCAGAGTGGTCTGCAACTAGATGAAATATCTGGGACAAGGTCAAGAGGAGGATCACCGGCAGCATGAATGAAGAAGCTGTGAGATTGTTAAAAGAGTTTTCCTTGAAGATGGACTTCTGCTTCTGGTTATGATGAATAATAGGAACCCACTCACTTTAAATTACCAAAACAATTAGATTAAAATATATGAAATAACACTCTTCAATACACTGGACATCAGGAAATGAAGAGTAATTCCTGAGCTATTGGAAATAAATGAAGTGAACCCTATGGTTGCCCCATTTTACTAGAGAGAGCTTCAAGGCCATGGCACAGGAAGGGGTGACAGACTCCCTGAGTTAAGAAGATGGAGCTGATAATATGAGACAGCAAGGAGGCTAGGGTTCTTAGAACAGAGGACCAGAGAAGAGAGGGTTGCACAGAGAGTGAATGATCAGCATTTACAAAGGGTTCCTCAACAGTGTTCAGCGGAATACTGAACAGTGCATGTGAGACAACTAGCTGATGCTGGGGAAAGTGCCCCCAACAAGGAGCAGGAGTAACAGTGCTGAGCAGTCCCACAGGGCCCACAGAGTACCTGTTCCCAACCAGTCAGATTGGAAAACCTCCAAATTCCAGGGCATTGGGTAGAGCACTCAGGAAGGCCTTGCCTCAGTTGTGGGGAACAATTAGCCCTAAGATTACACACTGTTTTAGACTTTCCTAACAAATTGGAGAAGGCAATGGCACCCCACTCCAGTGTTCTTGCCTGGAGAATCCCAGGGACGGGGGAGCCTGGTAGGCTGCAGTCTATGGAGTCGCTAAGAGTCGGACACGACTGAGCGACTTCCCTTTCACTTTTCACCTTCATGCATTGGAGAAGGAAATGGCAACCCACTCCAGTGTTCTTGCCTAGAGAATCCCAGGGACGGTGGAGCCTGGTGGGCTGCCGTCTATGGGGTCGCACAGAGTCGGACACGACTGAAGTGAGTTAGCAGCAGCAGCAGCAACAAATCGTAAAGGCTAGCCCATGAAAGGAGCAACTTGTTTCCAAGTAACTTAACTGCATCCCACAACAGAAGTCCATACTATAAGAATACAAAATTACCTTGCATGCAATGAAGTAGAAATCATAATGGCTGGCACCCAATCAAAGATTACCAGACATGCAAAGGGGCAGGAAAACATGACCCATGGTGAGGAGAATAACTATGTTAGAATTAGCAGGAAATGACATTAAAATAGTTATCATAACTATGTTTCATAAGTAGAGACATGGAAGATATAAAAAGAGCCAAACTGCACTTTTAGAAATGAAAATGACAATGTCTAAGATGAAAAACTCAGTGGTTTGGGATTAATGGCAGAGTACGCTAGTGGTAAAGAACCTGCCTACCAATGTAGGAGATGCGAGAAACACAGGTTCGATTCCTGGGTTGGGAAGATCCCCTGGAAGAGGAAATGGCAACCCACTCTAGTACTCTTGCCTGGGGAATCCTATGGACAGAGGAGCCTGGTGGGCTACAGCCCATAGTGTCGCAAAGAGTAGGACACAACTGAGCGACTGAGTACAAAGCACATACAATGCAGAAGAGATTAGTGAATATGAATACCTAACAGTAGAAACTGTCAAAATGAAACACAGAGAGAGGGAAAAAATTTATTAATGGAGCATCAACCTTGAGGTTGCAACAAGTGGCCTTAATATACAATGTAATCTCCCCTCCTTGGTGGGGAGATGGGGAGCAGAAAAATATTTCAAAAACTAACAGTTGAAACATTTCTAAATTTGAAGACAATGGTAAACCCACAGGACCAAGAAGCTCAATGAACTCCAAGCACCTGAAGTATGAAGAAAACTAGAGTGAGGCACATCATAATCTAATTGCCCAAAACCAGTAATAAAGAGGAAATCTTTAAAGGAGCCAGAGAATAAAGGCAGGTTATGTTGAAGAACAAAGATATAGATGGCAGCAGATTGGACACTATGTGAGTGGAAAGACCATGGAGTGGCATCTTGTTACAGAGTGGGGAAAAAATCCAACAAAAATTCTGGGGTCTTCTATATCAGTGAAATATCTAGGGTTCCAGGGGTTTGGAGGGTGTCAAGATATCCCTTCTAAGGTGATGGCTAAGCTGTTGCATCTGGCCCCTCCCCCAACCAAAAAAGAGGCCCAACACGTGGTGGGCCTCTTGAGATTTTGGAGGCAACGTATTCCTCATTTGGGTGTTTTACAGCAACTTGTTTACTGAGTGGCCTGAAAATTGGCTAGCTCTGAATGAAGTCCAGGACAAGAGAAGTCTCTGCACCAGGTCCAGGCTGCTGTGCAAGTTGCTCTGCCACGTGAGCCAGAGGATCCAGCAGATGCAAAGGTGCTTGAAGCATCAGTGCAGACAAGGGATGATGTTTGGAGCCTTTGACAAGCCACCATAGGTGAATGACAGCACAGACTCTTGGTATTCTGAAGCAAAGCCCTGCTCTCTTCTGCAGATAACCACTCTCCTTCTGAGATACAGCTCTTGGCACTACTGGGCCTTTGTAAAGACTGAATGCTTAACTATGGCCACCAAGTTACCGTGTGACCTGCATTGCCCATCACGGACCAGTTGATCTGGCCCACCAAACCATAAAGTTGGGCATGCACAGCAGCACTCTGTCGTCAAATGGAAGTGACATCTACATGACTGGGCCCATGCAGGCCCTGAATGCACTAATAAGTTACATAAAGAAGTGGCCCAAATGCCCAATGTCCTCAATCCAGCTTTCAGTACCTTCCTTCTCACAGTCTATACCTATGGCCTCATTGGAGTTCCTTATCATCAGTTGACAAAGGGAATAAAAGGCTCTTCTGGGTTACAAATGGCTCTGCATGATCTACAACCACTATTCCCAAGCTGGACAGCTGGAGCACTATAGCCACTCTGGGGTCCTTGTGCCTCTGACTCCATAAGCAAAGAAAAGAGTTACTGAACTCATTGGGGTGACTGTTCCTGACTACCCAGGGGAAATTGGACTACTCCTCCACAATGGAGGCAAGGAAGACTATGTCTGGAATATAAGAGATTCCTTAGAGTTTCTGGTAATACCACTGTGACCTGTGGTTAAAGTCAATGCAAAACTACAACATTCAATACAGACAGGACTAATAATGGCCCAGACTCTTCAAGAATGAGGAATTTGGATCACTCCATCAGGTAAAGAATCATGACCAGCTGAAGAGCTTGCTGAAGGCAAAAATAATATAGAATGAATAGTAGAAGAAGGTTGCTATAAATACCAGCTACGACCATGTGACCGATTTATCCTATGGACATAGCCTGCCAGGCTCCTCTGTTCACAGGACTTTCTAGGCAAGAATATTGGAGTGGTTGGCCATTTTCTTCTCCAAGGGATCTTCCCAACCCAGGGATCAAACCCGCATCTCTTGTGTCTCCTACATTATCAGGTAGTTCTTTACCACTGAGCCATCTGGGAAGCCCTTTGTCTTTCTTATTTTGTTATAAGTGTTTGTGTGTGTATACACACACACACACACACACACACACACACACACACGTATGTATAAAACAAATATCTTTGTTTGACAACATTGGTGATTCTGTCCCTGATGCCAGATCTTGAACATTCTCCAGAGAAAGTATCTCTCTAGGCAGCATCTCCTTCTCCCACCGGGGAGCCAGGCCCCCTCCCAGTACCCAGCTGTGTGCTAAGCTCATTGACAATATGGTGTTAACACCAGTTGATGAATGGCCTAATTAGGGACTTCAGACTGGGGGATATGATGGGTCTAGAGCAGGCAACGCTTCTCAGACATTCAAGTTATACCCATACATCAACTTTAAAACCAAGTGGAAAAAAGAAACAAACAATCCCCACCAGCACCCCCTCCAAAAAAACCAAGCTGAAGAACACTTGGACCATAATAAAAGTGAAAGTGAGAGTTGCTCAGTCGTGTCCGACTCTCTGCGACCCCATAGACTATATAGTCCATGGAATTCTCCAGGCCAGAATACTAGGGTGGGTAGCCTTTCCCTTCTCTAGCCGATCTTCCCAACCCAGGGATCAAACCCAGATCTCCCACATTGCAGGCAGATTCTTTACCAACTGAGCTATAAGGGAAGCAATAATAGTAACTACCATTTGCAGAGCCTTCAAAAATATCCTTAGCTCTTTTATACCCAGTATATTATCTGAGCCTCCTTCAATCTCCTGAGGCAAACAGGGTAGAGAATTTTATTGACAAATGAAAAGGAGGAAAGGCAAGACTGGAAAGGTTGAGTGCTAGCAAGTACATGGCAAAGCAGGAACATTAAGGGCATCGTGAACTTGCTACCGTAACCTTGCCCATGACAGCCTCGGTTGCTTATTTTCAGACATAGTTTATCCTAAGTTTCTCAGGCCCAAAAATGTCATTCTCGACTAGCTTAACATCACTGAACTCATTTCCCTTGCTTCCTCATTTAGATTTGTATCCTATTTGCCTCCCAGATAAAGCCATGGCACCAGTATAACTTCTTTATTTTTAGTTGCTGAACCTTTTTTCTGCCACCTATCTCAGATCTATTGGACTGGTTAATCAGTCTATGAAATCATCTCTGGGCTGGTGTCTTGAAGTCTGCTCCCTGATTTGGAAATGTACTTTTCATTTTGATGTTGAGATATTTCTCCCTTTGGTATTTAAGTCTAAGTTGATTTATGGGCAGGAGCAGTCAGGTTTCGGAGAAGGCAATGGCACCCCACTCCAGTACTCTTGCCTGGAAAATCCCATGGATGGAGGAGCCTGGTAGGCTGCAATCCATGGGGTCACTAAGAGTCGGACATGACTGAGTGACTTCACTTTTACTTTCATGCATTGGAGAAGGAAACGGCAACCCACTCCAGTGTTCCTGCCTGGAGAGTCCCAGGGACAGCAGAGCCTGGTGAGCTGCCGTCTATGGGGTCGCACAGAGTCAGACATGACTGAAGTGACTTAGCAGCAGCAGTCAGGTTTAGCCATTTGTTTAAATTAATTCTATGCAGAATTACATTGTAGAAAACAGGTTAAGTGGAGCTGCTTGAATGGGAGAGGGAGGAAGAGTACAGAATCATTCTCTTGGTGAGGCCTAAGGCATTTCCCTTGAGCCGTGGGGACTATAAGTCTCTCACTGGGTTTACTCATTTATTCGGCCATGCTGCAAGGACTGTCTGGGATCTCAGTTCCCAAACCAGGGACTGAACCCGGCCCTGGCAGTGAAAGCCCAGAATCCTTACCGCTAGGCCACCAGAGAACTCTTAGGCTCTTAGTTTAAAAGCCAGTAGTAAAACAAAATAGAGAGTCTGTGTAATTCCTCTTTTTTAATCATTATTGAGACATAATTGATAAATATGAATTGTATACATTTAAGATGTACAACTTACATTTTAGATTAAAGCATCTGCCTGCAATGTGGGAGACCCAGGTTCGATCCCTGGGTCACGAAGATCCACTGGAGAAGGAAATGGCAACCCACTCCAGTGTTCTTGCCTGGAGAATCCCAGGGATGGCGGAGCCTGGTAGGCTACAGACCACAGGGTCGCGAAGAGTCAGACACAACTGAGCAACTTCACTTTCACTTTATACTCTGTTAAATGATCGCCACAACCAACCTAACATACACATGACCTCACATAGTTACCATTTCCCCCCTTCCTTTTTATCTTGGTGAGAACACTTAAGATCTACCCTATTAATCCTGAAAGATGATGCTGTGAAAGTGCTGCACTCAATATGCCAGCAAATTTGGAAAACTCAGCAGTGGCCACAGGACTGGAAAAGGTCAGTTTTCACTCCAATCCCAAAGAAAGACAATGCCAAAGAATGCTCAAACTACCGCACAATTGCACTCATCTCACATGCTAGTAAAGTAATGCTCAAAATTCTCCAAGCCAGGCTTCAGCAATATGTGAACCATGAACTTCCTGATGTTCAAGCTGGTTTTAGAAAAGGCAGAGGAACCAGAGATCAAATTGCCAACATCCGCTGGGTCATGGAAAAAGCAAGACAGTTCCAGAAAAACATCTATTTCTGCCTTATTGACTATGCCAAAGCCTTTGACTGTGTGGATCACAATAAACTGTGGAAAATTCTGAAAGTGATGGGAATACCAGACCACCTGACTGGCCTCTTGAGAAACCTATATGCAGGTCAGGAAGCAACAGTTAGAACTGGACATGGAACAACAGACTGGTTCCAAATAGGAAAAGGAGTACATCAAGGCTGTATATTGTCACCCTGCTTATTTAACTTATATGCAGAGTACATCATGAGAAATGCTGGGCTGGAAGAAGCACAAGCTGGAATCAAGATTGCCGGGAGAAATATCAATAACCTCAGATATGCAGATGACACCACCCTTATGGCAGAAAGTGAAGAGGAACTAAAAAGCCTCTTGATGAAAGTGAAAGTGCAGAGTGAAAAAGTTGGCTTACAGCTCAACATTCAGAAAACGAAGATCATGGCATCCGGTCCCATCACTTCATGGGAAATAGATGGGGAAACAGTGGAAACAGTGTCAGACTTTATTTTTCTGGGCTCCAAAATCACTGCAGATGGTGACTGCGGCCATGAAATTTAAAGACACTTACTCCTTGGAAGGAAAGTTATGACCAACGTAGATAGCATATTGAAAAGCAGAGACATTACTTTGCCAACAAGTTCCGTCTAGTCAAGGCTATGGTTTTTCCTGTGGTCATGTATGGATGTGAGAGTTGGACTGTGAAGAAGGCTGAGCGCTGAAGAATTGATGCTTTTGAACTGTGGTGTTGGAGAAGACTCTTGAGAGTCCCTTGGACTGCAAGGAGATCCAACCAGTCCATTCTGAAGGAGATCAGCCCTGGGATTTCTTTGGAAGGAATGATGCTAAAGCTGAAACTCCAGTACTTTGGCCACCTCATGGGAAGAGTTGACTCATTGGAAAAGACTCTGATGCTGGGAGGGATTGGGGGCAGGAGGAGAAGGGGACGACAGAGGATGAGATGGCTGGATGGCATCACTGACTCGATGGACGTGAGTCTCAGTGAACTCCGGGAGTTGGTGATGGACACGGAGGCCTGGTGTGCTGTGATTCGTGGGGTCGCAAAGAGTCGGACACAACTGAGCGACTGATCTGATCTGATTAGTATATTTCAAGTACACCATAGAGGATTATTAACTCTATTCTCATTGCTGTACATTAGATCTCCAGAGCTAATCCATCTTGCCTAACTGAAACTGTACTCCTTGACCAACATCTTACCACTTCCATCTCCTCCTAGCCTCTGACATTATCATTCTACTTGCTGCTTCTAAGAGTTTGGCTCTTTTAGATTCTATATATAAATAAAATCATGCACTTTGGGGCTTTCTGTGTCTGGCTTACTTCACTTACTGTTGTGCCTCTAGTTTTACCCACATAGTCACAAATAGCAGAACCTTCCTTTATTTTTGTGGCTGAATAATTTTCCACTGTATAATTATATCAAATTTTCTTTATTCACTTATTGACAGATATTTAGGTTGTTCCCACATCTTGTGAAAAATGCTGCAATGAACATGAGGATGCAGGTATCTCTGAGATACAGATTTCAATTCTTTGCATGTATGAAAAGGCAAAAAGATAGGACACTGAAAGCTGAACGCCCCAGGTCGGTAGATCCCCAATATGGTACTGGAGATCAGTGGAGTAATAACACAAGAAAGAATGAAGAGACAGAACCAAAGCAAAAACAACACCCAGTTGTGGATGTGACTGGTGATGGAAGTAAAGACCGATGCTGGAAAGAGCAGTATTGCATAGGAGCCTGGAATGTTAGGTCCATGAATCAAGGCAAATTGGAAGTGGTCAAACAGGAGATGGCAAGAGTGAACGTCGACATTTCAGGAATCAGTGAACTAAAATGGACTAGAATGGGGGAATTTAACTCAGATGACCATTATATCTACTACTGTGGGCAGGAATCCCTTAGAAGAAATGGAGTAGCCATCACGGTCAACAAAAGAGTCCAAAATGCAGTACTTGGATGAAATCTCAAAAACGACAGAATGATCTCTGTTCATTTCCAAGGCAAACCATTCAATATCACAGTAATCCAAGTCTATGCCCTGACCAGTAATGCTGAAGAAGCTGAAGCTGAATGGTTCTATGAAGACCTACAAGACCTTCTAGAACTAACACCCAAAAAAGATGTCCTTTTCATTATAGGGGACTGGAATGCAAAAGTAGGAAGTCAAGAGACATCTGGAGTAACAGGCAAATTTGGCCTTGGAATACAGAATGAAGGAGGGCAAAGGCTAATAGAGTTTTGCCAAGAGAATGCACTGGTCATAGCAAACATGCTCTTCCAACAACACAAGAGAAGACTCTACACATGGACATCACCAGATGGTCAACACCGAAATCAGATTGATTATATTCTTTGTAGCCAAAGATGGAGAAGTTCTATAGAGTCAGCAAAAACAAGACTGGGAGATGAATGTAGTACAGACCATGAACTCCTTATTGTCAAATTCAGACTGAAATTGAAGAAAGTAGGGAAAACCACTAGACCATTCAGGTATGACCTAAATCAAATCCCTTATGATTATACAGTGGAAGTGACAAATAGATTCAAGGGATTAGATCTGATAGACAGAGTGCCTGAAAAACTATGGATGGAAGTTCATGACATTGTATAGGAGACAGGGAGCAAGATCATCCCCAAGAAAAAGAAATGCAAAAAGGCAAAATGGTTGTCTGAGGAGGCCTTACAAATAGCTGTGAATAGAAGAGAAGTGAAAGGTAAAGGAGAAAAGGAAAGATATACCCATTTGAATGCAGAGTTCCAAAGAATAGCAAGGAGAGATAAGAAAGCCCTCAGTGATCAATGCAAAGAAATAGAGGAAAACAAAAGAATGGGAAAATCTAGAGATCTCTTCAAGAGAATTATAGACACCAAGGGAACATTTCATGCAAAGATGGGCACAATAAAGGACAGAAATGGTAAGGACCTGACAGAAGCAGAATTTATTAAGAAGAGGTGGCAAGAATACACAGAAGGACTGTACAAAAAAGATCTTCACGACCAAGATAATCACGATGGTGTGATCACTCACCTAGAGCCAGACATCCTGGAATGTGAAGTCAAGTGGGCCTTAGGAAGCATCACTACAAACAAGGCTAGTGAAGGTGATGGAATTCCAGTTGAGCTATTTCAAATCCTGAAAGATGATGCTGTGAAAGTGCTGCACTCAATATGCCAGCAAATTTGGAAAACTCAGCAGTGGCCACAGGACTGGAAAAGGTCAGTTTTCACTCCAATCCCAAAGAAAGACAATGCCAAAGAATGCTCAAACTACCGCACAATTGCACTCATCTCACATGCTAGTAAAGTAATGCTCAAAATTCTCTAAGGCAGGCTTCAATAGTACGTGAACCATGAACTTCCAGATGTTCAAGCTGGAATTAGAAAAGGCAGAGGAACCAGAGACCAAATTGCCAACATCCTCTGGATCATGGAAAAAGCAAGAGAGTTCCAGAAAAACATCTACTTCTGCTTTATTGACTATACCAAAGCCTTTGTGTGGATCACAAAAAACTCTGGAAAATTCTTAAAAAGATGGGAATACCAGACCACCTGACTGGCCTCTTGAGAAATCTGTATGCATGTCAGGAAGCAACAGTTAGAACTGGACATGGAACAACAGACTGGTTCCAAATAGGAAAAGGAGTACGTCAAGGCTGTATATTGCACCCTACTTATTTAACTTATATGCAGAGTATATCATGAGAAATGCTGGGCTGGATAAAGCACAAGCTGGAATCAAGATTGCTGGGAGAAATATCAATAACCTCAGATATGCAGATGACACCACCCTTATGGCCGAAAGTGAAGAAGAACTAAAGAGCCTCTTGATGAAACTGAAAAGGAGAGTGAAAAAGTTGGCTTAAAACTCAACAATCCAAAAACTAAGATCATGGCATCTGATATCATGAGTTCATGGCAAATAGATGGGGAAACAGTGGAAATAGTGACAGAGTTTATTTTTTGGGGCTCCAAAATCACTGCAGATGGTGACTGCAGCCATGAAATTAAAATATGCTTGCTCCTTGAAAGAAAAGCTATGACCAACCTGGACAGCATATTCAAAAGCAGAGACATTACTTTGCCAACAAAGGTCCGTCTAGTCAAGGCTATGGTTTTTCCAGTACTTATGTATGGATCTGAGAGTTGGACTATAAAGAAAGCTAAGTCCCGAAGAATTGATGCTTTTGAACTGTGGTGTTGGAGAAGACTCTTGAGAGTCCCTTGGACTTCAAGGAGATCCAACCAGTCCTTCGTAAGGGAAATCAGTCCTGAATGTTCATTGGAAGGACTGATGCTCAAGCTGAAACTCGTACTCTGGCCACCTGATGCAAAGAACTGACTCATTTGAAAGGCCCTGATGCTGGGAAAGATTGATGACAAGGGGAGAAGGGGACAAGAGAGGATGAGATGGTTGGATGGCATCACCGACTCAACGGACATGGGTTTGGGTAAACTCCAGGAGTTGGCGATGGACAGGGAGGCCTGGCATGCTGCATTCCATAGGGTCACAAGGAGTCGGACACTACTGAGCAACTGAACTGAACTGAACTGAAACCCAGAATTGGGATTGCTGGGTCATAAGGTAGCTCTGGTTTTAGTTTTTTGAGTGATCCCCATGTTGTTTCCTGTATGGGTACACCAATTTACAGTCACACCAAAAGTGTACAAGGACTCTCTCTTCTTCATATGCTTGCTGACTCTTGCTATCCTCTGTCTTTTTGATAATACTCATTTTAACAGATGTGAGGTGATATTCCACTGTCATTGTGATTTGCATTTCTCTGAAAATTAAGTAACGCTGCAAGTCTTTTCCCATGTCTGTTGGCCATTTGTATGTCTCCTTCACAGAACTGTCTATTCAATTCCTTCATCCATTTTTAAATTAGATTATTTATTTATGTTTTTGCTATTGAGGTGTAGTAGTTCCTTATATAGCTTATATATTAACTACTTATTAGGTATATGGTTGGTGAATACTGTCTCTCATTCTATAGGCTGCCTTTTCACTCTGTGGACTATCTCCTTTGCTGTGCAGAAGCTTTTAGGTTTGATACAGTCCTACTTGTCTATTTTTGCTTTTGCTGCTTTTGCTTTCGGTGTCATATCTAAAAAAATCATTGCGAATATCAATGTCAAGAAGCATTTCCCCTGTGTTATTCTTTTGACAGTTTTACATTTTCAGGTCTTATGTTTAAATCTTTAATTCATTTTGATTTTTTATGTGTTTATCCAGTTTTCCCAAGACCATTTATTGGAAAGACCTTCCTTTCCTCATTGTATGTTCTTGTCACCCTTGTCAAACACCAGTTGACCATAAATGTGGGGATTTATTCCTGGGCTCTCTATTCTCTTCCCTTGATCTATATGTCTGTTTTTATGCCAGTACCATACTATTTTGATTACAGTACCATACTATTTTATAATATATTTAGAAATCAAGAAATGTGATATCCCTAGCTTTATTCTCCTCTTCCAAGACACTTAAACTATTCAGAGTCTTTTCTGTTTCAATACAATTTTTCTTTTACTTTCTCTGTTGTGTAAAAAATGCAATTGGGATTTCAATAGGGATTGCATAGAATCTGTAGATAACTGAGGATTGTACAGATGTTTGAACAATATTAAGTCATCTTATCAATGAACATGGGATGTCTTTTCATTTTTCTCTGTCTTCTTTAATTTCCTTTCTTGGTGTCTTATAATTTATAGTGTACAAGTCTTTCACTTCCTTGGTTAAGTTTATTCCTAAATATTTTATTCTTTTTATTGCAATTATAAGTGGGATTGCTTTCCTGATTCTACTCAAAGTGTTTCTGAGCCTCACTGACCTCATTTAGAAACTGAAGAGATTAGATCAGTGAGAACATTCCCTTTCCTTCCAAAACAAAATCCCTATCCAGTGTCCAAACCATTACTTAACATATAAATATAGAGTTCCCTTTGTTGATTCAGCCATGGGGGCCTGCAGCCTGCCTGTTCTCCAGCGGCCTATTTTCCCAATGACCCCTGAAGTGACTCCATGGAGTCCAATGCCTAGATAATCTGTAAGACCTATCCAGAGAAAGAGAATGCTATTTATTGAGCACTTACTATGTTCCAGGCCCTGAACCAAGCACAAGCCAAGATGTAAGGCATAGCATTCTGGGGAGGGAGGAGAGGCAGCAAATGGCAGGAGTATAGATGGAGGGAGCTGAGACAGGAATATCTACTGCACCTTGGTAGAAAAACAGACTTGGAACCATTTGAGGATATGAAGGGAGTGTTCAGAAGGGGAGAGAGCAAGCTTGTTTTGCTTTGAAACGTGGCTGGTCAGACTGCTTGGGTCCTAATGGACTCTTGACAATCTGAAAGGGCTCTTTGATTGCTCCTATGTTAAGATTGCTTTTAAAGAGCCTTTTTGTTTGGAGGCCTCTTTTGGAATTGATGTGAAACCATGCTCACCTCCTTTAGGTGTTGCTTAGCTATCAAGAGCTCTCCAACTCTTCTAGAAGGCCCCTGGTGACAAAGGGAGCTGTGGGGTACGGAGGCTTGTTGCTCAGACTCCTATGAGTGGGTAGGGAATGGAAATGAAGTAAATAGGGTTTAGAGCCAGAGAATGTCCACATTACTCTTAGTTATGTCTCTAGGAAACAGGTATAATGGAAACAAGCACCAGTAATTTTCAGCTCAACTTCATCTCTGAGGCACTGAGACTAATGCAGGAAAGTAGGGCAAAGTGAAGAGGCTACTTCCGGGGATTCAAACTTAGGGGAAAGTTCCCACTGAAATTAGAAAATCTGAAGGTTCAAAGCCTTTCAAAGTTCCTGTTCAGTATTAGCAGGAAATTGTTGTTTTTTAGTTGCTAAGTCCTGTCTGAGTCTTCTGCGACCCCATAGACTGTAGCTTACCAGGCTTCTCTGCCCATGGGATTTCCTAAGCAAGAATATTGGAGTGTGTTGTCATTTCCTTCTCCAAGGAATCTTCCTAACCCATGGATCGAACCCACATCTCTTCCACTGGCAGGCGGATTCTTTACCACTGAGCCGCCAGGGAAGCCCAGTAGGAAATTAGCCTACTAATTTCCAATTAGACATTTGAAAGTCTGAACAGTATGATCCCAACCCACCAATCTAGCCTTATCTCTCACTTCTCTTTGAGCATCATCTTCTGCTTACGTCAGTCTAGGGCTTGACCTCTGAATAATTATAATTGTTGAATTTCTCATCTCCAAGCTTCACCTATTTCTCTACCCTTTCACCTCCCCCCATGGCTTTGTTTCCCCTTAGAGCTCTCTCTTCTCTGAATCCCTGAGCCAGTCACCCACATTAGCTGTTTTCTTATACCACCTTATCTCAAAAGCAGTATCTTTTTATTGTATACCAGTGTGGCTTCCAGACTAGATTCTAAGTGCCTGGAGGACAGATGTCATGTCTTCCATCTCTTGCCTCTGTCCTCTTTCCAGGCATCTAGCTGTGCTAGCACAATTTATAAGTCAAAATGATTTTATGTTTGTTATACTGATTTTTTTAAAGTATGTCAAGAGACTCTGACCCATATGACTGCTTGAATTCTTTATATCACCTTGAACAAGTTTCTGCTCTTTATATGCCTCAGTTTCCCTGACTTCAAATGAATTATAAGAGCCCTCAAGGCCATGCTCAAAGTGAGGAAAGGAGATCAACCTAATTTGACAATCAGGTTGGGTAGGGAAGGGGAAATAAGTGTGCCTACAAAACTGCCTGAGGTCAGGGGTGGCGGCTGAGAGGAGCAACCCCACATCCAAGGAGTGGTGGCTGCGCAGGCGCAGGAGGGCCGAGAGGAGCCACTCCACGTTCAAGGTCAGGAGGGGGAGCGATGAGGAGATACCCCTTGTCCAAGGTAAGGAGCAGCAGCTGCGCTTTGCTGGAGCAGCCGTGAAGAGATACCCCACGTCCAAGGTAAGAGAAACGCAAGTAAGACAATAGGTGTTGCCAGAGGGCATCAGAGGGCAGACACACTGAAACCATAATCACAGAAAACTAGTCAATCTAATCACACTAGGACCACAGCCTTGTCTAACTCCGTGAAACTAAGCCATGCTGTGTGGGGCAACCCAAGATGGGCGGGTCATGGTGGAGAGATCTGACAGAATGTGGTCCACTGGAGAAGGGAATGGCAAACCACTTCAGCATTCTTGCCTTGAGAACCCCATGAACAGTATGAAAAGGCAAAATAATAGGATACTGAATGAGGAACTCCCCAGGTCAGGAGGTGCCCAATATGCTACTGGAGATCAGTGGAGAAATAACTCCAGAAAGAATGAAGGGATGGAGCCAAAGCAAAAACGATACCCAGCTGTGGATGTGACTGGTGATAGAAGCAAGGTCCGATGCTGTAAAGAGCAATATTGCATAGGAACCTGGAATGTCAGGTCCATGAATCAAGGCAAATTGGAAGTGGTCAAACAGGAGATGGCAAGAGTGAACGTCGACATTCTAGGGATCAGCGAACTAACATGGACTGGAATGGGTGAATTTAACTCAGATGACCATTATATCTACTACTGTGGGCAGGAATCCCTCAGAAGAAATGGAGTAGCCATCATGGTCAACAAAAGAGTCCAAAATGCAGTACTTGGATGAAATCTCAAAAATGACAGAATGATCTCTGTTCTTTTCCAAGGCAAACCATTCAATATCACAGTAATCCAAGTCTATGCCCCAACCAGTAATGCTGAAGAAGCTGAAGTTGAACAGTTCTATGAAGACCTCCAAGACCTTTTAGAACTAACACCCAAAAAAGATGTCCTTTTCATTATAGGGGACTGGAATGCAAAAGTAGGAAGTCAAGAAACACCTGGAGTAACAGGCAAATTTGGCCTTGGAATACAGAATGAAGCAGGGCAAAGGCTAATAGAATTTTGCCAAGAGAACGCACTGGTCATAGCAAACACCCTCTTCCAACAACACAAGAGAAGACTCTACACATGGACATCACCAGATGGTCAACACCAAAATCAGAATGATTATATTCTTTGCAGCCAAAGATGGAGAAGCTCTATAGAGGCAGCAAAAACAAGACCGGGAGCTGACTGTGGCTCAGATCATGAACTCCTTATTGCCAAATTCAGACTGAAATTGAAGAAAGTAGGGAAAACCACTAGACCATTCAGGTATAACCTAAATCAAATCCCTTATGATTATACAGTGGAAGTGACAAATAGATTCAAGGGAGTAGATCTGATAGATAGAGTGCCTGATGAACTATGGACAGAGCTTCATGACATTGTATAGGAGACAGGGATCAAGACCATCCCCATGGAAAAGAAATGCAAAAAAGCAAAATGGCTGTCTGGGGAGGCCTTACAAATAGCTGTGAAAAGAAGAGAAGTGAAAAGCAAAGGAGAAAAGGAAAGATATAAACATCTGAATGCAGAGTTCCAAAGAATAGCAAGGAGAGATAAGAAAGCCTTCCTCAGCGATCAATGCAAACAAATAGAGGAAAACAACAGAATGGGAAAGACTAGAGATCTCTTCAAGAAAATCAGAGATCCCAAGGGAACATTTCATGCAAAGATGGGCTTGATAAAGGACAGAAATGGTATGGACCTAACAGAAGCAGAAGATATTAAGAAGAGGTGGCAAGAATACACAGAAGAACTATACAAAAAAGATCTTCACGACCCAGATAATCACGATGGTGTGATCACTCACCTAGAGCCAGACATCCTGGAATGTGAAGTCAAGTGGGCCTTAGAAAGCATCACTACAAACAAAGCTAGTGGAAGTGATGGAATTCCAGTTTAGCTATTTCAAATCCTGAACGATGATGCTGTGAAAGTGCTGCACTCAATATGCCAGCAAATTTGGAAAACTCAGCAGTGGCCACAGGACTGGAAAAGGTCAGTTTTCACTCCAATCCCAAAGAAAGACAATGCCAAAGAATGCTCAAACTACCTCACAATTGCACTCATCTCACATGCTAGTAAAGTAATGCTCAAAATTCTCCAAGCCAGGCTTCAGCAGTACGTGAACTGTGAACTTCCTGATGTTCAAGCTGGTTTTAGAAAAGGCAGAGGAACCAGAGATCAAATTGCCAACATCCGCTGGATCATGGAAAAAGCAAGACAGTTCCAGAAAAACATCTATTTCTGCTTTATTGACTATGCCAAAACCTTTGACTGTGTGGATCACAATAAACTGTGGAAAATTCTGAAAGAGATGGGAATACCAGACCACCTGACTGGCCTCTTGAGAAACCTATATGCAGGTCAGGAAGCAACAGTTAGAACTGGACATGGAACAACAGACTGGTTCCAAATAGGGAAAGGAGTACATCAAGGCTGTATATTGTCACCCTGTTTATTTAACTTATATGCAGAGTACATCATGAGAAATGCTGGGCTGGAAGAAGCACAAGCTGGAATCAAGATTTCTGGGAGAAATATCAATAACCTTAGAAATGCAGATGACACCACCCTTATGGCAGAAAGTGAAGAGGAACTAAAAAGCCTCTTGATGAAAGTGAAAGAGGAGAGTGAAAAAGTTGGCTTAAAGCTCAACATTCAGAAAACGAAGATCATGGCATCTGGTCCCATCACTTCATGGCAAATAGATGTGGAAACAGTGGAAACAGTGGCAGACTTAATTTTGGGGGCTCCAAAATCAGTGCAGATGGTGATTGCAGCCATGAAATTAAAAGACGTTTACTCCTTGGAAGGAAAGTTATGACCAACCTAGATAGCATATTCAAAAGCAGAGACATTACTTTGCCAACAAGTTCCGTCTAGTCAAGGCTATGGTTTTTCCATTAGTCATGTATGGATCTGTGAGTTGGGCTGTGTAGAAAGCTGAGCGCTGAAGAATTGATGCTTTTGAACTGTGGTGTTGGAGAAGACTCTTGAGAGTCCCTTGGACTGCAAGGAGATCCAACCAGTCCATTCTGAAGGAGATCAGCCCTGGGATTTCTTTGGAAGGAATGATGCTAAAGCTGAAACTCCAGTACTTTGGCCACCTCATGCGAAGAGTTGACTCACTGGAAAAGACTCTGATGCTAGGAGGGATTGGGGGCAGGAGGAGAAGGGGACGACAGAGGATGAGATGGCTGGATGGCATCACCGACTCGATGGATGTGAGTCTGAGTGAACTCCGGGAGTTGGTGATGGACAGGGAGGCCTGGTGTGCTGCGATTCATGGGGTCGCAAAGAGTTGGACATGACTGAGCAACTGAACTGAACTGAACAAGACCAAACCAAACAACAAACAACAGCTAAAGAGGTAATAAAAGGATATCTAGGTGTCCATATGTCTCCTCCCTCTTGAATCTCCCTCCCACCTCCCACCCATTCCAACCCCTCTAGGTTATTACAGAGCTCTATTTGAGTTCCCGGAGTCATAAAGCAAACTCCCATTGGCTATTTATTTTACATATGGTAGTGTATGCTTCCATGCTATTTTCTCCATTCATCTCACCCTCTCCTTCCTCTCCTCCCCAACCCTTGTCCGTAAGTCTGTTTTCTATGACTGCGTCTCCATCGCTGCTCTGCAAACAGATTGATCAGTACCATCCTTAGTTAATTCATATTGATGTATGACAAAAATGTAACAAATACTGTAAACCAATCATCAATCAATTAAAAATAAATAATTTGAAAAAAAAGGATATCTAGAGAAGGTTTGCAGCTAGGAACTGTGTGAGAATGGAGGTGGGGGAAAACACCAGCTTAAAGGACAGGATTTTCCAGCCCTGGGTGTCCTACAAACATGAATCTTCTTCTCTGTGGACAAAGGAATCCTACTAGGTATAGTGCCTTTTGTTAGCCACTGGTTGTAGGAGTATAAAAGCAGAATAACCAAGTAAAACTCCCCACCACTCAGCAGTCAGGCACTTGTAAAGATCTAGGCCAGGTTAGCAAAGTTCCCAGATGCTGCCATCTAGTGGTAATTCAGAGGTGTTGCTGTTAGGTCATTAAGACTAGGTGACCTCATGAACTGCAGAATGCCAGGCTTCCTTGTCCTTCACTATCTCCTAGAGTTTGCTCAAACTCAAGTCCATTGAGTCAGTGATGCTATCTAACCATCTCATCCTCTGCCACCTCCTTCTCCTCCTGCCCTCAATCCTTCCCAGCATCAGGGTCTTTTCTAGTGAATTGGCTCTTCGTATCAGGCGGCCAAAGTATCACAGCTTAGAGGTATGTGGGGGCAATTGGCCCTTGCATTCTCAGATGGAGCTTCCAGCCTTTCAGAGAAACATGGGCCAGCCCAAGGATGAGATATTGAGCTGATGAATAATGAAAAAGTCCCCTGAGGAAAAGCCTGACAAAGAAACTAAGAAAGACAAAAACCGAGAAAGACAAAGATGAGGCCAAAGCAAGTGAGACATAGACACAGATGTTCATGAGACTAGGTGAACCTTTCATTGAAAATTGGGGAGTGAGGGATGTGGAGAATGAACACAGTCACTCTCTGGCCTGGTTCTCACATCACAATCTTAGGACATTGATGACAGAAGAAATTCCTAGTGTGTCTTATGTCCTTCCTTTCTCATATGACCTCATTTTCTTCCCTCTCTCACTCTTTCACCTAATCTTTATATGTTCCTCCCCGCTATGGCCACTATCTAGCCAACTTCCTTAAACAAACAAAAAACAAAACAAAAAATACCAAACAACGAGAAAAACCCTTCTTGGGGTTGTAGGTAAGCATAAGAAATTATGGAGATTGTGGCTGTGAATGTGGCCACTCAGCTTCCCTTGCTCCTGCCCGTTGCCAAAACCAGGCTCCCCAGCCTTCCTGCTATGTCTGGGAACCACTCAATGCCCAGCCAACAAATTTCTTGTTGATTTACTTGGCCAGAGTCAGTTTGAATCCTTTGAAATTAAGAATCTTGACCCGTGTACCTCCATCACTGAAGCCTCCCTGCTAGAATTTCTCAACAGTTTTTTGTTTGATCTGGTCCAACCTTTTCTCTAACAACAATCCATTGAAGAGGATACTTTAAAATAATTTATAATAAATTATACACTGGTGAGGTAGCTATCATCATTACTCTCACTTTAAAGGTGTGGAAACCTGGGTTAATAGAAATGGATGAGAACACCAGCGTTCAAATCCTTGCTCTGATACTCAGCTCTGACTTTGGGAGAATCTTTTTACCTCTCTTCACTGTCTTGTCTTTGAAAAGGAAAGAGTGAGTACCTATCTTCTAGATGTAATAGAATGTATCTTAAATTTTTTTTTAAAAGAGATTCTGTACAGAGGGCCAAATTTTGTTTTTGAAAACAGGAACACCAAAGATGTCTTGATTTCTGGAGACATCTCTACCCAAATATGAATGTCAAAATTTCTGTGCTGTTACATGTGGAGACTCACCTTGCTCCTGAGCTACAGATCTAAATCTCCTATGCCTACCAGGCATTTCTGTTCAGATGTCCTCATGGCTTTTCAAAAGTAATTTTTAAAAAATTATCTTCCTTCTCCCTACAACCAGTCCCCATTTTTGTTCCTTCAGGGTCTGATGTTTTAATCCTACCAGTAATCCAGTCCCAAACTCTCCCCTCTCTCCCTCTCTACACATTTCAATTCTCCCATCAGGCATCACGTCTTTGCAACTCCTCCAAAGAAGTATCTATTACTTTCCATTTCTACTTATACTGTCCTAGCTCTGGCCTTATAACCTCTCAACCGAACCACTGAAATGGCCCATAGCTTCAGCATTTAATATCAGTGTCCAAGCCTTTCACCTTTCTTGATCTTACTGGCAACAATCCATTGAGCATCCTATTATTTTTCACTTGTGTTTCTTCAACAGCCTTTTAAGTGGTCTCTCTGCTTTCAGACAGGTCCTACAAAGGCCTTCATCCATATTTTGGTTAGACTGGTCATTCTATCCTGCAAAACATTATATGTTACTTCTTTATTTCCAGCCCTTCCACATGCCTATGGCTGAATAAGGAGACAGGCAAATCTTCCCACATAAGTCACCATACAACTGAACAAGACTGACAAAAACAATAAGGTTAGTGCTTTGGAAATCAAGAACTTCCACCCAACAACCAAAGAACACATAGAAACTTCTCCGGTATACAGCATATTCTAGACAATAAAGAAAGCTTCAGAAAAATTTAAAGGATGGAAATTAATCAAAGTATGTTTAATAATAAAATGTTATGAGAAGTTGACAACAGAGAGAAATCTGGTAAATTTCCAAATACTAAAAAAAATTAATACACTTCTAAATAGCTCATAGGTCAAAGAATAAAGCATGAAATAAATGAGAAAAATGAGAAATATTTAACTGAAAAATGAAAATGTAACACATGAAAATTTATGGATTGCAATTAACACAGAGCTTAGCAAAGAATTAGTTTTCAGTGACTATGAGAAGTCTCATCCATAAGTGTCCACTTTACAAAAACCAATAAAAGAAGAGAAAACTAAGCTAAAGCAAAATGAAGAAAGGAAATAATTAAAATCAGAGTAGAAACTGAATTGGTAAAATAGGAAAAAAATTAGAACAATTAAATCAAAACTTGGTTCTTCAAAAAGATCCACACAATTGACAAATACTAAGTTAGACTGACCAAGAAAAAAGAAGACACAAATTGCCAATGTTAGGAATTAAAGAAGAGCTTTCACTTTCAACATGACAGAAGTTTAAAAGATCATGAAATTCTATAAAAACTTCATGCCAAAAATTAGACAACAAAGCTGGAATGGAAAACTTTCTAAAAAGACGTGAATTATCAAAACTGACAAAGAAGAAATAGAAAGTCTGAAGAAACATATACCAAGTAAAGAAATTGATATAGCAACTGAATATCTTCTCACAAAGAAAAGCCCAGACTCAGATGGATTCACTGATGAATTATATTAAACATTTAAAATAGAAGTAATATTTATTATTCACAAACTCATTCAAGAAATAATGGTGGAAACACTTCCCGACTCAATCTATGGGGTTAGAATTGCCCTGATTCAAAGCCAGAGAAACACATTATACACAGAACAACCCCAAAGTACAGATCAACATCACCCATTATCAAGACACAATCTTTATTAAAGTATTAGCAACTCAAATTCAGCAACATGTAAAATGTATTATAGCCCATGACCAAGTGAAAATTATTCCAGCTACATTAAGTTGATTAAACATTTGAATAATAATTCATGAGATACATTATATTAATAGAATAATGGGGACATCCCAGTGCACCAGCCCCAAGCATCCTGTATCCTGCATCGAACCTGGACTGGCGATTCGTTTCTTATATGATATTATACATGTTTCAATGCCATTCTCCCAAATCATCCCCCCGTCCCTCTCCCACAGAGTCCAACAGACTGTTCTATACATCTGTGTCTCTTTTGCTGTCTTGCAAAAGACAAGATGCTTGGGGCTGGTGCACTGGGATGACCCAGAGGGATGGTATAGGGAGGGAGGTGGGAGGGGGGTTCAGGATGGGGAACACGTGTACACCCGTGGTGGATTCATGTTGATGTATGGCAAAACCAATACAATATTGTAAAGTAATTAGCCTCCAATTAAAATAAATAAATTTAAATAAAAAATAAAAAGAATAATGGGGGAAAGTCTTATAATCATCTCAATAGATGCACACACAAAAAAAGCATTTTCCAAAATCCAATACCCTGTGATGGTAAAAGCTGTCTACAAACTAGAAATAGAAGATTTGGTCAAAATGAATAAGTATCGTCTTCAAAAACAAAACAAAACCACATCTTAGCATCACAGTTGATGTTGAAAGATTGAATGTTTCTCCATAAGATGGGGAACAAAGTGAGAGTCTATGCTTTTATCACTTTTATTTAACATTGAATCACAAGTTCTAGACATTGTAGTAAACAAACAAACAAATAAATGAAATCAAAGGCATCCAGATTGAAAATTAAGAAGTAAAACTGTTTTTATTTGCAGGTGACTTGATCCTGTATGTGGAATTCCAAGGAATCCATAAAAATATAGAACTAGACACGCTTGTAAAGTAATGCTAAAAATTCTCCAAGCCAGGCTTCAGCAGTACGTGAACCATGAACTTCCTGATGTTCAAGCTGGTTTTAGAAAAGGCAGAGGAACCAGAGATCAAATTGCCAACATCCACTGGATCATGGAAAAAGCAAGACAGTTCCAGAAAAACATCTATTTCTGCTTTATTGACTATGCCAAAACCTTTGACTGTGTGGATCACAATAAACTGTGGAAAATTCTGAAAGTGATGGGAATACCAGACCACCTGACCAGCCTCTTGAGAAACCTATATGCAGGTCAGGAAGCAACAGTTAGAACTGGACATGGAACAACAGACTGGTTCCAAATAGGGAAAGGAGTACATCAAGGCTGTATATTGTCACCCTGCTTATTTAACTTCTATGCAGAGTACATCATGAGAAATGCTGGGCTGGAAGAAGCACAAGCTGGAATCAAGATTGTCGGGAGAAATATCAATAACCTCAGATACGCAGATGACACCACCCTTATGGCAGAAAGTAAAGAAGAACTAAAGAGCCTCTTGATGAAAATGACAGAGGAGAGTGAAAAAGTTGGCTTACAGCTCAACATTCAGAAAACTAAGATCATGGCATCTGGTCCCATCACTTCATGGGAAATAGCTGGGGAAACAGTGGAAACAGTGTCAAACTTTATTTTGGGAGGCTCCAAAATCACTGCAGATGGTGATTGCAGCCATGAAATTAAAAGACACTTACTCCTTGTAATGAAAGTTATAATCAACCTAGATAGCATATTTAAAAGCAGAGACATTACTTTGCCAACAAAGGTCTCTCTAGTCAAGGCTATGGTTTCTCCAGTGGTCATGTATGGATGTGAGAGTTGGACTGTGAAGAAGGCTGAGCGCTAAAGAATTGATGCTTTTGAACTATGGTGTTGGAAGACTCTTGAGAGTCCCTTGGACTGCAAGGAGATCCAACCAGTCCATTCTGGAGGAGATCAGCCCTGGGATTTCTTTGGAAGGAATGATGCTGAAGCTGAAACTCCAGTACTTTGGCCACCTCACGCGAAGAGTTGACTCATTGGAAAAGACTCTGATGCTGGGAGGGATTGGGGGCAGGAGGAGAAGGGGACGACAGAGGATGAGATGGCTGGATGGCATCACTGACTCGATGGACATGAGTTTGGGTGAACTCCGGGAGTTGGTGATGGACAGGGAGGCCTAGAGTGCTGCAGTTCATTGGGTCACAAAGAGTCAGATGCGACTGAGCGACTGAACTGAACTGAACTGAATAGAAGGTTTAGAAAAGGCACAGAATAAAATATCATTATACAAAATTCAATTGTATTTCTATATCTCAGCAATAAAAAACCAGAAGTTAAATGTTTAAAATATCATTTACAAGAGCATCAAAAATATGAACTTAGGGATAAATGTAACCAAAGATGTGAAAAAGATCAGTGTACTGAAAATTATAAATTATTATAGTGACAGGACAATAAAGATCTTAATAATGCAGACAGAATGCACAGTCAGGGATTTGAAACTCTTGGTATTGTCAGGATGGCAATTCTCCCCAAATTGATGTACAGTGCTAATCCAAACTCTATCAAAATCACAGCAGGGCTTTGTGTAGAAATTGACAAGCTGGTCCCAAATTTTGTAGAGAAATACAAATGACCTAGAATAGCTTGAACAATTTTGAAAATGAAGAACTACCTGGTTTCAAAGCTTAGTATAATGCCACAATAATCAGTTAAGGGCTTCCCAGTGGCAGAATGGTGAAGAATCCACCTGCCAATGCAGGAAACACAAGAGATGCAAATTTGATCACTGGGTCAGGAAGGTTCCCCTGGAGTAGGAAATGGCAACCCACTCCAGTATTCTTGCATGTCATTCTCCCATGGACAGAAGAACCTGGGGGGCAACAGTCTATGGGGTCGCAAAACGTCAGACATGACTGAGCACAGCAGAGCAGCAACAAATCAATTAAGTTTAATACTGGGGCAAGGATGGGCAAAAAAATATCAGTGGGAGAAAATTGAGAGTCCATTTATGGTTGATTAGTTTTTGACAAACATGCAATGCAAGTCATTGGAAAGGGATAATCTTTTCAAAAACTGGTCTGGGACAACTGGATGTGCACATGCGAAAAGACAAATTCAGATTCTTAGTGTTCATCATACACAATAGTTAACTCAAAATGGATGACAGACCTAAATGTATGAGCTAAAACTCTAAAGCTTCTAGAAGAAAACTTGCTATGACTTTGAGAGGCAACCAAAGATCCTTCATTCATCAAACAGCTATTTGATGCCAGGGCTTCTCTGGTGGCTCAGATGGTAAAGAATCTGCCTGCAATACAGGAGACCCAGGTTCAGTCTCTGGGTTGGGAAGATCCCCTGGAGAAAGGAATGGCCACCCACTCCAATATTCTTGCCTGGAAGAATCCCATGGACAGAGGAGCCTGCGGGTCATGGGGTCATGAAGAGTCAGACATGACTGAGAGACTAACACTGTGCTAGGTATAGGGCTTCAGAAGGAAATCAGACACAGTCCCTACCCAGTGAGTCAATGACTTCAGGCAAGTGGGATTAAGAGGAGTCCTCAGTACTGATGTTCCCTCCCCTTTCTATCTACTTCTTTCAACACCCGTGACCCCTCCACAGCTACTCCCCCAGTCACATGCCTTTGTTGGCCTCCTGGCTGCTCAGGGTTCTGCACTGCAGTGTTCTGGCCAGGCTTGCCTTCTCCATGCTCCCCAGATATGTCTGCCCTCCTCTTCCATGAGTTCAAATCTCATTGCCAGCTCACGAGTCACTGGATATCCCTTTCATGAATTGGAGTAACAACAGGCTATGAGTAACTGATAATCTACTTAGATTCATTCCTTCAATCAATAAATATGTACCTAAAGCCTACTGTGTTATCAGGCCTTCTGTGAGGTGCTGGGTATAGAGAGGTAAATCCAACATGGTTCCTGCCCACAATGAACTTATCATCTGGTTAAGCAGACAGACAAACACAGACAGCTGCCACACAATGTAAGAAGAGCAGTGAGACAGGTGTGTGCTGTGAACAGTTGTGGCAGAGAAGAGGGAAGAATAACCCTTCTTGGCCTGGGAGAGTGGAGATAAGGGAGAGAGAAGAGGCTTGAGATGCTTTCTAAAAAATAAGTGGCCATTCACCAAACACACAAGGCAGAGGAGACATTAGAGGGAAAAACAGGAGCAAAGGCACAATTGTGTAGTCATGCACAGTCCATTGGGAGAACAGAGAAAAGGCGATGGTTAGATGTGGCACAGTGCATGCCAAGGATTAGACATGTATATAGTAGTGAAGGCTCGAATGTTCCAGGCAATGAACCTTGGACTTAATGCTAACAGCAGTAGAGAACTATGGACCTTTTAATTCTTTGGTAATAACTTTATTGAAATATAATTCTTGTACTATACATTCATATTTATATCCTCTAAGTATACAACTTGTGGGTTTTAGTATATTCACAAAGTTGGGCAACAATCACCACTAATTCCAGAATGTTTTCATCACCTGCCAAAGAAACTAATGATGAGTCACTCTTCATTCCTCCCACATTAATCTACTTTTTGCATCTATAAGTTTGCCTATTCTGGATATTTCATGTAAATGGAATCATATAATATGTGGTCTTATGTGACTGGTTTCTTTCACTTAGCATAATGTTTTCAAGGTTCTTCCATGTTGTAGCTTGTATATTTACTTCATTCCTTTTCGTGCCCCGATAACATTCTATTGTATGAGTACATCACATTTTATTTATCCCCTCATTGGTTGATGGATATTTGGGTTGTTTACCCTTTTTCACTCTTTTGTTCTAAATAACGCTGCTGTGAACTTTTTATGCAAGTTTGTTTTAATAAGAAAGAAAAATTTATTTTATAGTTTTAAAAAATGCAGTATTTGGGCGAATACAAAGCCAGATTGTTCTGAAATACAAAATTTCAAATGTAACACACTATTCACAGACTACGTATTTAGCTAAAACAGGATCTAGCTCTTTACAAGAACTAATTTCAAAATATACATATGTAACTCTATACAAGCGGTATTTGGAAGTTCTTCAAAATCTATCTGTAAACTAGAAAGTTAAGCAAAGTTGTCTTTGCCTCTACAGCTTAGAGCTGCAGACTGACTGTCCCTCCCGGTAGGCAGCCCATTCTGGTCCACTCCCACTCCAGCTGCGGTGTGGGCCTGGGGAAGAGAGGCTGTTGTCTGGGTTCCTTTCCTGTTGGCTATTTATGGCAGAGGTACATTATGCTCGGTCTCAGCCGGAAAAGAACATAATGTACGTGAAGTCTCTGGGGGGTGGACAGACTAAGGCCTGCTTCAGAGTCAAGTTGCTAATCCAGGAGGGTCCTCACCAGGCTGATTTTTGGGGGTTAGAATTCTGCTTCATCGACCTCACTCTCATCATTGTTGTCATTCTCCTCCTCCTCTTCTTCTTCCCTCTTTTCTTTAAGCATTTTCAGATATTTACTAGCTAAAATCTTCTTTGGTAATATATCTGCAATGAACTGAAAAGCTTCTGACTCCTCTGTAGTATCTGATAAGTCACTGGAGGTGAGTGCCTCCTTTTCTTTTCCACTGCCATGTCTGAAGGAATAGCTGGTGACATATTGAACAAAGGGGCTTCCCTGCTGGCTCAGGCAGTAAAGAATCTGCCTACAATACAGGAGACATGGGTTCGGTCCCCAGGTTGGGGAGATCCCCCAGAAAGGGGGATGGCAACCCACTCCAGCATTCTTGCCTGGAGAATCCCGTGGACAGAGGAGCCTGGTGGGCTACAGTCCATGGGGTTGCAAAGAGTCAGACATATTTAACAAAGAGTTCCATAGCCTTGGTGGTGAGCACCAGCGCCTCCTGGTTGATGCTGGTCACCTAGGGGGAGCTTGTCATGATGACCTGGATGTGGGACAGGGGCAGCGACACCAACTGCTGCATATTTATTTCCATTTCTTTTGGGTATGTACCTACAGGTGGGATTTCTGAGTGATGTGGTAACTCTTTAAGGAGCTTCCAGACTGTTTTACAAATGATATAGCCATTTTACATCCACACCAGCACACATAGGAAGGTTCTAATTTCTCCACATCCTTGCCAACATATACTACTTCTTTTTGATTATAGCTATCATAGTAAGTGTGACATGGTATCTTGTCATTTTGATTTGCATTTCCCTTATGACTAGTAATGTTGAGCATACTTTCATGTACTTATTAGCCATCTTATATCTTTTGCGGGGAGAATTTTCCATTCAGAGCCTGGCTCAAATTTTCATTGGGTTGTCTTTTTAGTATTGAATTGTGAGAGTTCTTTCTTCTGACAAACCCTTATCGGATATATGATTTCTAAAAATTACTTCTGACTCTGGGGGTTGCCTTTTTTACATTCTTGATGGCATCCTTTCTTGAAGCATAAACATTTTTATTTTGATGAAGACCAGTTTATCACTTTTTAACTTTATAGGTGGTGCTTTGGGGATTATATTTGAGAACTGTACCCAACCCAGAAAGTGAAATGGAAGTTGCTCAGTCGTGTCTGACTCTTTGCGACCCCATGGACTGTAGCCTATCAGGCTCCTCCATCCATGGGATTTTCCAGGCAAGAGTGCTGGAGTGGATTGCCATTTCCTTCTCCAGGGGATCTTCCCAACACAGGAATCAAACCTGGGTCTCTCGCATTGCAGGCAGATGCTTTACCGGCTGAGCCACCAGGGAAGCCCAACCCCAGGTCACAACAATTTCCTCCTGGCAGCAGCCAGGCACAATCAGATCTTCTCTCTGGCTTCTTGGAGCACTGAGAACTGGAAGAGACTGGTGAGTACTCTTTCATTTCAAAAGAATTGGCCAGCTTAGTGGAGATGGGCAGTATGGAACAGGGAGGGTCAAACTATTGTGACTTAAAGGCAAAAGATGGCCTTATAAAGCTCTTCAGTCACTGCCTACCATGGAGCTCTCCTGCGAGACGTGACAACCCATGAGTATGGCTCTCTTGACACAGCCCCAGAGATTCTTGTGATACATGCTGGGAGCATCAGACAAATGTCCCTGTCTACCCCTCCTGGCTTTCTAGTTCTACAGGGAACCCTACCATACTTCCTCTGTGGACCACACCAACAACCTTGGATAACCAGAAAGGGCAGCAGGCACTCACCCAGTCTAGCTTGTTTAGCTAAAATATGGACCAAAAGATGGCCTCTACTACCTGAAGTTGAAATGCCAGCACTGCCTTACTGTACTGGAGAAGGGCACTGCCTTACTGTACCGGAGAAGGAGGAAATCTGTCTCAAGTCTGTAACACAGAAATCCTGCCTGAGTTTGCAGCCAGCTGGCCTGCCCTAAGGATTCTGAACTTGCCAGCCCCACACAAGCATGTGAGCCAACTCTTTAAGATTTCTATTTGTTCCCTCTCTCTTTGTCCCTCAAAAAAGATACATATACATATCAAGACGAATATATGGATATATTTCTATTGGTTCTGTTTCTCTCAAAAATTTTGACTGATCCACCTTGTAAAGGGAAATAGGTGAAGAGAAAGTGTTCAATGTGTCTGTTTTCCAATTTTGTCCAGCGGCAGGTTTCTCAGGGAAAGATCAGCTTCCCTTAGTGGTCTGCTGGTCATCTTCCAGTTTCTTATTCAAACCAGTTGTTTCTTTGCCTGGCAAAACCCTGTGTGACAACAGACAGTGCTGATTAAATGCACACACTCAGGGGCCTGTGACAGCACCGTTGCCAGCAAGCCTTGCTTTTTTTTGTCATCTCTGTGGCAGAAGGACATTTTTGTCTTTCTTTCCCAGTGACAGACAGAAGCTAGTCTGAAGACACTCCTGACTCAGCCTGGGTGTGGTTTTGATGAGAAGCCAAGCAACTCAAATGAGAGAGGAGGTTTTTTGGGGGGACAGGAACTCATCAGCCAATACACGCCTGAGGCAAAAACAGCAGGTTTTGCCACTTTCCAAAACTGCAAAGAAGTGAGACAATGTTGCTCTGCATGACCCATCAGCATCTGCGGACAGCGCGGGTGCAGGAGCACAACACTGGAGCTATGCTGATAATTAAGTGAGAAGAAGACAAGGGTGTTCTTGTTCAAACCATCTGGGGAGAAAGTTCAGGAAAGAAAGTTATTTTGATGGAGTCTTGACCTCTCTTCTAATACCTAAGAAGCACAAATATTGCTTAATAGTTTGCCTCTTTAGATCAAAACCCAAATACATTTTGTACAAGACACTAACAACTATGATTAAACTCAATTGCTCCCCCTCATCTGTATTCATAGTCACGATCCGCTGCCAGCTCCAGATGTTTCTAGGAGTGGTTAGCCCCAGAGCTCACTTGACATCATTCCGTGGCGTTCCTTTCACTGATGATTAACAGAGGACACCAGGCCTGACGCACAGCTTGGCCAGAGGCTGCACTGATTCAGGCAAGCTGTGAAGAATCCCAGCTCCCCTGCTGATTGGAGCCAGTTCTGTGCATCCACAGCCTTCTACCAGGAGCAAAGGTCTCCCTTGCCTAAAATAGGCTTCCTCCCACGACACTGGAGAAAGGGAGGATCCCAAACTAAAAGCCGGATGAAACTAGCTCTTGAAATAGAGCAACACATACTGTGCAGCTAAACTGTAAACCGGTCCCAGGTCTGAGAGCAACGAATTGTAAGATGTGGTGTTTGTCCTATCTGGAGAAGGCATGTTCTCTTGTCTAATAAACAGTCCACTACTTAAACATTAATGCACATGGATCACTTGAGGATCTTGTTAAAATGCAGATTCTGACTCGGGAACTCTGGGAGATGGAAGATGGTGAATGAATAATGAGCCCCCAGGTGATACTGAAGCAGCTTGTGTTGGGGCCACACTTGGGAGATTCTGAAGCAAGCGGTAGGCCTGCAAATAGGCCCTGCCCCTCTCCTGTTGCCTGAGTCTTGTCAGCCACACAGAAAAGACCCGGGGCCCTCTGTCCCATAGCTTACGGCCTAGTGTAGAATTCGCCTTGTGTGCATGTAATGGGATCAGTGCCACAGGGGAAGGTGAAAAGGGCTGGGGATGTTGGGAGGAAGAAGTGGTCATTTGCAGCTGGGAGAGGGAACTGCCAAAGCTTCAGAGCAGGCTTTTAAGTCGGCTCATGAAAGGGAGATGGGACCTAACAGGCAGGACACAGAAAGGGCTTGTTAGGTGGATACATCACCAGAAGCAATGGCACAGAGGTTAGAAAGAGTAAGGCATGGACCCGGAAAAGAGCACAGGTCCATCTGACTGGAGTGTAGGCTAGTCTAAGCAGAAACTGAGACAAAGTTATTTGTTATTCTAAACACGTAAGTTTAGAACCAGATTACAGAAGATCTTGACGTCATATCATACAAAAGCATTTGGACTTCATTCTCAAGGAGAAGGGGAGAATTCTTTTTCTTTTTAATCTCAAATGCGATTTGAGTGGAGATTCCAGGCTTAGGAGATCACCCTGGGGGCAGTGGAAAAGACAGGCTGGAAGGGAAGACTGTGGACGAAGGGAGACCAGTTAAGCGGCTATCGCTTAGTCAGCCATCCAGAGTGTATTTACTGAGCTCCTCTTCTGTTCCAACCACTGTGCTAACAACTTGAGCAGAGAACACAGACATACATGTCCTGTCACCCTGTGGCCCCCACAGAAGGAGGAGAGCTACAAAGGAAACATCCAGGGTGGCTATGAGAGCATAAAACAGGAAGACTTAAAAGTCTAGAGTATCAGAGAAAATTGTCCTGAGTCAGTGACATTTGGATCCAGATCTGAAGGAGGAAGAGAGCCAGATGAAGAGGAAAGTGAAAAGGTGCCCCAGACAGAGACAAAGGCCTCAAGAAAGGCTCAGAGATGAGAGAGTCTGGCATGTCCTGAGGTTGAGAAAAAATAGAGCACAGCTGAAATGGAGAGACCACAGGGAAGAGAGATATAACATAAAGCTAGGTAGGAGTTACCTTTTTGTAGGACCTTTGTTGGAGAAGGAAATGGCACCCCGCTCCAGTGTTCTTGCCTGGAAAATCCCATGGATGGAGGAGCCTGGTGGGCTGCAGTCCATGGGGTCGATAGGAGTCGGACATGACTGAGCGACTTCACTTTCACTTTCATGCACTGGAGAAGGAAATGGCAACCCACTCCAGTGTTCTTGCCTGGAGAATCCCAGGGACGGGGGAGCCTGGTGGGCTGGCATCTATGGGGTCGCACAGAGTCGGACACGACTGAAGTGACTTAGCAGCAGCAGCAGCAGCAGCAGCAGGACCTTTGTAGGCGAAGCAAGGATTTTGAACTTTGACCTGATGGCCATGGGAAGCCATTGAGTGACCTGATGAGATATTGTATATTAGAACAATGATTCCCAATGGGTACATGTGTATGTATGGCTGAGTCCCTTCGCTGTTCACCTCAAACTATCACAACATTGTTAACCGACTGTGTGTGTTTGTGTGTGAGTCGCTTAGTTGTGTCCAGCTCTTTGTGACCCTATGGACTATAGCCCACCAGGGTCCTCTGTCCATGCAATTCTCCAGGCAAGAATACTTTAGTGGGTTGGCAACCCACTCCAGTACTCTTGCCTGGAAAATCCATGGACAGAGGAGCCTGGTAGGCTGCAGTCTATGGCGTCGCTAAGAGTCGGACACGACTGAGCAACTTCACTTTCTTTTCTCTTTCATGCATTGGAGAAGGAAATGGCAACCCACTCCAGTGTTCTTGCCTAGAGAATCCCAGGGACGGGGGAGCCTGGTGGGCTGGCGTCTATGGGGTCACACAGAGTCGGACACGACTGAAGCGACTTAGCATAGCATAGCATAGCATGCCCTCTAACAGGGGATCTTCCTGACCCAGGGATTGAACCCGGGTCTCCTACATTGCAGGCAGTTTCTTTTACTGTCTGAGCCACCAGGGAAGTCCTAATCGGCTATACACCAATACAAAATGTTTTTGGTGTTAAAAAAAAAAAAAATATATATATATATATATAAAATTTTTAAAAATAAAGTAAAATAAACCTTCAGTTACTAAGATCAGTATACACTAGCTGGCAGAATTTCTGAGAAGCTGAAGGAGAGTAAGGAGGGTCAGTTTTTTTTTTAAACTGCATTAAAAAAAAAAAAGAAAATAAAGAACAGTGTTTGTGTGTCTTTCCTGTGTGGAAGATGGATGGGGGTGGGAGCAAGATTTGATGTAAGTCAATTATGGGAATGTTTGTTTTGAACAGACAAGAGGTGATAGAGGCTTGGTTTGAGGGGAAAAGAGGGCAGAGAGAGATAGACAGAAGTAAAAGTCAAGGGGGTAAATCACCAAGAACTGGGGCAGGTGGAGAAGGACAGAGATGAAGAAGAGAAGACAAGGGAGATTCCCAATTCTTAGTTTGAGGACTAGATGGAAAGTGGTACCAGCCATCGATATAAAAGTACAGAGGAGTAGATTTGGAAGGCAGTGAGGAAGAGAAATTCAGGTGAAGGTCCTGTGGGACATGCAGGGGAGATAAATAGGCATATCCACACACCAGAAGATCTTGGGAGAGAGGTCTGAGCCAGGTACAGGAGTTTAGCAGTAATCAGGATAAATAGGGGGACTGAAGCCATGGAGGTTTATGGCTGATCCCAATGTGTTCTTCCCTGCCTGCCCATCAAACCTCTCATCTAGCCCCCAGAGTTCATCAGGGACAGACATTACAATGGATGAGTGAATACAGCAGCCTGGATTATCTCATGACTGACAGGGGGAAAGGAAGGCAGGTTTCAGAGGTGAATCATGAAGAAAGATTTTGAGAATATGAGAAATGATGGCATCTTTGGGACTGGTATGCAGCCTGTCAAAATGAGGACAAGCTCTCAGTTCATATGGGGAATCTGATAGATTCATTACAAAGAGGATTCAAGATTTTGTAGGGAAATTGTACATCAAACAGCTTCATAAGAATCCTGGATCAGCCCTCCCTGCTCAGTTACCAACATGTTTTTAGTATATATGTGCTCAGAGTGTGTGAGTTAATTCTAGTATTAGTCTAAGCAAAATCAATTAGGCACACCTGCTGCTGCTGAGGGGGGTGAACTATATTACACCCTTAAGGCAGATATAAATGACCTTTTCTCCAATGTTATGGATTATTTACACCACTTAGCCCTTTCATAGCCTAGATAATCGAGTTGGCTATATTAACAAAATAAAGATGTGCATAATAAATAAAACAATGCAAAGAAGATTTCTTTATACAAATGGTCTTCTTGGATTATACGCTTATCAGCTATTTCAAGAAGATACACTGAAATTATCACAGTAGCAAATTAATGTTTTCACAGGACCTGTTGAAGTAGAACTCTTAGGGAAATGAAAATCAGATATGTCTTTACTAAATAAGCAGCAGAATCATGCCTCTGAACTCAGTCTGATTCAAACCTCACTCAGGATGACATCAGGCATTCATATGGGAGAATTTTTGAGTGAAACCAGTACTTGTAAGGGTATGCAGTGGTCATGGATGGATACGGTGCCCTAGAAAGGCAGTGTGCTTAGTCGCTCAGTTGTGTCCAACTCTTTGTGACTCCATGGACTGTAGCCCACCAGACTTCTCTGTCCATGGGGATTCTCCAAGCCAGAATACTGGAATGGGTTGCCATACCCTTCTCCAGGGGATCTTCCCAACCTGCAGAAGAACCCAGGTCTTCTGCATTGCAGGCAGATTCTTTACTGTCTGAGCTGCCAGAGAAGCCACCATTGAGCAATTATCAGCCTTTGGACAGGCAAACAAGTAGAGGGAAGAGACGACTGGGCGATGGATTAGGAATCATTCTGTGAGCTTCCTCACCTGCCGACTGATGCTAGAAATGCTAATGTCTGGGACTGAAGTCTTTCTTGCACCGCTCACGAGGAGACTTGGAATAATACTTTCTACCTTCTGGGAAGAAATTATACTGAGGTTTGGCTCAGACGGAAGTGAGGATGATCTAGGGGCAAAGCCTTTTTCATGGAGAGTTGAACAGTTTTCCAGCGAGGAAAACTGGCCTTGTGTGCTGAGGAAGCATCAGATATCAGATCCCCAGTACCCTAGCTCATAGTATGGGGTATGGAGCCGTTATGAAAAACAGTATATCTATTACCTATTGTCACCTGACAAACTACCCCCAAAATATAATGGCTAAAACATCCATCTTATTTTCTCCCACTGTTCTGTGGGTTGACTGGGTTCCACTGGGTAGTCCTTCTGCCAGTATTACTCAGGATCTAACCTGCAGTTGTAGTCAGATGGCAACTGGAGTCATCCAGAGGCTAGGCTGCATCTCTGAGATGCCTGGCCTTCTGTTCCTATACATAAAAGCTCAAGGCCACTCCTCTCCGCATGGTACCTTCAGCAGAGGAGCCAGGCTTCCTACAAGGCTCCCCAGAGTGAGTGTTCTAAGAGAGAGGGACTGGAAATTGCCAATCTTCTTAAAGAATATGCCTAGAACTGGCATTTCACTTCTGTTGCCTTCTATTGGTTATTGCCAGTCGCAGGCCAGATTTCCATTTGATTCTTTATAGATTTCAACAACTAGATTAAATTCTTTTTTCATATAATTTCTCTACCTTTCCCTCTATTCTTTGAACACATAGTTATTAGAAATTCTTTATCTGCGAACCTAAATATCTGGATCACTTGTGGGCTTGTGCCTACTGTCTGTATTTTCTTCCTAGGTTTTCAGTCATATGACCTTGTCTCTTACAATTCCTAGAAAGTTTTGAATGAGTGTTAACCAATTGTGTATAAGTAATCATCTAGGCTCCAGATGATGTTACTTCCCTCAGAGAAGATGCACTCTTTTCTCTGTTAAGTAGGTCAGGTAAGGGCAGATTACCTTTGCTGAATTCATGACTAAGGTGAATCAAAGCCAGGTTCAATGTTGGAAAACCATCTACTTTACTTTTGCCCCTACTTCTAAGGCAGCTTAGAAGCTGTACAAGGGTTGCAATTTCCCCACATCCTCATTAACATTGGTATCTCTTTTCTTTCTGATAATAGTCATTCTAACAGGTATGAAATAATATCTCCTACACACACAACACTCTTTGAAATCTTGCCCCCCACCATGATGATTGCTTCCAGTTTCCAATGCCTTTATGCACACACGTTTAAATTCTAGCTTCATTTCTAGTTGTTACTGGAGACTGAAAGCAGGAGGGATTTAAACAGAGAACCAACATGATGGACTTTGCATTTAATAAAAGCCACTCTGGAGGCAGTATGGAGGATCGTGTACTAGTTTGGTCAGGGTTGCCACAAGAAAGGATCAGTGACTGAGTGGCTTAAACAGCAGAATTAATTTTCTCACAATTCTGAAGGCTGGAAGTCCAAGATCAAGGTGTTGGCACCTTGATCTTTCTCCTGTGTCCTCTCTCCTGAATTTGTAGGTCACCATCTTCTCACTGTGCCTTCACTTCGTCTTCCTTCTGTACCTATTTCTTAGATCTCTTCTTCTAAGGACACCAGTCATATTGGATTAGGGCCCAGCCTAATGGTTTTATTTATACCTAATTACCTCTTTAAAGATCCTATCTCCAAATATAGTCACCTTCTTTGTTACTGGGGGTTAGGACCGCTACATACAAATTTTGGTGGGCTGACACAATTCAGCACATAACAGATGGATTGTAGGGCAGCAAAAGGGGAGTCAGGGAGGCCAGGGAGAGAGCTGTTGCTTTGATTCAGGAGAGAGATTTTGTTATAGGTTGAACTAAATAATGGCAGAGGGCTGGAAATAATTGGATTTCTTCAAGAGAACATCCGAAGATAGAATACATAGGATTTGCTCATCGTGAATAGTATAGGCTAAGATGATGAGGAAGAGTCAAAGATGACACCCAGTTTTCTAATTTGAACATAGAGAATAACAGACATAACATGGACTGGGAGGGGGTTGCCTTCTCAGAAGCAAGCATAACCTCCTTCTCTCCTGCACTGTATGACAAAGCTTAAGCTCTGGAATACTTGCTTCTGAGTCACCATCCCTCCTTCCTTACCTGAACACCAGAGCTCATAACACTCTGCATCTGCTTTGGTCTCTACCTGACTCATTTCCTGCAATCTCAGAGGTGCTCACATCTGTCCCAGTGCTTGGGGGCAGAGCCCTATCTCAGAGCCCTAGTCAGCGGCGGAGGCTTTGCTCCCCGTGGACAGATGGCTGTCAGTTTCTTGGACTCCTCTACTCCATGGCACCAGTCCACTAATTGGACTACTCTATTCCAGGAACTCCTCTGTTGGGCCACATTTCCCCTTCATCTCAGACCTCCTAGTGCTGATTGCTTGCCTTAATATGTGCCTGTCCCTGCTTTACATCTCATTTCAGTGGACTGATCTAGCCCGCATCTCTGCTTCTGTTTTGCCATGTGTCTACAGCAGTGCCATGTCACTGACTCCCAGCAATTGACATGCCAACCTAAAAGAATGATATCAGTGATCTGGACCAGACCCGAAATATTCAGATCCCCCTTCTCAGACTTCTCTGTCCATCGGGAGAATACGCACTTGTCAGGGAATATGAACAGACAGGAAGACTGACCTGACATTTTCATAACAGGCAAAGTAAAACTGAGTAAGTAAGGCTGAATGATGCAGTTTAAAGGTAGCAGTGACTCTACTGGGGACACTCTGGTCAGGATTGTGTCACCTTATCCTGCTAAATTTTGGCGAGTAGCCAATCCAGAATGTGTAAGCATACTTTTGCTGCCCTATTATCCAAGCCAGCAACCTTGAATCACTATTAACTCTGGTTGGTCTTGCCTCAGACCCTCCCTAGCCTACCATCAAACCACTTTCCCTCTAAAAGTGAAATTGCCTTTCCCTATACTCATTGGAAAAGACTCTGTTGCTGGGAGGGATTGGGGGCAGGAGGAGAAGGGGATGACAGAGGATGAGATGGCTGGATGGCATCGCTGACTCGATGGACTGAGTCTGAGTGAACTCCGAGAGTTGGTGATGGACAGGGAGGCCTGGCGTGCTGTGATTCATGCGGTCACAAAGAGTCGGACACGACTGAGTGACTGATCTGATCTGATCTGATACAAGGGAAGCAAATCAGCACATGCTAGAGACTGCAATGTTTCTACCACTGTCCACTTTCTTCTTTTATTTCTTTTAGTAACATAAATCTCTGAGATTTAGCAATGAACCTGGCTCCTCAGAATAAAGATTACATTTCCCAATCTCCATTGCAGCAATGTGTGGTCATATGACTAAGTATGTGTAGGGAAGTGATACCTGCAATGTCTGAGTTATTTTCTTAAAATGAAATGGTTCACAACATTGTGAATCAACTATTTTTCTATTTTGATTAAATAAAATCCATCCTAGAACTAAAAAAAAGAGGTGATTCCTTAACCTGTACTTCCCTTTTGTTCCTCCCTTCCCAGGGACAAAACCACAGACCTAGCAGTGATGAAACAGTTTTACTATTCAGAGAAGGAAAATATTTCAAGGGATGATGGAACCACAAATAGAAGAACTTGGGTTATCTGCCACTAACTCCATAAGCACTATGAGGAAGTCCCTCCCTCTCTCTGGGCTTCAGTTTCCCCTTCCGTAAAGGGAGGCTGTGGACAGGTGAGTTCCAGGAGTTGTGCTAGCTCTAAACTTCCATGGGTTTTTGAATGTCTGAAGTGCTATGTAAAGAGTTACTCTCTCTCATGTCTCCTCTGTTAAAATGCAAAGCATCCAGGGAAAGTCTCAAATACCTGTTTGTGAATGCGTGTCTGTTCATCTCATTCTTTTTGCTAGATGGACAGAGTGGGTAATCTGTGATCTATAGCCATCTGGATTGGTCACTAAGACAGACAAGAAGGAGCCATCAGAAAATGGAAAAAATGTGGCAGAGGCATTTTTACTGCTCAGGCACCACTAGCCTCCATCCTAGCTTCATAGGGAGGCCAGCCTGAGGAGACGCAAGCACTAGAGGGTCAACAGTTAACCAAATCAGATTCTCAAAACCAGACCAATAGTGGATGCAAGGGCATTCCCAGAGGCCGCCCCCTGAAGAACTTCGGAGCAAAGTTCTCATCGTGTCTCTTTCACTTCCCAGGCTTGGCGCCTCCCAATATTCCCACAGTGGGGAACCTTCCAGGCTGTTGGCTAGAGTTGGCAGGTTTGCTTGAGGTGCTGATTGGGACACTGCTCTGGATGGCCTCCAACTTGCCAGGTGTCTGGTTGGAGCAATCAGAGAAGCCCTGATGGGACAGACCTTTCATGCTCTTTTGGTTCCTTGCTGGGAAGACTGATAAAGTTTCTGTGAAGACTGCTACACCTGCACTTTGGGAGGTTTGCTGATCAAAGAGCACCAGTTATGCCTTTGTTCACGTTTTCCTCTTAGTACGTAGGACCCTAAAGGCCCATATTCTGCCTTGAGTACTAGGCACTGGAAAGGGCTAAAGTCTGTGAATCTGTATGTGAATGAGTGTCTGTTCATCTCATTGTTTTTGCTAGATGGATAGAGGGGGTAATCTGCGATCTATAGCCATCTGGATTGGTCACTAAGACAGAGATGAGATGAGCATTGAGTATATAGAGGGGCCATGTTTATAATTCCAGCCATCAAACAGAAAAGACACTGGGGCCCTGTTTCTCCCCAACCGCTTCTCGACTCAGCCTCACCTGCCTGACCTTTCTTTGCTGATGCTCTTACCTTGCCTTTGCTTACCTTGGAAACAAAAGGAGCAGGGGCCAGGGCAGATTAGTGGAGACATTCTGGAAGAGCTGGGCCATGTGCAGCATTAGTTCAATGCCAAGGGGGGTTTTAAGGGCAGCAGGGAGGAAAGCACCTTGGCAGAGTGATACCGAGGGTCACTGCTGCTCCATCTTGATTCACGTATTAGCTGGATCATCTTGATCTTATGCATGTGTGCTTAGTCGCTCAGTCATGTCCGACTCTCTGCGACCCCATGGACTGTAGCCCGCCAGGCTCCTCTGTCCATGGGATTCTCTAGGCAAGAACACTGGAGTGGGTTGCTGTGCCCTCCTCCAGGGGATTTTCGCAACCCAGGGATTGAGCACGTGTTTCCTACGTTGCAGGCAGTTTCTTTACCCATTGAGCCACCAGGGAAACTCCTACTTATGGGCCTCAAATAAAACAATCTAGGCAAAAACCTTTTATAAATGCAATACAAATGTTTGGTTTCATTATATGACTCTATTTGAGAACACAGTGAAATCTTCCACGCTACGAAGTATATCACTCACTAACCCATGTGATCAAATCCCATACTGATCAGGACTTGTGCTAATGCCCATGCATACATATTCAGAAATTATTCCTTGCTTAGGATTGCCCTGCTCCAAACTCCTATTTAAAAAACATACACCCCACTCCCCAGGACACTTCCCCTCAAGGACAGCCCCTTAAGCATCTAGGATGTCAGCATGAAAGAGTTTATCAGACTTATCCTCTCTGAAAATGAACAGTACAAAACCACAGGTTATCTGTGGGAAGAGGATTTAGACTGGAGGTTTAAAAAACCTGATGTCCTTATGTTTAACCCCCATTGATTCTTTTTAAAATCAATCATTATTTTATCTAATATATGCTGATTTACAATAGCATACTACTGTGTCTAAAGGTTTATACTACTGAAGAAAAAGGAAAGCAAGACCCCATCTCTTTGTCTTCCTTCCTTTCCTCCCAATTTGCCCTACCTCACTTTCAATATTTTAGCTGTCTTTCCTGACATTTGCTTCCATATTGCTAAATAACATGCATGCATTGTTATCTTTTGAATCATTATGATTAATCTATTGGAGTCATATGGTAGTAGATGGGGATTCAATTTTCTTACAATCCCCCCTCCTCTCTTCTTGCAATAGTTATATTACAATTTAAAGTTTGCCTCATTGCTACTGCTGCTGCTAAGTCACTTCAGTCGTGTCCGACTCTGTGTGATCCCACAGACGGCAGCCACCAGGCTCCCCCATCCCTGGGATTCTCCAGGCAAGAACACTGGAGTGGGTTGCCATTTCCTTCTCCAATGCATGAAAGTGAAAAATGAAAGGGAAGTCGCTCAGTCGTGTCCGACTCTTAGTGACCCCATGGACTGCAGCCTACCAAGCTCCTCCATCCATGGGATTTTCCAAGCAAAGTACTGGAGTGGGGTGCCATTGCCTTCTCCGGTTTGCCTCATTATGAGTACACAAATGTTATTTACTGGTAAGCCAGGCAGTTAACTCGGAAAGCAGAGCTTTCAGATTCTCTCTCAGTTCTGTTATTGTTGTTTAGTTTTGTTTGGGTTTTGAGGCCTTTTTCTCCCTAGAAATATCCCTCCTGGGGCCCTCTGCCCTGCTCCAATCTGAACCCTTTTCTTTCTAAACTTGCTGCGCAGTTGTTATCTTATAAATCCCTTTCACCTCTCCCCTGGATGGCATTCCTGTTTTGTGAATCTCTTTTTCGGTGTACATTTTTATTTTGGTTGAGCGTCACCACCTGAGCAAGGGTGCATGATAGGCAACATTTTTAAGACCTTGCATATTTGAAACTATTATTTTTATTCTGCCCACGTTTTCCTCCTCTTTCCACTGCAGTATTTACTGAGCACCTGCTGTCAGGCACTATGCTAACTGCTACGTTTACAAATACAAAATGACTAAGACGTGGTCCCTTCCTTCAAGGCATTCGATACTTAAGGAGGGAAGCAGCTGTACAGCAGATGACATCCACATAATGTCATCTTGCCCTTGTAAAGAAACATATAGAGTGCTATGGGAACCCAGAAGAGGTCCTTAGGGAAGCCTTCCCAGGTATGATGTTTAAGCTGAGTGTTAAAGGGTGCTATATTCATTTTCTATGGCTACTATAATATCATTGCCTTAAAAAAATCCATTTGTTATTTCCTAGTTCTGCAGGTTTAGAAGTGTGGGTACAGGGTACGTTGGCTGGTTTCTGTGCTTTGAGTCTCATAAGGTAATGCCAAGGTGTCGGCAGCTACATTCCTTTCTGGGGCTCTGGAGTTGAATTCACTTCCAAGCTCATTCAAGTTGATTGCCAAATTCAGTTCTCTGCAGTTGTAGGACCGAGGTCCCCATTTCCTTGCTGGCTGTCAGCCAGAGGCCAGTCTTTGTTCCTAGAAGCCACCTTCATTCTTTCCCATGGTTTCCATATGGCTTCCTTCCAGCAAGAGTGAGTTGAGTTCCTCTCACACTTCCGCTTTCTCTGACTCCTCCTTCTGCCAAATATCTCTGACTCTGTGCTTTCAACGGCTCATGGGCTTAGATCGGGCCCACCCAGATACCTTACATCTAACCTATCTTGGGGTCCATAACCTTAATTATATCTGCATAGTTCCTTTTACGATGTAATGTAGCATACTCACAGGTTCCAGGGGTTAGGAACTGGATATATTTGGGTCCCATTCTGCCTACAACAATTGCATTCAGGAAAAATGGGAGAAAGAGTGTTCAGGGCAAGGCCTGGAGAGATGAGAAAACAGTTTTCTGAAAACTATAGGCAGTTCAATATGACTGGCACAAGAATCAAAATTAGTCTGAAAAGAGAGGCAGGGGTCAGAAACTATGAGACCTCACTATTCCAGCTCTCTTATTCTCTTTAGTGTCTCTATTTCCTTGTTTTCTGTTGGGTGTGCTGTATTGGAATGATCAGAATGTTTCATCTCAACGCTTCTGTACAGTTGAAACTATCTGTTCTCCCCATCTGAACTCACCCAGGTTGGTCCTAGCCTCCATCATGGCCTGATTTCATGCCAGCCTTCAGCCTCTTTCCTTTCACAGTCATCTCACTGCTCACAGTCCTGGCAAGTAAGTGTCTTTGCAATTGGTGCATTTGCCATCTGGATGGCCATATGTAATCCCATAAATCCTGGTCTAATGTTCCCACAACACTACTTTCATAATGTCGGTACAATGCTCAATGGATCCTGATGGCTCTTCTTTGCCTGTGGAACCCAGACCAAACTCTTAAGCCTGCATTGACAAGTCTGAGTCTACCCTACCATGCCAACATTCTCACATCCTCCACCCTAGTCAGCCTGGCCTCTTCTTTGCTTTCTGCCCATCATATTCACTCTCTCATGCTTTTGCTCTTTCCCGCCCCCCTTTCAATCAGAATGCCTCATTCAAACTGTTCCTAGCTTTTGAAATCACACATTCTTCATGAAACTTTAAGACTTGAGCTACCATTAGTCTTTTGTTCATTTTCCTAACTTCCCAGAGCTCCTGATGCGTGCCTGCACTGTGAAGCTTTACTTTTAGTTATACCCATTTCACTCTTCATAAACTTTCTTTGACTTTAATGATGATATTTTTGGAAGTCTTATCTTTTCAACTGCACTATAAGCTATTTGAGGACAGGTCCCATGCCCCATTAGATTTTGGTCAAGGTTTGTTTTTTTGTTTTTTTTCCAGCTTTTATCCAAATATCAGATATATTGTATACAAATTAGAGAAATGTGAACATGCATATGTATTTCTGTTCCATCTATAAATTAAATAGTCATCTAAACTCAATGGGAGAAGCTTCCCATAATATTTTTTGGACAAAATTGTGAAATCATTCCCTTTGCTGTCAAAAATTTTTACCAAGTTTCTCTATTTAATATTCCATGGAAATGAATATGTATACTTATCCTTGTTTTCTCTGTTTTGTTTTTTCCTACACAGGCCAGTGTTCTGTCAGTGGGCCAAACATGTACAAGATTTATTGGCAGTGGTATTGTTTAATCTAATTCTTACATAGTTTTCACTGGGCAATGATGGAGGAGAGAACTACCCTTTGGAGAAGTTGCCAAAATTTGCCCTAAGACATTTTGCAAATAAGATACTGGATTTACTGCAAAATTCATTCCATGAAACAAGTGTATAGCCAATTCAGTTCCAAATCACGAAGTCCATAAGGTTCTAACTAGAGGGCTTCGGGGGGACTCAAAAACTCAAATCTTTCTTTGATTTTAAGCAGAAAGCTATTACTGCAAGTGCCGACAGTTGATAAGTTTGAGACATATGGTCCTATTCTCTTTCTCCAAAATGAGAATGGTGCGTTTAGTGGTAAATTGATAGTGTAAGTAAATCTAGCACTTGAAAGAATTTAATTACATTTCCTCCATCTTCAGTGTAAACACCAGACAAAATCTATCCTGCTGGTAAGGGGAGGTAATGGAATTCCCCTATGGCAAATGGCTATTGAACCAGGACTAGCTCCTTTTGAAGAGGCGGGAATGATGCTCCTGCAAGATAGCCTGGAGTCAACTGTAGATAAAGACTCTGCCATTTTGAGAGGGAGATAGATCACAAAAGAGCACTAACATGTCGGCTTCTCAGGAGCATCAAGCACTCATTCCTATGAACTGTTACACAGTAGCCAATAGGTGATTCCCCAGCTAAAGAACCCATTCTCAGCATGCTGGTAAACTGTATGCAAATACAGACACACACTGCCGGGGGTGGGGGCAGGACGAAGACTTCAGTTAACAAATACTCCAGAATACAACTAATATTTAAGGATGTAATAACTGCTTTGGAATTCTAGAAACCTGAATGGCTACTTGAAGTTTTCATGACTGTTTTTTTTCCCCAACAAGGAAAAGAATTCACAGAGAGACTTTAACCAACTGGGATAACTATGCAATAGATAGTAATCAGTTCGGTTCAGTTCACTCACTCAGTCACGTCGGACTCTACAACCCCATGGACTGTAGCACGCCAGGCTTCCCTGTCCATTACCAACTCCCGGAGCTTGTTCAAACTCGTGTCCATTGAGTTAGTGATGCCATTCAACCATCTTATCCTCTGTCATCCCCTTCTCCTCCTGCCTTCAAACTTTCCCAGCTCAAGGTCTTTTCCAAAGACTCAGTTCTTTGCATCAGGTGGCCAAAGTATTGGAGCTTCAACTTCAGCATCAGTCCTTCCCATGAATATCCACAGTTGATTTCCTTTAGGACTGACTGGTTTGACCTCCTTGCAGTCCAAGGGACTCTCAAGAGTCTTCTCCAACACCACAGTTCAAAAGCATCAATTCTTTGGTGTTCAGCTTTCTTTATAGTCCAACTCTCACATCCATACATGACTACTGGAAAAACCATAGCTTTGACTAGATGGACCTTTGTCGGCAAAGTAATGTCTCTGCTTTTCAATATGCAGTCTAGGTTGGTCATAGCTTTTCTTCCAATGAGCAAGCATCTTTTAATTTCATGGCTGCAGTCACCATCTGCAGTGATTTTGGAGCCCAAGAAAATAAAGTCTCTCGCTGTTTCCATTGTTTCCCCATCTATTTGCCATGAAGTGATACACCACCTCAAAAAAGTCAGCTCATCTTTTTTTCCTGTGCCTCTTCCCTTCCCACAGTTCATTTCAGTAGTGCCACTTACTCCCCAGGCTCTCTGCACCCCTGCCTTTTTGTTCATGCCTTTCCTTTGCCAGAGATGTTCTTCCTTTCCTGCCTCTTGTCTGCTTGAAGGAGTCCTCCTTCTTCTTTAATATTTAAATATTTAATATTTAAAGGGAACCTTCTCCATGAAGTTTTCCAGATTCATCCCAACCCCCAAGAGCTAATCACTGCTTCCTTTGTGCTACCCCTTACTGGAACCTGTCCAAGTGTCCCCCATTACACCTGAAACTTTGTATCATGTCTTTACATGTTTGGACTTCCCTGGTGGCTCAGATGGTAAAGCGTCTGCCTACAATGCGGGAGACCTGGGTTCAATCCCTGGCTCAAGATCTCCTGGAGAAGGCAATGGCACCCCACTCCAGTATTCTTGCCTGGAAAATCCCATGGACAGAAGAGCCTGGTAAGCTACAGTCCATGGGGCCGCAAAGAGTCGGACATGACTGAGCGACTTCGCTTTCACTTTTGCATGTTTATTTCTTCTCTCTTAAGTTCATTGAAAGCAGGAACCTGCATTTTTAACTCCCAGTATATCTGTAGCCTTTAGCACCGGAACCAGCACATAGTAGTTGCTCAGTAAATGTTTGTTAATTGAAAAATACATTACTTAAGTACAAGGAATAAAGCAAATATGCTAAAGCAGTTTGCCTAAAAAGGGTCATTTCCTCATGTTAATCATTTTATTGATCAATCCCAATCACCACCTAGTTTATTTATTTGTAGCACTGACAATTGTCTACCTCACATTTCTCATTTTTATATATTTTATTCTTTCTTTGATAGACTGCCAGTTTTTGAGGGTAGGTGAATGTTTCATTGGTGTGCACTGTGTACGATAGGCACTCAAAAACCATTTGTTGGTTCCTTACTCATGCATAGCTCTCTACAGTTGACAAATCTCTTCACAGTGACCCAATGAGATAAGCAAAGCACTATTCTCTGTCCCTCTTCTTGTTTTAGTTTTTTTAAAAACTGATGATCTGAATGCACCAGAGCCTTGCCTGCCTTCAAATTGTGGGCAAGAATCAGGGCTGAAAGCCCTGGGAGGGCCCCTGTTTCTTGGGCTGAGATCTTTTGGTCCTTCCCCTGGTATTTCCTGTCTAGACCAACCAGCTTCCCTCTGCAGCAGGTGCCTTTCGGGAGAATAGTCCCCATTTGGTTCATTGATGTAGAATATCTAATTGAATGGGGTTTGGGTGTTTGTGTGTACTACTCATTTCAACTTTTATTGTCTTGTAACATAACTTACAGCAAATCTTATACCACATTCTGTATCTTTTTCACGAAGCAGCAACAATGTAGACTTTAAGAAAACTTCTCAACTCAAAACTATACTTTGCATGTTTTAAACTTTTAAAAAATTGAGATATAATTGACATATAACATTAGTTTTAGGTATACAACATAATGATCCAGTATTTGTATAAATTAAAAAATGTAATTGACTGTTTTGACAATGCGTAGTAACAGCTGCCATACTTAATTGTCCAAAGGACATCTGACAGGGCCTGGTCTTTAGTAATGTATGACTCCTTTCTGCTTTCTGGAGCTGAAACTAAGAAAGTAATCTTTCTCTGGAGCCAGCCTAGATCAAATTACATCAATAGCCACATTGGTTCAGTAGTTAGTCAATCACATAATCAATGTGAAAAAAAAAACAACTCTGTGCATTTTACACCATGCATTATACTTCAACATCCATTCAAATACATTACTGCGTTCAGACCATCCATCAATCCTGAAACGGGAGGTAAGGTAAATATTTTTATCCCCAGGTGCAAGATAAGAAAATAGTTCAGAATTATTACCTAGGTAATCAGTGAATTACCCAGGGTTGGATAGTTACCATTTTCTTGGCTGTACAAAATGTTAGAAGTCTGGAGATGAGTTAAAAGAACTATTACCAGGAACCAAGGTAAATATGTGCTATGGATCAAGAGACTTGAAATGAAATAACAGAAAGCAAACCATGCGACAAAAGAGGGGACAACCCTTTTGTAACTAACTGGCAAATTTGAAAGGGTTAGTGTTGAGAAACAAGTAGCAAATAAATAATAAAAAATCATGTTGATTACGTTACCCTCTGGCAGGCAAGTATGGAAGCAGTGGTGTACTTGGGTTGGTTAAGCTGGTGTTACAACCACCCCACAAAAGAAAGTGTGCTAATACTGCCAACATTGCTAACTGTGCAAGAACTCTTTAAATACACTAAGGAGAAGGGTTTTTTTATGATACTTGGTGAACTCCAAGATCTTGATTACTATTGATATGCCACTTAACTTTTTTGAACCTCAGTTTTTTCATCTATAAAATGGAGGATATGATGCCTACTTCAAACAGAATTGCTGTGGGAGTTATCTAGCTCATTTAGCACAACGGATTCCTGAGTGGAGGGAGAGGTTCAGTACGTGTTACTTTAAAAGGTCTTCCTTCAGATGAAAGATGCTATTTGTCCCAAAACTGTAACAGCAAGGATCAGTCAGGTATAATATATAACTGTTTATAATGTAGCTGGTGTTTGTAATGAAACAAACCCTGAAATCACAAGCATGCCAGAGGAGTACTGTTGCCTTTCAAACTGTTTCCCTCGGGAGAATATCTACTTTTTCTCGTGATGCTCAAAACATCTCTAGGAATAAGAACTGCTTTCAGAGTCAATTACATGGCCGTCAAGAAAACCAATCTCATTTGTTAATTGTCACACTTCATTTTCAACTCAAAATGTATGGCCTATCTATCACTCGTCTTATTCATTTGACTTCACTCTAAGTGACACACGGCTATTCCCAAACACCTTGTCTATTCTCCAGTGACCAAGATCTATTCCAACCGAGTAAATTTGAACATGTGCCACAGGCTACGAAGGGACTTATCAAGTATCTGAATACTCTTTCAAGGATATTATTTCAAAGAGACCGAACACATGCTTCAGTTCTGGCATGTTTGTTTTTAAATCAATGTTATCACTTCATATTAGCCATGTATAAATAGATATTTGGAGCAGAATAAACAAAACTGAAGCTAAGACAAACATCAGAGCTTTGTTATGCTGTTGGAATTGTGTCATTGTCATATAAACTCCATCTCTGCCTCAGTACTTGAAGCCTTCTTGAGTACCTGTAGCAGATTTGCTAAATATGCATAGAACCATTCAAATCCTTATTTTGATTTTTAAGAACATGGACAGTGTCTTGTACAACTTAGGCTCCCCTGAAGCACCTAGCACAGTGCCTCATACTGAGTAGAATCATAGATTCATAGGCAACAGAGCTAGAAAGAGCCTTAGGAGATTGAAACTCAGAGAGAAGAAGGGATGCTTCTGTTGTGTAAGAAGTTAGAGTGCTGTTTTAGAAGCAGGCTTTCAAGCCCAGACCTTCATGCTTCTCTGTGCCCTGTTATAGCCAGCATGCCACATTTCAGTGGTTGATAAGATCTCCTAGTTGCTTATTATTTGAGTGAACTTTGTATATCCAACATGGGTTGGCAGCCTTATTTCTGTAACTCCTCTGGCTTCAGATTCACTGTAACTCCTCTGACTTCTGATTTACTGCTGGAAATGCATTACACTTTGGTATAATGGTCCCAGTTCAAGCCCCAGCCACTCATTTCCTAACATGATACTGCACATGGGCTTTTCTTGATGTACAGGCAAAGATCAGCAGAATCTCTTTTATAATACCTAGCAGTCAGTCTCAAATACTTCACAAAAATCCCCATTATTCATAATAATACATGTCCAATTTTACTTCACTCAAATAATAGCATTAGCAGATATTAACGACATATTGGTTTGGATCAATATAAGCAGATATAAAAATAAACAAATAATTCAGCTTGTTTACCTTCAGCCCATATGGAGTAGTAAGTAAACATTGTCCAATTGCCAGTAACACCCAAAATACGAAGTTGTGTTCAATCAAAATGTTGGTTTAAACGATGTGATTATGTGATGTGATTATATTATGACTACATTAGGCAAAAGTCCAACCAGAAGAACCAAAGATTTTTACTTGTGTTATTTTTTTCTCTGTGTAGTATTTTTAACTTTTTATTTTATATTGGTGTATAGCTGGTTAACAGTGTTGTAATAGTTTCAGGTGGACAGCAAAGGAACTCAGCCGTACATATACATGTATCCATCCCTCCCCAAACTCCAGGCTTCCACATAACATTGAGTGGAGTTCCCTGTGCTATACACTAGGACCCTGTTGGTTATCCATTTTTAAATATAGCAATGTATACATGTCAATCGTGTAAGCTCCCTAACTACCCTTTCCCCCCTGCCATTCTTTCCCCCTGGCAACCATAAATTTGTTCTCTAAGTCTGTGAGTCTGTTTCTGCTTTATAAATAAGTTCATTTGTATCATTTCTTTTTAGATTCTGAACATAAGGGATGTCACATGATAATTAATATTTAATAATATACCAGGGCGTCCCCAGTGGTGCCAGTGGTAAAGAACTTGCCTGCCGATGTGGGTTCTGTCTCTGGGTTGGGAAGATCCCCTGGGGAAGGAAATGGCAACTAGCTCCAGTATTCTTGCCTGGAAAATTCCATGGACAGAGGAGCCTGACGTACAAATTTGCTAGTTGTTTGGGATCACTTTTCAAATCGTAAAGATAGCATTTCTAAATAATACAACTATCTACTGCCACAAACCTTCAATATCTTGTCTTTTAACTCATGGAAACATGCTATGAGCTGCCACATGCTCAGTGGCTCAGTCACGTCTGACTCTGTGACCCCATGGACTGTGGCCTGCCAGGCTCCTCTGTCCATGGGGATTCTCCAGGCAAAAATACTGGAGTGTGTTGCCATGCCCTCCTCCAGGGGATCTTCCCAACCCAGGGATCGAACCCCGGTCTCCTGCATTGCAGGCAGATTCTTTACCACGTGAGCCACCAGGGAAGCCCATAATATGGGAAGTATGCTGTGGATTAGCAAAAACAGAGTCTTTGGAGACTGTAAATTCTGAGACTATCCCTGGTAGTGACTCTGAATTAGATTCTCCACCTTCAGGTAAAAGTCTTGAAGTCTCTTATTTTTCTTAATTCTCTACCTAACCCATCTTCTAACCCAGTGTCAGTAAGTTGGTTTTATTGCATATGGATGAGTGGACTCAAGTTTGATTTGGTAACAGAAGTAGGCAAATTTTGGATATATTATGAAGTTAATACCTTTAGCATCTCCACGTGGATTGGATATGGCAGGAGAGAAACAAAAGACTCAAGGACCACTGCAAGGATTTGACCTGAATAGCTGGAAGCTGAAATTGCCATTTACTAAGATTCTGAAGATCACTGAGGAGCATGGGTTTTTCTTCTTCTCCTTCTTTTTTTTTTTTTTTTGTTTGTTTTTTGAGGAGAGGTGGTTGTCAAAGTTCAGTGTTGGATATGTTAAATCTGAGATGTCTGAATAGAGACAAGTATAACTATACAGTAACAGTGAATCTAGAGCTGAAGGGAGTAGTCTGGACTGCATGTGGAAATTTGGGATTCTGCAGAAAAACAGGTGGTATTTGGGCCCTTGAGACTGGGTGAAAATTTACTAAAACCAAAACCATGATGAGCTTAGTTGTACTAAAACATAAAACATAAAGGATGTGAAGGGGAGGGATGTACTTAGAAGGCAAGCAGGGAAGAGCAACTATACATCAATAAAATGGACAACCTAGAAGAAATGGACAAATTATTAAAAAGGTACAATCTCCCAAGACTGAACCAGGAAGAAATAGAAAATATGCACAGACCAATTACCAGTAGTGAAATTAAATCAGTGACTTAAAGACTCCCAACAAAGGTCCAGGACCAGATGGCTTCACAGGCGAATTCTGCCAAACATTTAGAGAAGAGTTAATGTCTATCCTTCTGAAATTATTCTAAGAAGTTGCAGAGGAAGGAATGCATTTGAACTCACTCTGTGAGGCCACCATCACCCTGATAACAAAACCAAAGACAGCATAATAAAAGAAAATTACAGGCCAATATCACAGATGAGTATAGATGCAAAAATCATCAACAAAATACTAACAAACTGAATCCAACAATACATTAAAAGGATCATACATTCATGATCAAGTGGAATTTATCCCAGGGATGAAAGGATTTTTCAATGTCTGTAAATCAATCAGTGTGATGCACCATACCAACAAATTGAAGAACATGATTATATGATCATCTCAATAGATGCAGAAGGTAAGCAGGGACAAGATTATAGACGACCTTATATTCTACGCATACGTATTTGCAGTCTATCTTGATAGGGAATTGCTGAAATCAACAGAAAGATGTAGTCAGACTTGCTTCAAACACACTTGCTTCATGACACTGGTGAAGTGTAGGAGGATTAGAGATACACACACTATTATTTAGGTTATTACAAAGTTTAGGAAAGAACTATCACACAAATGTTTCTCAAATCTCTCTACATACCAGACCAGACACAGCATGGGACAAACTCCCAGGGCTCAAAGTGAAACTTTATGTTAATTTTGTTCATCTTGTCCACATGGGAAGAGCATTCAATGAGTTAATGGCACCAGGGCTGTGGTCAGCTTGAAAATTAGATTTCTGTGTGTGAAGTAATTCATTATTTAGACATTTAGGAACTGGCTCACCCTTACCTCAACACTTTAATCCCGAAGCTTTCCAGTTGACATAAAATTGAGTTCCACGCCATTCAAATTTGAAGGTCAAACTAAGACTTACAGTTTCTGGAGCCATGGTTATTCTCTCAGGGGCATCTTTTCCACTGATGTCACAGCGGCAAGGAAGTGTGTTGTGTCTTCTTTTCTAAAATCCAGGAAATGTACTTTATTTTTATTGTTATAAAAACTCTGAAAATAAAAGAAAAAAAGTGGGAGTTTCTAATTTAATCTATTGCTGACACCTAGTGCTGGAACTCTGCATATTCAACTAGCTGCTCCAAATTTTTTCTAAAAAAATTAACAGGATTTATACAGTACCAGCCTTTTAAAGCATTCAGGCACCAGTTCTTTTAAATGACTAAGAATTCAATGTTTAGGCAATTTCTTTCTAGTCTCAATTTTGGTTACCTGCTGGGGAAGTTCCTGAAAGCACATGAAGGCCCAAGTAAGTCTGAATTTCCCTTTCTGTAAGTTGTGAACATATAGGATAAATTCCCCTCGGAAGTTGAGTCAGATGGGACCGAAATCCACAATGTTTTCATAACCGTACTTTCATCAATTGAAGAATCCTCAAGTTCACATTAAGGGTTTATACTCAACAGGTGAAATTTAGCCTGCATGGAACTACTGTAAACTACCATTTGCAAAAAAAGAATGAACTAGTAAATGAGGGAGGGGGAAATGACTTCTTTTTATCCCCAGCTTTATTGAGATACAATTAGCACAGAACACTGTGTAAAGGTCACGTGTGCAATGAGACAATTCCATATATGTATATACTGTAAAATGGTTAACACAATAAGGTTAGTTAATGCATCTGCACCTCACTTAGTTACCTTGTTTGTCTGGGTGGTGAGAACATCTAAGATTTACTCTTAGCAACTTTCAAGTACACAATACAGTATTGTTAACTATAGTTGCAAGGCTGTGCATTCCAACTCTAGAAAGTATTCATCTTATAACTGAAAGTTTGAACACTGACCACCTTCACCCATTTCCCCCATACACTTCCCCTGGCAATCGCCAATTTACTCTCTGTTTCGGTGAGGTTTTTGTTTTTTTGATTCTACATATGGGTGAGGTCGTACCATATTTGTCTTTCTCTGTTTGACTTCTTTTTCACCTAGCATAATGCCCTCTAGGTTTATACATGTTGCCACAAATGTCAGTACTTCCTTCATTTTTTATGGCTGAGAAGTCTTTTATTTTACACATATTAAATTAAAAATATATAATATGTATAAATATGAATAATACTTAGTTGATATTTGAACTAGCCTGGTAGTTTCAAATAAAGAAATGAATAATTATCTGAGAGGTATGTCTTTCATGTCTTTAGCTTTCTAAAGTTCAAACCTGATCATAATCACCATTCATTAAACACATGCCAGGCATTTAGGTAACTTTTTCTTACTTAATCGTCACAACACCTAAATAAGGTAAATGCTATTTTCCCCTTTACACATGAGGAAAGGGAAAGCCAACGAAGGTTAAGTAACTCGCCCCAGGTCATACAAGTAGCACAGCCAATATTAGAACTTAGGCCTGGATTCTGAATCCTCTGCTTTTGCTCAGTGCAGTACTGCTCCACCTTCGAAAAACCACCTTCCATGACTTCCTACAGCCTCCAGAGCAAAAGTCAGACCTCAGCTTACTACATAAGGCTTCTCTTTATCTGGGTATGGCCCCTACTACCCTGTCTGGCCTCGATGCCTACAGGCAAATCACTGACTCCCCACATCCTCCCCCTGATGCCCTACAGAAGTCTTTCAGAGCATCCTGGCCATGTCTCTATCATGGCTCTCACCACACTTTAATATAAATATTGACTTCATTGTCTGTGTTCCTCAAATGGCCATGAACTCTTTAGGGGACTCTGTCTTACCCATCTTTTTTCTCCCACTATCTATCAAAGGGCTTCGGAGAAGGCAATGGCACCCCACTCCAGTACTCTTGCCTGGAAAATCCCATGGATGGAGGAGCCTGGTGGGCTGCAGTCCACAAGGTTGAGAAGAGTCGGACACAACTGAGCGACTTCACTTTCACTTTTCACTTTCATGCACTGGAGAAGGAAATGGCAACCCACTCCAGTGTTCTTGCCTGGAGAATCCCAGGGACGGGGGAGCCTGGTGGGCTGCCGTCTATAGGGTCGCACAGAGTCGGACACGACTGAAGAGACTTAGCAGCAGCAAAGGGCTTGGCATAGAGTAGGAATTCAACTAATGTGTGTTGAGTGACTAGATTAATGAATTTTGATCAGGGAAGGTCTAACTACAAAGTCCTACCACTTTTTAGAACAGTGCGCTTAAAGTGTACTCCTAGGACCAGCAGCAGCCGCGTCATCCGGGAATCTAGACATGCAAATTATTGGCCCTGCCCTGGAGTTGGAAACTCTGGGGCTGAGATCCAGCCGTCTGTAATGTAACAACACCTCCAGGTGATTCAGATGCATGGAAATGAAGAGTATGGTTAAACACCAGATTAAAAATTTCAATAAACATGCAGATATAAACAATAAAAAGATCCTGGTTATTATTAAAACTAATTCCTTACATTTATTTGGTACTTAATTAATTAGAAAAGGCTTTTTTCCTTACTTCTACCTTTGAAGTTAAAAAAGAAATGGAGAGGGAAAATGATTAAGGAGATCGGATCTGTTTTAGGTACATACCTATTTAGTAGGCCTCTGAGTTCCAAGGAACTAGCTCTCTGAGCTGTCACATCTGGAAAACAAGAGTTTTGTGTCTCCAGAGGAGTGTTTGCGTGGCTGGACTGTGGTATCGGCCTATGTGGTGAGCAGTCCTTCCGGTGAAATCCCATTGGGTGGATGAAGGATTCCAGGTGGGCAAGGTTAAATACCAATTGGAAAGCTAAAGGTACGAGGGAAAAGACATACTCAGGCTATGAGGAGTACATGAGCATTTTTAATACTTTACACAGACATGAAGATTTAGTAAGTAAAAGCAGCAGCTTGCCAAATTATATGACCCCATTCTTAGTTTAAAAAGTATTATTTCATTCTCAGAGAAAAAAAATATATGAATGGCATTAAAATATAATGGTGATTTTTTTCTTTGGCTAGTGGAATGGCCTTTAAATTTTTTTTTTCAAAATGTTTTACCAAAGCATTTTTTAATAACGAGGAAAAGATAACAAAGGTATAAAATGGATTCTGTGTGTACCCGGCGGGGACTGACATGCAGAACTAACAGGTGGTGTAGCTGGAGGCAAGATTTTAAAAAGAAGATTGGAATCTTTGAGGCTGGAAAGAACCCAGGACAATCTGATAGCAAGAGGCCTCCCGAAAACACTGAAATAAGAAGAGGCAATTCTCTGCTGAAGATTTCTGTAGGCAAAGACCAAAGACACTACCGACTCCGCCTTCTGCAGTTTAACTCAAAGGCAACTTCAAGCAAAAGAGAAGAGCCTGCAAGGTGGATAGAACATGGCTTGGTCTTTCCCCCTACCCCCACCACCCAGGACCTGGAAAGTGAGAGGGTTCAATTAACGAGAAGAGTTAATGACTCCAGCAATCACCACGGAAGGAAGTATAAACTAAAAGTGAGGAATAAGAGAAATGAACAACTAGTGCCTGAAGCAAACTGTTTAACACTTTAAACCTGTGCCAAGCTAATTGCATAAAAATGAGATTATGTACCTGTAACTTACATACACTGCATACAGTTTATACTCTAAGATTTCTTGGCTGTGGTAAAAATCGGCTATGTTCTTGAAAATGATTCCCCCAGCAATAGTTACTTTGGAGTAGAGATTCATACAGAATTAAAGCAAAAGTTCTAAATCTCAGGGGCACACTCTTGGGAGAAGTGACCCCTCCTCCCGACTTTGAGCCTTGGGAGTGGAAAGTTATTATTTGCGCAGTTACATTTATTGAGCAGTTAGTGTTTGGAAGGCTAAGAGCTTTTAATGGATTGACTCATTTATTCTTCAGAGGAGCCCTATGAGTTAGATACTGCTATTATACCCAGCTTTATAAATAAGGGAATCGAGATCTAGCTGGCAAAGGGCAATGTTAGGACTGTCTGACTTTGACACCCAAATTCCTTCTGTAACACTAGCCTGTATTTGTTAGTCTGGAAAATACCCTAAAGCAAGTAACAATAGTTATAAAATACTACAATTAATAATGCCTAGGGCAAGGTTATAAAGAAACAGATACATTTCTGTGTTGGTCACACTGCATTCACAGGAAATGTGAATTACTTGTGATCTCTTTGAAGGACAATTTGGTAATATTTATGAGAAGAATTTTAATGCAAGTACACTTTGTTTCCATTACTGAGCTACTGGAAATTCACCCTAAACATTAAACTGGCAAGAACACATGCAAGATGTTCAGTGCAAAGAACTAGAAGCAACCAGCATTGTTTAATAGGAAACTGGTTGACTAATTTATGGTTCAGCCATTTAAAAAAACTGAAGTGGGTCCATATGTTCTGAAATGGAAAAATCACCAAGATATGGTAAGTGGAAAAAGCAAGGTGCAGAATGGTGTGTGTAGTAAGATTACTTTAAGAACACACATAGAAGATGGATTGATAGCTATACTAGCATATAAACATTTTGCCCCAAAAGGAAACACAAAAGGCCTTTAACAATAAATGCTTTTGGAAAGAGTAACTGAATTATTATTTTTGTCCCATTTGGAGATACTTGGACTTGTAAGTTTTGTTTTCTTCTCCATGTTCACTGTTTTTTTTTTTTTTTTTAAGAAAAACATTTTATTAAATCTTGAAAAAAAACCTAATAGCTAGCATTTATTGAAGTTTCATAATGAGCAAGGGACTGTGCTAAGCATTTTGCATATAATAATTCATTATAGTCTCACACTTAATGATTAGCTCCATTTTGTAGGTAAGGCATTTGAGGCTCAGGTGAAATCACTTGCTTGAGGTCCCACAGCTAGGAAGTGGGGGAACTGCTATTTTAATTGCTTGGCCCCCTCAATTTGGAGCCCTTGGCTCTCAACTGCCAAGCTGTGCTCTTGTCACTAGTCTTTATATTCTCATTGCCTAATAAAAGTAAACTGGTGAACAACTGGAGTCTAATGAGATAATGTATGTGAAAATACTTTTCTAAGTATAGAGATGTTTGGAGAGGACAGGAGGAGCAGGAGGAGGGAGTTTAAATGGGGCAGGCCTGTCCACTGACCCCTAGACAGTTAGGATATTGGGTTTGGTTTAGTTTTGAGGAACGGATGATCAACAAATTTTTTTCTCCTTTAAAATATTATGAAATTATATTTATTCCTTCCCCCCGCCAAGAATACCTGATTACTGTTTTAAAATTAAAATGACACACGGAAATGAAAATCCTTTCACAATATCCTTCACTAATAATGAATGACTTTCAGGTTTTAATGGCTATATAACTATATGTTGCACCACTCCCACATATTTTACACAAATGGGGGCAACTACCTATTTGTCCCTGGTGGCTCAGTGGTAAAGAATCTGCCTGCAATGCAGAAAGCAAAGGAAACGCAGGTTCAGTCCCTGGGTTGGGAAGATCCCCTGGAGGAGGGCATGACAACCCACTCCAGTATTCTAGCCTATAGAATCCCATGGACAGAGGAGCCTGGTGGGCTACAAGTCCATAGGGTCGAAAAGAGTCAGACACAACAGAAGCGACTGAGCACACATGTATTTGTTTAGTATCTTGCTTTTTTTTTCATCCTTACAATATATCTTGGCCATCTTTTCATATCAGCATTTACAAATATACTTTTCTCTTTTTAATAGCTGCACAGTATCCTATTTTTTGTGTATATACACATTATTTTTTAAATTATCTATTGAAGGATGTGTAAGTTACTTCCAATTGTTTACTTTCCTAAACACTGTAATGAATAACCTTCCTAAGAAAGTTTAGAAGGATCTTCAGGCTGTGTGACATTTGTCAACTCTGTAGTTGACAGTGACAATGACAGTGTCGATGAGAGTGACCCAAACAGACTCTGCACCGAAGGGAGGAGTATGTTTCCTTGAGTAGAGGAACAATTCTCTACAATACTGTAGCCAACAAGTTCAGAGATATTAGAGTTGTCAACAGGTGAAGCCACCTTAGCAAGAGGGCCACCCTGTTTTGACAGTTTAGTAACAGCAGAGACTTGAGGCAATTGCTCAGCACTGATTGTGAGATCAGAAGAGGAATTTCCCTGTTACAAGCAGGGCTGGGGAAGGGCTCTGGGTCCCCCCACCCCCAGACTGTCTGGAAACAGACAAGGATGGGCAGCAGAGCTCCAAATCAGGCAACAGCACGTGTGAAAACAGCAGTGATTTATGAGGAAACTCATAATTCACAGACCAAACCTCTTCCAGCAGAGGGCAGTGCCTCAGATATCAGGCGGGACTCGGGCCAGCTGGAGCCAGAGCTGGAGACTTCGCGGGACAGATTACACCAGCCCTAGGCTGAGAAGAAACTGAACTGAACTGTCCTTTGGATACTGTAAGTGACATTGGGGAGTACTGGAGAGACATATCAGGACTTCACACTAATTTGCTTGTTTTCTAATATCTAACAATTGGGGCTTGGTAATCTCTTTTTATACAGTTGGGCCATTAGGGCTTGCAAGGGGGGTTTGAGGTCATTTTTAACTCCACTGGCTACTTACTCTTTCAGGTTTCTGGGTGCATGCCCGAGTCAAAAAAGGAGTGACGTGCCTAAAATATAATCTAGGCTTCTGAACCCGGGGCTCTGTGGATGTGACACAAAGTTTACAAATAGAAAGCAGAGGGAAAGATATGTAAGAAGGAATAATTTTATCTAAAAATAGAAACTTAGTGTGTTTAACCTTAGAGTCCTTTGATTTGAATTTCAAAGATTATGAAGGATGGTCATTAAAACAAACTTTAACTTGGGAGAGCCAGTCATGCAAATTGCTGTGCCTTACAAGATAATGAAAAGAGTTAGTCTGCTGGCCTAAACAATTGCCAATCCACGCTTCCCTGCTGCGTAGCGGTTGGAATCAAAAAAGAGGCAAAACTGAGTTAGAGTACCTTAATAAAGTCTACTTCTAATCCTGTTGTTTTTTTGAGCCTGGTGATAAAAAAGAAAGGAGCGACTCTGGCATTTGCTGGTGGAGACAAGGCAGATTTGCCAGGTGATAAAGTACCCTGTGTGCGTGTGTGTGTGTGTGTGTGTGTGTGTGTGTTCAATTATTTGTCAGCACGGCTAAAGAAAACACACCACAGAGGAAATCAGAACCATTAGTGAAGTCGAAGGCTACTTTGCACGCGTTCCTTCGAAAAATACCAAGTGGAAGGAAGATCAGCAAAGAGAATCCACTTTCTTGGCTGTTTTATTTTCCCTGCCGCTTCTAGTCCAGGGATGTTTGGCTTGTGCTCCGGGTCGTCAGATCCGCCCCAAGCCAATCGACTCTTCAGGCCGGGCTGGGGTCCGCTGAGACGCGGAGGGGCTTCCGCGAGGTCGGGGTGGGACTGTCCGCAGCATCAGCAGCAGAAACAGCAGCTGCGGGCGACCGAGCGGAAAAAGGAGACTCCGGAGGTCCCAAGAGAGGCCCTTTGCCAAGGCCGTAGCCCCGACCCGAAACCGTCCCCGCCGTCTCGCCCAGCAGGGCGCGGCCCCAGCGCCACCCGGCTCGCCCCAGAGAGGTGGGACTTTCCCCACCGGAAGTGATCCTGTCCAGTCTCGGGGAACTGGGGCACCTCAACCAGTGTGTCAGGGAAACCCTTCCGGGTGTGTGCTGGGGGGGGGGGGGGGGGGGGGTGAGGAAAAAAAAGAGGTGGGTTCGCTTGGAGTCCCAGCGGCCGTCGCCGCCGGACGGCCCCCGCCCCTTTCCCCTCTGCGAGCGGTAGCGCAGGGGAGGCGGTGAGACCGAGGAACCGGCCTCTCGCCATGGCCTTGGCGTGACAGAGTTTCCCGGGCGGCCGGGCGGGTGCGGACGGCAGGGTAAGAGGCGGCGGTGGCGGCCGGGTCCGGGTGGGAGCCGCGGGAGGCGGCCGGCCGGGCTGCCCGGCTGGGGCGGGGGTCAGGCTGGTAACCCGCGCCTTCTCCCCCGCTTCACAGGCCAGACGACACCCGCGGGAGCCGCGGCCCAGAGACCCGCCCGGGCGACAGCGACTGGAGCGGAGCCCACAGGCCCGGGCCGGCTAGGCGGCGCGAGCAGGAAGCGGGGTCCCTGGGCCCCTTTGTGTGAAGGGCGAAGGAGGGGTGCGGGGCAGCCCCCGGCCGCGGGCTCCTTGGACGCCTGTCTTCCCGCGGGGGTCCCCGTCGGTCCTGCGGCGTCACCCCCCCCCCACCTCCCTTCGCGGGGTGCGTCTCGCCTCCCCCCGCCCTCCTCCGGGCTGCTCAGGGCTCGCCCTTTCCCCACGCCCCCTGCCTGGGCTTCAGTTCCTATAGGAAGGGCATTACCATCCCATCCCCACCCACCCCGACACTTCGCTCTTTCCCCTCCCCCTCCTTTAACTTCCTCTTCTTCCCCCGTCGGGCCCTCGGCTCCTCTGCACTCTCCTCCCGGGTTCGCAGATTTCCGCCCACCTTCCGCCTCTCCGAGCCGCGCCGCAGCGAGCGGGGTGTTATTTTTCCCTCCCTTTGGTAGGAGTTGGTGAAGGTGAGACTCAATGAGGGAATACAAGGTAGTGGTGTTAGGGAGCGGAGGGGTTGGCAAATCCGCCCTGACTGTGCAGTTTGTCACTGGGACTTTCATTGAGAAATATGACCCCACCATTGAAGATTTCTACCGCAAAGAGATCGAAGTGGACTCTTCCCCCTCCGTGCTGGAAATTCTGGACACCGCAGGAACTGAGCAGTTTGCTTCCATGAGAGATCTCTACATCAAAAACGGCCAAGGTTTCATCCTGGTTTACAGTCTGGTTAATCAACAGTCTTTTCAGGTAACCAAACCAAGTCTTAAGATTTGTAAGAAGGGGGTGTGGTAATCCTACATTTACTTCTGGTTTGCTTGCACCGTGCGTAAATGACTGTTTTGCTTTTGAAAGTTGGACATGGCGCATTTTTGAGGTTACTCCTGGCACGGAAAAGTATCCAGTTGTTACTGTAGAGAAGACTAAAGTCGCAACCGTCAACAAATGTTTTAAAGTTATTTTTAAGTGAAAGAGAAGTGAAAAAAGAAATGTCAGCTTGTGTATGTTTAGCCTGGACTATAGCCTTCTGAAGTTGCTTGTTCAAGTCCACAAGCCTTCGTTAAGGTACTCAGGCAAACAACATTTAAAAGATAATCTCGGGCAAATAGAGCACTTTGTAGGGAAAATTATTTGGAAACGATTATCTGTTCCACAGATAAATTCCTCTGCGTCTGCTTCGCCCTCCCCCTTTTTGTTCTCACCCAAGTCTCTCAACCAGATTTCTAAATCTTAGGGCTACAAGATGATGAACTCAAGACCTGCCTTCTAGGTACTCTACTTACTTGGAGCGTGTGAAGGGAAGTTAGTAATTGAAAAGACTAGTATCTAAAATTAATAACAAACAAAAATCTAGAATGACTCTCTCTCTTTTTTTTTTTTTTTTCAGTTCAGCCAAATTGATTCTGATAACATTGACTATATAGAAAATATGTGGATCTGGGAACACGGAACAAGTGCAGATTTTTAACCCCCGGCTAGGTGGTGGTCCAGTTTCTCTGGAAAGATCTGTCGTGTCCTTCACTGGGAGACAGACTGGAGGTTTAACATTATTTTAAGAGATGCAATAAATGTTGCTATTTATTCCTTGAAAATAAATAACCTCATATTGACCCATTATATTGACTTTCATTGATTTAGGAAATGGATATTTTTTTTCCTGCATTTAAAGGTATGCACTTAATGTTGCTTACTTAAGAGACATTAAGTGCTTTAGCCAAGCCATTGTGCTAATTTCACTTTTCTTAGTATTTTATCTTAAAATGAACTTTCCCAGTGACCTGATGTAGCAACTTCAGGGTTTCTTTTTTCTTTTAAAGATAAGTAATGGGTACATTAATCAAAGTTGCTGTGACCAGACTAAAGTTCATTTTATGCAGACTTAAATTCCAAAGCACAACTGTTACAAAAGCATTTTTCTCCAGAAAGTACCAATGTGCTAAAGGTGCTATTTGACAGACGTTTTCTTTCTACAGGATCCTTGGGACATTTGTTATTCTATTAGCTGACTCTCTTCAGGCTGGCAGTCTTTTGAAGGGTTTTTCATAAGATATCCATTATAGCTACTTCTTTTATACACATACATAGGGAATGAAAAACTTCCATTATTTCAGTAGAGACTTAAAACTCTTTTAAACCCAAATGCCATCAGTTTGGATTCTCGGCTGAACTTGTTTCTATAAGGACACAGGGGAAAGAAGCTTAACCGAGAAGACTGAATTGATACGTGATCCAACAAAATTGTTGCAACTATCAGCTGTATGTTTTTGTAAATTTTCAGTCCCTTCTTTTTCCTTCATCCTGCATGTAAATTCTGTGTGCTGTAACTGTTCAGATTAAGCACATGTGTTATATTTAAGTCAAACTTTTCAAGCTATTTACAAAAAATTTCAAGAAGTGCAATGTATTGGTAAATTACACTAACTATACAATTATTACATTGTCTTAAATCGATACTACCCCTTGAAAATTGACCCTCCTAGAGAATTGCTAAGGCTCTTATCTTTTGCAATTAGTTGTAATTACTTAGAAAAAGTAATATATACGAGGGAGAAAATTCACATAATATACCCGAACATAGGCAAAGGAAAATTTGACTTCTTCCGGCCCAAATCTGTCCCCCTCCTCGGCATTGTCCCTCCCAGGAGCTGCTCACTAGTGTACAGTAACTTCTAATACTGAAGGGTATTTTAAGGATCAAGGCATACCATTACATTTAAAACGAAATACTGAAGTGTGTTTGGTCTTCTAGGCACAAGGCTGTGTTTTTCTTCCCACCTAAAACACTTTCTCTCAAGTGCTCTTGCTAAATGGCTAGGAATGCATAGATGCTGCAATCCTGTGCTGGGGTAACAGGTGTTACCAGGAGTGATGACAAGCTGGCATGTTTAAGGACATGGCCAAACACCCTTTTGGATTCATCATATTTGGGGATTTGCTTTTGAAATCAGTGTCGACTGAGGGAAAGAAGTGACTAAATGAGGCCTAAAGTTATTGTTCAACCTACATTTTATATTCTTGACAAATCCAGCAGGAGGGCCTGTGGAAAATATCTATTCCTACTTCAATGGAGAAAGTGACATTTTCTCCATTTGGGTGTGTGGTTTTATTGTGGATTCAGCTTTCTCTACTCACTGAAGGATGACTTCTTGGGATATTGCAATATTTCTTTTATGGTTATGCAAACAGCGTAATTTTTTTCTTTCTCTTTGTGATTGTTTACATAGGATATCAAGCCAATGAGAGATCAAATTGTCAGAGTGAAGAGATATGAAAAAGTCCCACTGATCCTAGTAGGAAATAAAGTGGATCTGGAACCAGAAAGAGAGGTTATGTCTTCAGAAGGCAGAGCTCTGGCTCAAGAATGGGGCTGTCCTTTCATGGAGACATCGGCAAAAAGTAAATCAATGGTGGATGAACTTTTTGCTGAGATCGTCAGGCAAATGAACTATTCTTCCCTACCCGAGAAGCAAGATCAATGTTGTACAACTTGCGTTGTCCAGTAAAAAATAAAAAGATAACCTCAATCATGGCCATACCGAGCAGGTTAGTTGTTGATGGAACCTTATGTTTTTGATCAAGTATAACAAAAAGCTTAATATTAATACATGTGGTACCTTAAATTTCTTTATTTTTGAAACAAAACATTTCCATTAGCACAAAATAATCAACATTCAATATAGATAATTAAAAGAGAGACAGATCAGTAAAATGAAGGTAAGAAACTGTCTGTACTCCCAGTACCAAGATTCGTTTTTTAAAGTGAGTTTACTGTTCTCTCTCTGATCTGTAACATTCCTTTGGGGTGGGGTGAGTTAAAAGATAATTTTCCCTGTTTGGGTGATTTAGCATTCAAAGTGCGTGGGAGAACATCCAGTAATAACTTGAGAAGATGATTAGTTTTGTGTTTTCTGTGCTTTTCTATCATGAGCTGGAGAGCTGCTTTAATTGAAATCATCAATTTACTAATCACCCAAGTGCTAGATTTAGCAGAACGATCATTTAATCAAGTTCATATGTATGTTGCACTGGAGAGACTTAAGCGACCTCTGATAATAACAAACTACAATGCCACAGCGTACCTTGACTCATTATGAATAACATGGTCCAGATGAGAGACCGGTGAGATCATCTGCAGTGTGTTTAGAATGGACAACTCCAAGCCCAGGAAACACTTACATTCAGCTTAATAAATAATGGAGTTAATAAGAACAATGGCAAAATCATCAAACCTCTCATTGGGCTAAATAACTTAAAAAAGGTGTTTTTTAAATGAATGCAGTTTTTGAAAAGTAAGGTTCTATAAAACTTACCGATCATTTAAAATAAGATAACTTTATTCATATCACGATCTTTTCATCTAGATTGTAATTAGGCAGATAGTCTCACTTAGGCAATAATACCTAGATAATAAGATAAGACAACCAATATCCTGGATGACTGAGAAACTGCAGAAAATGCCAGACTAGCCAGACAATATCAGGAATGGAATTGATTGTTTTGAGCCAAGACTGACCTCAAGTCTAAGAGGCAGTGTTGCAAATGGCAACAGCCATTTCAGATCACACAAATGATTCCTAATCAAAGGTCTGGCTTTATATGTGCTCCCTGGAGAAAAGACTAACGGTCCCTAATTTATTTTTTCAGACAAGATTTCCTGTCAGCTAGTGTCATCTTTGAAAATGAAGGATGACAACGGTGCTTTATTATTCAAAATGCTTTCACTCATCAACTTTTGAGCATACCAGAATGTGATGAAAACACATTTGTTGTCTTATACCTAGCTCCATCTGTTATCATATGGTGTCACTCTGCAGACTGTAGCCCAGTGTATGTTTTGTTGATAACATCATACTTGCAATATAGTTTTTTGAGGCAGTATGTAGGTGACTGAGTCCAGTGTTCTTGTTTCCACATTGTCTCTTCTTAAATCTCAAGCCAGCTTCAAGTTCGAACAAGTTGTGTGTGGTGTTGCATCTTTACCATTATGCTCTACTTCTCTGACATTTTTAACCAGGCAAATAACATGTTGTATGCATTTTAGTTTTATCATCTTTATAAAAAATTAACCAGCTCCTGCAAAACATTCCCAATTTTTCCCCCATAATTATTGCAGACAGCTATTGGAAGGAAACAATAAAATGGATTTCATACATGTGGAGGGCCACTGTCTTAGTCAAGTTGGCAAATGAATGATGTATAAAGCTATGTTTAAAGCTTTCTTATTCTGAGTTATTTCTGAGTTTATTTTATTTTGCAGCTTTTGTGATCTAAATTACTTTTAATCTGTTTAATTACCTACAGGAATAATTAAATAGACTTTTTAATATCTCAAGCAAACTATGTTTGTATTTGTTAACTAAAGTACTAAAATCAGAAAATAATAGTATCAATAATTGCTTCTTTTATAATAATGGATTAAGTTGCCTGGGTAGTTTTTGTTTGTTTTTTATAAGCAGAATACACAATTAAAGGTGTGAGCCTTGAAATCTAATCAGCTGGATTTCTAAAAATGTTACAGGGTGTCCCCTGACCAAGATCTTTTAGAACAAAACACTATATGCAGTGCAGTTTTTTGCTATCAAATATGATTGAACTGATGTGGTTAGGTTATCTGTAATCAGAGGTCCATAAAGTTTGTTCTTGCTTACTATTTAGTTTTAAAAAGTAGGTGATGGATTCTGAGTCCTGTAGCTTGAGTCACAGAGCTCTGAGGTCCATCAGTCCCAGATCTAGATTGAAGATAAACTTGGACAAGTAAAGGTGATTTGAGAAATGTTTGTCCTTAATGTTTAGAAGAGAACCTTGTCCACATTAGAGATAGTAAGACTCAGATAAGTCAGAAGGACTGTGATTGTTGTAAATAGTTTTCTCTTTAATTGAAAGGGAAAGTTTATTAATGCTCTAAGAATTACTTCTGATAATACCTCACATTTATTTCTTATCACCCTTCAATTGGAGTCACCAGTCTCCTGCCCAACACCTGTTTATCTGCACGTCTCCCAGGATGGTTTCCCCACCTTTCACCCTCCCATTGGCAGTAATCTCAGTGTAAGTTTGGAAGCAGTGCCAGATTCCTTACGTGCTGCTTTCATGGCTGCTTTCCCTACTGACCTGAGGAGCCTGCCATCAAGTGCTTTGAAGGACTTCATTACTGTGATACAGTGTTGCAGCCTTATCTTGATTTTGTTAACTATATCGTAGCTCCTTTCTATTGATGTAAAGAGTTAACATTTGGCTGTTGTGATATACTGTTGTTGAGAATGATTAGTGTTTTCTTAACCATCTTATAATACTATAACAGAAGTAAATCACAGTGCTGTGGGGGTTTAGGGAATGGAGAGACCAAAGTTAGAGCAGGTTGCTCAACATTCAGGGTTCTTTGTTGTAGGAAGCATTGCATTCTGTGCATTGCAGAATGTTTAGTAGCATCCTTGGCCTCTACCTATCAGATGCCAGGAGTATTTCCTCCATCCCTCTGTTGTGGTGAACAGAAATATTTCCAGACATCGCCAAGTATCTCCTGGAGGGCAAAATTGCCCTGGTTAAGAAGCACTGATTTAGAGGAACTGGGAAGCAGTAGCATTTCAGTTAGGCCTTGAAGAATGGGTAGGATTTGAGTAGATGGGGGAAGGGTAGAGGCGGTTTCAAAACAGAAGGAATGCAAAAGAGAAGCAAAATAATATCCTAAAAATGTTCTGTTAATTCCCTGAAAAGTGGGAAGTAAAGTTACTCCTAAAATGTGAGCTTTTGGTAAATACTGGCATATAGGGTTTTTTGGTTTTTTTTTAAGATTATTTTTTCAAGGATCCCTATATCTCAGTCCAGTATTGACAGAAGTTACTGTTTTTTTTTTTTTTTATTAAAAAAAAACAGGAATATAAAAAGGTGTTCTTCACTACAGTTAGAAGGTCTCCTGCAGGATTTTATCGTATTTTTCTCTGTATTATGAACAGGTTCTCCCAACGAGAGTAAGTGGTGCATAAGAGTACCAAACACCAGGAATCAAACTGAAAGAACAAAGATCATTATTTATGTCGGCCTCAGTTCATTATATATGTCAGCCAGAAGAAAAAGGGAGATTCTTGATTCAAGACTAGCACATCATTTCACGTGGCAGCAGAATGCCCAGGATGTTAACAAAGGCTCCTGAAAGGCTGAACCATCTATGAATGTCATTTTAGTCTAGCTGGCCTTACTATTTCTAAACACAGTGAAATCAATTAGCATTTCCAGCTGTTTAAAATAAGTGTGTGGAATCAGAATTGTTTCAAATCTTTTTTCTACCTTTTAATTAGATATGACATGCTGGGGATTTAGCAGACGTGAGGGGGACATCATGAAAATTAAATCACATTGTATACTTAAAATGCTGGCATTTTCATGTCCAAGTTAAGTATTAATCATATTAGTAAAACACCAGGGTGGAATTCTGTTGCTGAAGTTACAGTTTCAGATAGATACTTCCTCCCCGCACCCCCACATCTTGCATGTCACTGTAGAGAAAATACCTAAGCTTATCTAAATGCTTATCTAAATGCTTGTTTGTCATCCAACTCACATAATGAGCCAAAATGGAGCCTGTAACATGGCAGCCGTGGGGGAGTGTGTACTAGGGTACACACAGACCTGCAGTGGACCTGGGGTAAAGGAGAGAAGAGAGTTGCCTCGTCCTTTCTGCCCTCTACTTCTCCCAGACCTTCACTGACATTTACAGGGCTCATGGTTTGGGACTGTTCAGAGTGGATAGGTGCCTAGTTAGACCTGTTCTAGGTGTCGAGGTGTCTGGTGACTAGAATGACTGTATATCTGTTCCTGCTTTGTTTCCTTTTAACCTCAAGATTAGGCTTTTATTGCAGAATGAAATGCATTTGAGCCATTCACTTTTACTCTTTTACCTCTATATCTTAGAATGAACCATCAGTAGAATTAACAAAAATTGCATCATGGAGTTGGAGAATTGCCACTGAGGACGTATTCTAGCCATACTTCAGGAAAGATTCTCCTCGTGGGATTACTTCACAGTGGAATTCTAAAATCCAGAAGATAACTATAACCAAGAAAAACTTAAATCCTGTCAGCTGTTGGAAAAATTTATCCTACTAAAAACATACTCCCAAATTCCTTTGATTAGCCACAGTCTTAGGAATATAGGATTCAGAAAAAGCAATTTAGGGTGGAAGGGAACAGTCCCCTACCTGTTTAATTCAAAGTTAGCACCTGGGATCAGATCATTGGGCTTACATTGCTGCTTATTGTCAGTGGGCATGGTCATATTATTTGAAATCTCAGAATTGAATTCATCATATTAATTTAAACTTAGAGATTTTAGGTCTAGGATGTAAGAAAAATAGTTTTTTCTTTCTACCCTGGGTTTACTGTCAATTTTCAGGGTGCATGTTCTCCTTGAAGCACAGGTCCCCTTTCATTTGCATATTCTATGCCATAGGTTCAGCTTCTGCTCTCTGTGTTTGACCCTAGTTCTCTCACTTCACCCCCTAAGAAGCTTCATCAGTGTTACTCGTTACAGTGGAGAAACAAACAAGATATTTAACAGAAATATTAACTGTCAACAGAATTCTAGCCTAGTGCTTTGTTAATATAACTAATATTTAAATGGGATACGAACATGCCAAGTAAAAAATGTGAAGCAAAATGTAGTTTTTAAAAAGCTCCTTTGGTTAAGTCCCCAGAATATCATATGTATAAAACTGGAAAAAATTAAAATTGATTATGAGTACACATTTATTTTTGCTAAAAAGAGTGGTAGTAAATACCACTGTATTTAGAAATGCTAAATCCAGCTAAGCTAAAAAGACACTCATAAACTGCTAAGCCTTTCAGGAGCCTTTGTTAATATCCCAGGCATTCTGCTGCCACGTGAAATGATGTGTTGGTCTTGAATCAGGAGTCTCCCTTTTTCTTCATGCTGACATAAATAATGATCTTTGTTCTGTCAGCTCTATGTTTGCTATTCTCGTGTACCGATTTACCCCACTTGGGAGACCCTATTTCATAATTTCCTGAGCAAAAGGTTTGGACTGTTTGGGATTTCTTTTTTTTTTTTCTTTCCTCTCTCTCTTTCATAACAAAATCTAATTAGAAGAAAGTGGAAAAGTGAAACCAGTCAAGCAAGAATTTGAGCAGAAGCCTCCACAGTTCAGATTTGTTGCATGTCTGGCTGGAAAGTTGAGAGTGAGGACAAGGATCACTTGTGTTCTATCTCACAAGCAGCAAGTTATACTTCTGCAGTGTGTCTAGATGTGATATCCTGAGAGTTAAAAAGTATGACTTTGACCAGCTGCCTTCAAAGCTTCTGGAATGTTTTTTAAATGAATGAGAGTTTTGGTACACTGGAAAGTTTGCTTTCACAGTATGGAGCAGTAACATTTGCGTTCTGTGTACTTCTAATCTTAGAAGGACTGTCGTTTTTCTCTTAATGCATGCTTTTGCCTCAGGATTTATTACTGCAGAGCATTAAAATGTAACACTCTCTTGAAAAGTAGTAGGTATTAATACTTTTAATAGTATGCCTTGTATTAATATTGTTGAATCTGACCTGGGATTTATTTGTGTCTCTTGATTTCACTGGAGTATTCTCATCCTATGGAATGTGGGTAGACCAAATGTTAACCAGGTTTTTAGAGAGTGAGAAATATCACATATATCGCCTTTTATTTAATGTAGATTATGGTTAATAAGCTGATTTGTATTCTTAGTGTTTATTTTGGCTAGAAATAATTACTATTTCCTCAATTTTATTTCAGAGAATACCTGAATTATTAAATCATCCAAGTCTTCCCTATTTGAGACATATTCATATTTGAAAATCCCCAACTCTTTGTAATTGCTTATTTTGAAAAGTGTGGATTAAAATTTATAGTCAACTTATTAATTCATATTAATTGAGGAAAGTCCAGTTTGAATTACTGAAAAATCCTCACAATGAATTACATATAGAATGAAATACTGTTGTGTTCAAATAGGTATAAAAATGCAAATGGATTTCAAAATAAAAATATAAAGGTCTTTAATTTGGATATCAAAGACATAATCCTGTTCCTCTAGAAATTTAAACATAGTTGAGAAATGAAAAATTACCTGACATTGACACACAAAGTGCTTTCACATAGTGCCTTATGTGATATTTATTACCACAACCCTGTCAGGAAAGAATTTTATCCTTATTTTCATGATGAGCAAACTGACTTTCCTAAGCTTAAATAACCAATGTCCTGATTAACAACTTCTTTTAATGCAAAAATTTTTTGAACTTTTGCATATTATCAAGTTAGTTTATAATCACTATACATTTAATACTATTTCCCATTAAAAATATGAAAAGATCAAAGTAGAAGTAACATTCGCCACTTTTATTCTATTAACATCTTTTAAACATGTAAGAATTTAAATATTGTATACTTTATTCAACGAAGTATGTATTTCATCCAATGCATCATTATAGTCTTGCTATAATTTACTGACTCTTGAACTGCAGAAGATTATTTTTACTTAAATTTATGAGGAACACAGTGAAATTCCACTTTACGATTTTGGTACCACTTGCATGTGTATAGAGATCTGTTGTCAGTGTTCTCATTTTAAACTGTAATCTATATTTCTGCATTTTTATGATATTTTTATCTTAATTGCAGATAAAACTCAGAGGAAATTTGCACAGATGCTGCTTTGGAGAACTTTACAACCTGGGTTGCAGAACTGAGCCTTGGTAAACCTGTCTCTATTACAGCATGTTGCCATACATCTGATTAAGTGCATAAGGTCTTTGGCCTTCAAGATCCATTGACCTTAAACAGGATTGCTTAGCACGTTTACCATATGTTTAAAATCTGTTCTTTATCAATCAGTCCTTTTGTAGCTTTCTAAGTTCTTAATGATGGCTAATACGCAAGAATTAATTTTTAATATTTTAATTGATTTCTTTAATCAGTTTCTCAACTTGTATTTATTAAATACTCAAGCTCAGTATTACCTACTCAATGCCTTTTAAAAGAAAGTTATAATGGAGAAAAAAATTGAGCCTTAAACAAATGGTTACTTCTGTATATTACCTCGCACCAGTGCTTCATTCTATTTGTAAAATCTTTCTCCTTTAAGTGATTGGTTAATACTTTCAGACTTTGTTTACGTGTGGCAGTGTTGTAAAAAGAAACTAAAGATCACATTTTACCTGTGTGGATGGACTATCCCTTTTCTTCAAGTGCAGTTTGTGATGTGTTTTTGTGTTAACATGTTCTGAAACTTATGGTTGATATTTGAAATTGACTGTAGCGCATTTAGCTTAAGAGTTAAGCATTTGATTCCATTAGGTTTTCACATGTGTTAATCTCATTTACAGCATCAAATTGCAGCAGTAACATTTTCCTTTCTGTGAAGTTCTAAATTTAGTTATGACCTACTTAGCAATGCCTTTGAAAAGGGATATTGTATCCATGGTAAATTAATTGTATACCTAAACAGAGATAGCTCAGCTTTGCCTGTCAGGCTTGTAAGTGACATCTAGTAGACTTCTGCACATGTAAAATTAAATTCAAATAAAATCATATACACTTTGTAGTTCTTAATATTTGTCTTTTTGAATAATAGTTTAAAGCAATATTTGTTAAAGTTTTCTTGCACTATCACAATTGCTTTTTAGTTATTTCTCAAGAAGCATGTTTGTAGTAGAGACAAAAATCTGTGTAACAGGAGGGAAGATAGCGCCAAGTCTCTGGGCGTTTTTTTCCTTTGTTTTTGTTTATTCTTTTTGCAAATGTGCTTCTAATAGCCATTGCCTTCCATGTTGTTTACCTAATCAGCACATTTTGTCTGAATACTTGAACATTTAACAATAACACAGGTATAGAAACAGAAAGTAAACTTATAGAGAGTAATCTTGTGATTCAGTTCTAACATCATGACAATGAGCGCTTTTTCTAGCAATGATTTTAAAATTTTGTAAGTTTGACAGTATTTTGTTGTTGGGTTTTTACTTGGTTTTAGTTGTGTGCTTTTAATTCGCAGAAGTTAGTAACTGCAGCTCACCTACTGCACCAAAGTTCTCGATTTTAGGAGCCCAGCTTTAGTCATTTGAACATGCTTCTAAATAAAACAAAACAAAGAAACCAAAACCAGACTTTTGATCTATAATAATAGCTCAATAACTTTGTCAAGGAAAGCTCTAATATATGCAGTGATGGTTTTTGGAAGGGTGTGGCAATTTTAAATTTATATTGTGTGTGATGTTCAGATAAAGTGATATCTACATTCATGTGATTTATTGGTCAGTATGACCATTAATTATTGTGTAGAAATTAATTAAACTTTGTTTTCCTTTTTTAAAATCGTGTTGCATTTGATTCCTGATCGAATTCCCTCAAAGTGGACTCTTGATCTTAGATTTTGAATTTTATGGTGAGATTGTAAGGGTGGAGGCAATTGAAACTTAGTTATTTATAAACTGCTTGAAATGAATACCTAATTTAAGTTTGCACTTTAATACCAAACTTAAAACCAAAAGCTCAGTTCAAAGTAGGTTAAGTGATTGTGGTTCATTTTTATTAGCTTTTGTGAAATTCTAAAGGAATCAAATAATTCATGATGATTTAAATTTTCTGCAGACGGATTTTTTTTTTTTTAATGCAGTGTTTCTTTCCTATGGATAGTTCTTGTTCTCTCGCTCTCTTGCTCTGTCACTGACCTCAGCAGCAAATTTAACTTGAATTCACTTAGGATCACAGGAGTCAGGGGAAAGTGATTTAAAGGTGATTTCTCCAGCACATTTTAAGAAAAGGGACCAAAAGTTATTTTAGCTTCCTCAATAGATTGCATGTCAAGTTGCTTATTAGGATAATAAATTAAATGCAATATATGTCTCGTCTTTACTATGGCATCTGTTTAGGAGTTGTTCAAATCACTGCAGTAGGGCTCGGCAAATAAAATCATGTAACCTATTATCATGGATCTAATGTACTGTAACTTTATCAATGAAAGTTAAAAAATCTCGAATAACAAGTACAAACATTGAACAATGACCTATAAATATTTGTAAAAGTAAAATTTTTCCAATAGATTTCATTCTTGTCATTTTGTAAGACGACCCTGCAGTCCACATATTTGTAACTTTTTTAATAAAATAGACATCTGTATTACTGAAGTTGGTTTCTTGAATTATTTGATGTATCACTGCTTGTTATTTGCTAACTTGTAAATCTTTTTCATAACATTTTTTAAACTTTTGATAAAAAGTCATTACTTTTTATCAAAATGATAATGTGTATTGCAGTACATATTTAAACAAGTTAAATGTCCCCCTGTGTTCTTAGTCACCATTCTGGCATATGTGGGAAAAAACTGAGCTATATCCTAAAATGTAATATTTAATCAATTGAATAACTTATAAATAAATTAGAAATTCAAAATAATGGGTAAAAAAGAATAATGACATCCCATATGGAGAAAGTGGCCCAGCTGCAAATCTATTGGCTGGGAATTGTCCATGTGTAGGAGATTCTAGACAGTATTATGCATTATAATTAAATTCTGAAATAATAAGTTAAAATCCAACACAATTATCACTTTGTTTTATCCAGTGAAAGGTTTTTGCCAGTCATTTTTAATTCACTGCTTTACTCAATATTTTTAAATTGTTGAACTAAATAGTTGTTTTAATCTCAACTTTTTTTAAAGCCACAATGTTTTCTTCAAGTTGGACAGTTCTGTATGTCCAAATATATTATGAACTGGCTTTTTAAAAATTGTAATAATTGACAGGTTTATATACCTGTGTCATAACATACAGAAGATATTTTATTGTTTATTACCATCGATTATCAGTCTTTAGTTGGGCTCTAAATACCCCATATATGTCATACTAGATGCTGTCAAGTCCAAAAGCCCGTTGTTTTTTTTTTTTTTTTAAAGGGCTCTCATGACTTCAGGGCCCTCCCCCTTTTTTTTCCGCTGAAGGAGTAGCATCGCTCATCCAGCAAGGTCAACATTTTTAACTAAGTGAACAACAGAGAGAGGAGAGGATGGAACAGGGTGAGTGCCTGATGACCAGTATCAGTAGGGTACTCAGTCACAGTCAGGTCACCTTTATGTCACCAACTTTCCTGCCCTTTTCATATACTTACCCAGGGAGAAGATTCATCCTTCAGGATATAATGGCTTGAAGTCAAGAGCCAAGGCTATAAGATTTCTCATTCAGATTTAAAACAGGGCAGTTTTTCTAGATTCCATATATATGCGTTAATATACAGTATTTGTTTTCTGACTTACTTCATTCTGTATAACAGGCTCTAGATTCATCCACCTCACTAGAACTGACTCAAATGCATTCCTTTTTATGGTTGAATAATATTCCATTGTATATATTTACCAGCAATCTAGAAAAATGGTATATACAATGAACCTATTTGCAGGGCAGGAATACAGATGGAGACATAGAGAAAGGACTTGTGGACACGGTGGGGAAAGGAGAGGATGGGACAAATTGAGAGAGTAGCATTGAGATACATAATCACATGTAAAACAGATAGCTGGTGGGAAGCTGCTGTATAACAGGGAGCTCAGCCTGGCACTCTGTGACAACCTAGAGGGGTGGGTTGACGTGGGCTGGAGGGAGGGGAGATACGTATACATATGGCTGAGTCACGATGTTGAATGGCAGAAGCCAACACAACATTGTAAAGCAATTATCCTCCAATTTTAAAAAATGGGGACGGTTTTTCAGATAAGCTCCTACTTTCACATACATTGGTCTCGTTTGAACCTGACAACTATCTAGTGCTTTGAACATCATGTCCCCAATTTGTTGATGAAACCAAAGCTCAGGAAAGTTGTGACTTAAGATCATGAAGGCAAAGAATTAAAATGTTGAGGAGGGTACTTTGGGACAAGTTTTAAGATGAATTCATCATTGGGTAGTCAAATAGGTGCTATTAAAATCATAAAGCTCGTGGAAACAAAAGACACACAGTAAGAAATAACTGTTTTGAGTCAGAGTGACAGTTCATATATAACAAAATACTATGGGTCCTATTTAAAGGTAATGTGTTTGTTATATTGCTAAGAGTTTATGTAAGACATAAGCTATTTTCTCTTTTTTTTTTAAGCTATTTTCATTATAGCTATTTTTCTTTGGAAAGTCAATGTCTTAAATCAAGATTTGGCAGTCTTTGGCCGCCAGGCAGAATACAGCCCAGTTACCAGTGCCAAAAGAACTGTAGTTAGATTTAGCAGCTGTATCCTGAATCCATTGCAAAGCTGAGCTGCACCCTTTTTCTACCTAAATGTAGATTTTGAATGGAGGATCAGAAGAGCAGCTGATCCCAGCCACATTCTTTGTCAGTAAATAGACCTACTTCTGTGCTTACAGGCATTACTGTCTATGGCCCAGGCTACTCCATTCACAAACTCAATGGTTCTGTCATTGTACAGGACCCATTCATGAGTTTTCTCCCATAAACTGTGAGCTCCTTGAAGGTAGGGCCTTGCCTAAGTCACTTCTCAACCTATAGTGTATTATAGGTGCTCAATAAATATTTTATGAAATTACAGTCACGGAATCAGATAGGTGTTCCCTCTTTAGAAAATTCTTCCATTTCCTATTGGTCTTTTTTTATTTATAGTAGGTAGTATGGGAAATACATTTTCTTCCCCCATCTTCCTTCATCCTCAGCAGCACTAAGGTGATTTTTTTTGCTCATTTGTTTTGTTTTCTGTTTTTGTTTATGAGCGAAGTAATTGTTTCTAAACTCACTTTCAAGAGAAATATTTCCATATTTCCATATCACCATAAAGAGATGGCCCATGCATGCATACTGTAAATATGGACTGAAGACCCTTGAGTTCTAAGATTAAATTCCCCAAGACTCTAGGGAGAAGAATACAATCAAGAAAGAGTGCTTGCTCATGCCTGGATTTCCTCTCCAATAGATTTCAAAGCCGATCCAGACCTTTCCCAGCCTCATTCTTAGGCTGGGAAAAGACTGGGTTTCCCAATCTTTCAAATATTTACCCTTAATGAGGCAATAATTCCTATTCTCCCTGCAAACCTTCAAGTGATTGCCTACCTACACCCCTACAGTCATCTCCTTGGCCTTTCCTTTAATCTTGTCCCCATTTCCTTCATTGTACCTATCAGTTAACATATACCCCCCATAAACAACTCCTACCCTGTCCCCTCCCTTTTTCCATATGAATCTTAACGATAGTTTTATGAATAATAAAACCAACGGAAATAAAGGTTTTTTACTCTGATTCTCTAAACTCCAAGATTGTGTCTCCAAATCCTTAAATACCAATTTGTTGTTGTTCAGTTGCTTAGTCGCACCTGACTCTTTGTGACCCCATGGACTGCAATATGTCAGGCCTCCCTGTCCTTCACTATCTCCTGGAGTTTGCTCAAACTCATGTTCATTGAGTCGGTGAGCTATCTAACCATCTCATCCTCTGTCACCCCCTTCTTATTTTCTTGCCTTCAATCTTTTCTAGCACCAGGGTCTTTTCCAATGAGTTGGCTCTTCACATCAGGTGGCCAAAGTACTGGAGCTTCAGCTTCAGTATCAGTCCTTGCAATGAGTATTCAGGAGTGATTTCCTTTAGGATTGACTGGTTTGATCTCCTTGCTGTCCAAGAGTCTTCTCTAGCACCACAGTTCAAAAGCATCAGTTCTTTGGTGCTCAGCTTTCTTTATGGTCCAACTCTTAACACCCATACATGACTACAGGAAAAACCATAGCTTTGACTATACAGACCTTTGTCTGCAAAGAGATGTCTCTGCCTTTTAATATTCTGTCTAGGTTTGTTATAGTCTTCCTTCCGAAGAGCAAGTGTCTTTTAATTTCATGGCTGCAGTCACCATCTGCAGTGATTTTGGATCCCCAGAAAATAAAATCTGCCACTTTTTCCACTTCTATTCACACCAATAATTGAAGACATCTTCTGGTTGGCCTTAAACCAATGTCAGGTGATTCCCCAAAGATCAGCCCCATGTATATGCTTCAATATCAGTGATCTCTGTGGTCTGCCATGTAATCAGAGACTCCCAGATGCCCCAAAAAGACCTTCAGGAATTGGCTCCTGATGCTTGAGATACTTTTCCTCATGCTGTAAGCCTCAGGGAACGCCCCAGACTGACTAGTTTGAAGCTCCTACCAGATGCTGTAAGCTTTAAACTTTGGAAGGGGGGATGCAAAGGAGGGAGGGGCTTAAGCTCATCTGAACTTTTTCTTGGACCTTGAAAGTGGACAGGTAATGTCCACTTTGTAGAAATGTAAGGATCTCTGGGGGTTCTGGCTCTTCAGTAAATCTGAGTTTGGGGGTTCATTGTTTAAGAGGGAGCCCCAGGAAACCCTTATACCAATGGGCATGGTTTTCTCTGATTTCCTCTTTTGCACACCAGTTCCTCTTTTGAACGCTTGTATGGCTATCCTTAGAAAAATCCCAACCGAAGCATAGACATTATGCCATGCCCCCAGGATATCTCTACAAGTGTTTTGGTCCTTTGCTCAGGCCCTGAAACACACAGAAGTAAATTGGTGGTGGGTGGGTTGGTAGTAAGGATGGACAATTAAATGTCAGACCCAAGCCTTTTTATCACGCTGCTTGATTACAAGCTAAGTCTGGCAGATGCCTGAGTCTTCTGACCACTATGGCATGGCAATTTAAACCCTTGTTCTCTAACCCGAGAGAAGTCTGAGCTGCAAGCCTTTGGCTCTCCAGCTGGCTAAAAAGAATGTTTGCAGTGACCTAGGAATGGAAATCTGGCCCAGAAAAGACCAATATTCATCTGACAGTAAATAGTTGCTTGGTTGGGGAGGATAACTATTCTAGGCAAAAAAGGGACAAGAAAATCAATACCTTAATTTAACTTCATTTAACTGAGCTTCTGTGTATCTGCCAGGCTCTGTGCTGTGAGCTGAGTTTATAAGAGGAATGTGGTATGGCCTATCCTCTGGTGGAGGTTACATTCCAGCCTGGGAGATAGCCCTGCAGGCAATAATTATGAGGCAGTATGATGTATGTTCTAATATCAGCAGGAACCAGATGCTGGGGAACCCAGAGAAGGGAAAGGATTTGTGTATCCAGCATTTTCACCATAAGCATCTTTGCCATAAGCTTTTTTACCACAAACAGTTTCACTGCATGACAAATTGGCCACAAGGTAATTTTGCCATAAAAGATAAAATAATGAAAAATAAAAGCGGGACATTAAGAAGGACATAATGAAACATGCAAAATGAATAGCAAAATTAAAAGACCTCATTTTCACCACATAACTAATTGGCTCTAGACAATTTTGCCCTAAAAGATAAAATAATGAAAAATAAAAGATGGGCATTAAGGACAACATAACAAAGCATGAAAAATGAATAACAAAATGTAAAAGACTATTAGAAATATAAAGTATATGAGTGTAAATTCTCAGCAATACTACAAAAATAATCAATTTTATTTTGTGGGTTGTACCTAAGTACTTATCTCCCAAGTCTTCTTCATAATGTTTTTTCCTTTTTTCTTTTTTTTTTAAACTAGATTATGGGAATCCTTTAATAATGCAAATGTATACAAAATAATCATTAATTATGATTAACTATTAATCATTAATTAAATATATTACAGTTTTCTTTGTCAATTATGCCTTTTGACTTGTTGATTCCTCTCCTCGCTTGGCATTGCACTTTTTCTTTTTTGCTAAAATGTCTTCCTTCATTAAGAGAGGTATCAATTTTCAAATGCTCAGATGCATATTCATAACTGAGCTCTGTATTGTCTTATAAAAGCGTCTACACTGTTGTGTGTTCTTGGCATATTGTCACGTGTCCTTTGATAGATGTTCCAAAGTTCTGTGGGAAATTCAGGTTCAAGTCTGTGACTTTGAGGCCCATGGCCTCTTTCTCCTCCAACATAGTGTGTTTCAAAATGAAAAACCAACTCTTGGTGCTAATCGTCGTCGATCATCCGTCAGCTCTATAAAGCCATCAATAACATCACCAATAGGAGGGAATGCATTTCAACTTGTTGGAACCAAACTGTCAAACCGAAAACTGTCAACTAGTTATTATTATTTTTTTTAATCTTTCAGGCCACATTGCCTTATGGCAAATTACTTCTTTGGCAAAAATGCTTGTGGCAAAGATGCTTAGAGTGAAAGTACATAGAAGCGGGGTTTGTTCTCCCTGTAGGGGGTCGAGGGAAAGTCAAAAGAATTTGCCTTGTGGATTGATTTTTGAAAGCTAAGGAGAAGTTTGCAGTAAGGGCATTTCAGATAGACTTTGAAGGAGAATGATGAAAAGGCATGTGGAGCCCTGAATGTGCCTGGCAGGCTGGGGAGTCCTCATGTTAATAAAGCTAGCTGAAGAGGCAGACTGGAAAAAAGGATGGGAAGGAGGGGTGAGAGAGAAGGCTGGAAAGCAGCACGAGCTAGAATGCAAGGGTTTTGCGTGCTATACTGGGCATTTGAAGATTTTTCCTGGCAGCGATGGGGAGCCCCTGGCAGGCTGCAGCACGACAATGGCAGGAATGGTGTTTAGAAAGATGCCAGAGTGGAGGATAAATTAGAGGGGATTTCTGTGGCAGGGAGACCTGTTAGACCATGCAGTCAGATGAATGGGAAAGAGCAATATCGCTAACAGGGCAAAATCAGGGCGAATGATGAGATGGTGATAAATGAATATGGCCTAAGATAGGGACTCCACAAATCTGATCATATCACGTTCTCCAGCTTAAAATTATATTATGACTCTGCAGGATCAATGTCTTAAACAAGGGTTTGCATATTCCAACTTGGCCTACCTCTCTGACCTCATCTATTTCTACGCCTCCTTTCATAACCTAAGCTCCAGTCCCCATGACCCCAAACTTCTTTCTGGTTCCCAGACGAACCCTAGTCAGTCACGTTTCCATGCCTTTGCAGGGACTATTCCCATCGTGTGCAATACCTTCTCCCCAAAACTCCTCCCTCTAGAGAATTCTACTCATCTTTCAGGACATAACTCATAGCTCATCTCTGTGGATCCCTGATTTCTCTCTCATTCCCCTCAGGCAGAGGTAATTATTTGTTTTTCTCACTCTTTCTCTCCTTCCCTCTTCCTGCCTCCAGCATGGACAGCACCCAGTGAGTACTTACCACATTATTCCATATTAATCTATTTATGTATCTGTCTACCCGCCCCCCCCGCCGCCCCCGCCCCAAGACAGTCAGCTTCTCTTAGGAGAGAAATGGTTCTTTTTCACCAAGCCCAACATTTTATGCATAGAAGGATTCAATAAATGCTGAATGATTAAGTCAATTTTGGAGGTAGAACTGACAGGACCTGATATGATTATTGGTTATGATGAAGAGGAAGAATTGAAACTAAGTAGTTTCTAGCTTGAGTAATTGAACAGTCATAAATAATCTAGTTTCCATATAGCTTCCCCATCTCCACTCCTGACCCACTATAATCTTTCCTTTACAATGCAGCCAGAGTGATCTTTTACACATGCAAATATAAACCTATTTCTCCCCCTACCCAAAAGTTTCCCAAGGGCTCCTTAGCACTATTAGATTGAGTCCAAACTTCTTAGCACAGCCTGGCCCCTGCCTACTTGTTTCCCCCATTCTGTCATCACCTCTGTCCATTTAATATCCAATGGCTTTGAAGTTTCTCTCATGTCTTTGCTTGTTTTCTTTCTTCCATCTGAAACCACTAGCCTCTTCTTCTTTGCCCGCCTCCTACACCTACATCAAAATTGCTTGTTTGCCTGCCTTTTCGAGAAGATAACCTCTGATAGGGAAAGGACTCTGTCTTGTTTACTAGTTATTGCAAAACCTACCCCAAAGGAGACAATCAATAAAGATATGTTGAACTGAACTCAGTTAAGTGGATGATGATCCTATTAACAAAACCGTCATACAGCAGGAACTATTTGAAAGGCTTGGAGCCATTGAGAGGTCTTTAAATAAGAGATTCCATCAGAATGGCACTTCACCAAGATCGCTCTAACTGTGGTGTGGAGGAGCGGGAGTGGAAAGTTAGAAGGTTAAGGAGGATGTTGCTGTCATTAGGGGAGAGATGTTAGAGGCCTGTCTAGGTTAATGACAGTGGGAATGGATATAAGTGAGGGGATCTGAGAGGCATATTGCAGTCATAGATTTGTTTGTTTGTTGTTGTTGTTTTCGGCCAATCTTAGTTCCCTGAGCAGGGATCGAACCTGGGCCCCCTGCAGTGGATGCATGGAGTCCTAACCACTGGACCACCCGGCAATCCCCTGCAATCATAGATTAGACAGTAAATACATTATGAAAGGTGATAGATCTTACTATAGACCTGTGTTGGTCTTCTATTAGCTCTAAAGGCAAAAAAAGAAGGAACCCATCTCCTTCTTGAACAATGACACTGCAGTCTTACTCATGGGAAGAATGTGGGCTTTGTGATGGGGCCAAAAAAATTATTAGCAGCACAGAGGACATTATTGAGTCTATGTTCAGATAATGCATTTGGCTTGGTCCCCTCCGCTCTTCAGCTCGCCTTCCCCCAGCTTGTGTAGCAAGAACTGAGAACTGATATTTCTAATGCTGTCCTTCTGAGCCTTCAGGCAGAAAAGAAAAACAATGATGGCAATAGCTTCCTTTAATAGAGTGCTGCCTTGCTAAGTGTCAGACGCTACACGTACTCTCATTTGTTTTCCACACTAAATCCTCCTTCCAAGCCTATGAGACAGAAATTATTATCCTCGTTCTCCAGATGAGGAAAATGAAGCTCAGAGAGCCACAGCTGGGTCACCGAATGACACAGTCATTTTGTTCTGCTCTGCCTAACTTCAATTGCATGCTACTTCAACTACACCCGTGGTTCTCAACCTCAGCTGCACAGTACAATCACCTGGGGAGTATTTTATCTTCTCTCTCTCTGTTAAACAACTTTATTGAGATATAATTCACACCATACAATTCACTCAATTCAATGACTATAATATATTTACAGATATGTGCAACCCTCCCCACAGTCAATTTTAGAACATTTTCATCACCTTAAAAAGGAATCCCATACTCATTAGCTGTCACCCTGCCATTCCTCCATTCTTCATCCCTAGCTCTAAGCAGCCACTGATGTACCCGCCGTCTTTACGGATTTCCCTATACTGGACTTTCATATGAATGGAATCATAGAAAAGTTGGACCTTTGTGACTGGCTTGTGTCACTTAGTATAATGTTTGCCAGGTTCATTCAAATTGTAGCATATATTCATCCTCCTTTCCTTTTTATGGCTGAATAATATTCCATTGCATGGCCATACCACATTTTATCTCTTCACCCATTGATGGACATTGGGTGGTTTTCACCTTTTGGCTTTCATGAATAGTGCTCCTAAAAACCATTCATGTACAAGTATTTGTGTGGATTTATGTTTTCATTACTCTTGGGTATGTGCCTGAGAGTGAAATTGCTGGTCATATGGCAACTCTTTATTTTAATCATTTAAGCAACTGCTAGACTGTTTTACCTGGAGAGTTTTTAGAATATACTTATGCCCTGCCCACCCTTCCCATCCCTCACTCTTTGAGCAAATTAATCATATTCCCTGGGGTTGCGTCCTAGTTGATTCTAATAATCCCCTCCCTCAATAGATTCCAGAGTGCACCCAGCAAGGAGCACTGCTGCACTATACCATGACCTCAAGGATATTTGCTATTTGACACTACTGAGGATTATCTATTTTTGAAGAATTATTAACTATAGGGATTCAACAAGAAGTCAGTGCTTCAATATTTATTTATTAGCTAAGCCAACCACCCTGGTGACTCATGATTCTCAGAAGAGAATGTTTGACTAGAACGTTCAAGGCTTGTAGCTCTCTTTGCTGTCACCAAGGCTGATGTTCAGAGCAGGAAAACTGGAAAGCAAATATTGAGCTGGATTTTCAATGTGCTGAGAAGGTATTTTTTTCCCTACACACTGCTTGTCAGTGACTAGAACAACACTATGAAACATTCCTTCACTGAGGTCTGGAAAAATTACAGGTCTTCAAGAGTCCTTAAGAAAGTGCAAAGCTCCCTGGCAGAAAGGAAATTGACAGGGAGGGAGAGAGAGCCAGGTGAAGACAGGACTTCTTTTTGGCCAAGAGGCCAAGGGAGGGGGAATTGGCTATATATTATAGTCATTGAATTGAGTGAATTGTATGGTATGAATTATATCTCAATAAAGTTGTTTAAAAGAGAGAGAAAAGATAAAATACTCCCCAGGTTTGCCTTCTCTCAGCCCCTCTCTGCCCTCAGGCTGTTCCATGCTCCCACATTGCTGCAGGCTGAGATACTTTCTGACTTCGCCAGCAGGGGACACTGGGTGCAGGAATGAAGTGTGGGGGTGGGGACGTGTGAGGAGGGCCAAAAAGACATCCTGGATTTCATCATCCCACCCAAGGACAACTCTCCCTTGTTTGGCTCAGCTTGGTGCCTGGAGATTTACAACTGAAGATTTAAAAAATATTTCCAGGAGTGTGTTTATAGCAAAACATGTTGAATCAATTGCTTATTATGAATTCTCTGTCCACTTCGTACTGTTTCCAGGCCTTTGCCCTTTTGTCCCTTCTTTGCAATTTGTTTCAGAAAAAGAAATGCCATGCTTTTGAGATTTTAGGATTTCTCCTTTGTAACATGGGGGTCTGTAGTTTAGGTAGGTACAGAACACTTTCTCATATGCTGGTTACAATTTTTAATCCTTAAAAACATTTGGGAGATACTATCATCTCTATTTACAGAGGAGAGAACTGAGGCTTAGAGATGGTTAGGTGACTTATCCAAAGACACACTAGTAGTGTTAGGCAGAGATGGAACTAGACCTTGGGCCTCCTCATTCCATGTTCTTTCTGTTCTACTCTGCCTAGGTGGATATCCACTGTGCCTTAAAAAGCATCTGTAAGGAAAGAATCAACCCCAAATATTATTTTGTGAGTCTGTTTTCCCTTCATATTTCTTCAATACCTGAACTTTTAATAGCAGTGAAGAGTAAAACATATCAGTAAGTGACATTAAGAGACCAGCTGAGTTCCCATAGCAGGAATTTACGATGGGACTAATTATTGTTGCTTGTTTTTACTATTTGCCAGTATCATTTAATGTAAAAGTTCTCAAACTTTCTCAAGGTCCTGAATCTTTCTGGAAATGTAAATACAAAGGGTTGTCTATTCAAATAAATGCATATATATAGTGCAAGTCAGAGAGATCATGAAGCCCATCTTTGGACCCTAGGTTATGAACCCGTAGAGAGACTAAGACTAGGAACAGAAAAAAAAAAAAAAAAAGAAAGAAAGAAACATGACTGTATTTGTCCAGGATTGAAGATTAGCAAAACAGATATGACAGAAATTACAAGGTAGAGAAAACTGCAGTTGGAATGTTTGACAAAGTAGAGCATTGGGTTTGGGCTAGAGAGAAAAATAATGAAGCTAGAAGGTGGCTGCCCCACTTTGAGAATGAAGATGGAGGATAAGAATTGAAGTCTTGATGAACCCAAAAAGCACGTTGATTAGGAGTCAGTCGTGTCCGACTCTTTGTGAGTCCATGAACTGTAACCCACCAGGCTCCTCTGTCTGTGGGATTTTCTAGACAAGAATACTGGAATGGGTGCCATTTCCTCCTCAGGGAATCTTCCCGACCCAGAGACTGAACTCGAGTCTGTTGTGTCTTCTTCATTGGCAGGCAGATTCTTTACCACTGAGCCATCTGAGAAGCCCTGCACAAAAAGATGGGAGCTTGTGACTAGGGACTGAAGGTAGTCTCAGACAGAGACATTTCTGAGGTGGAGCTCTCTCCTCTGAGCTTCACAAACATATATTCAATTGCCTACTTAGCATCTCCACTTGGATATCTTAACAGAATTCTCAATTTCCACCTTCCACCTCAACCTATTTCTCTTCCAAGATTTCCCATCTCAGTTATTGGCACTACCCAGTTCTTGAAGCCAGAAACCTGGATCATTTTTGATTCTTCTTTTCCCTCCCACATGCAGCCCGTCAGCTAGCCCTGTCAACTGTACTTCCATCACATACACTATACCCATCAGCTTTTCCTCATCTCCCTTGTCACCAGTCTAGTCCAGAACAGGCACATCTCTCACTTTGACTGCTGGACTAACCCTTTAACTGTCCTCTCTGCATTCAAAATTGACCTCCCCCCGACCCATTGCATCTTCCACCAAATGGCTAGAGGGACATTTTTAAAATGTAAAGTACAGGAACTTCTCTGGTGGTCCAGTGGTTAAGACTCTGCACTTCCAATGCATGGGGTGAGGGGTGAGGGTTCCATCCCTGGTTGGGGAATGAAGATCCCACATGCCCCTCAGTGATGCCAAAAAGAGAAAAATAGTTAAAATGTAAAGTGCATATTACTTTTCTGTTTAAATCCCTTTGCTGAATTTCCATTCTCTTCATAATAAAGCTCTAGCCCCTTTACATGGCTTGGAGATATCCCTGGATCCTCCCTTGCGTTATCTAGCATCTGATCCTCCATACCATCACTCAGTAATCCCATTGGCTCTTTCTCCAAGCCACCTTCTCTATTACCTCCAGAGCAGAAAGTACTTCACCTCTCACCTGGATTGCCGCAATAGACTCCTAACCAGTTCTCCAGACTCCACCTTTGCTTTCGGTCTCCCTGGTCTATCATCAATGCGGCAGCTGTTCTGATTCTCCTAAGACATAAGCTAGACCTTGCCACTGTTAAACTCTACCATGACTTTCTTCTCTATTCAGAATAGGATAAAATCCAAAGCCTTTATGTTCACCTACAAGGCCTTAAGTGTGCTGGCTACCTACTGCCCCTCCTTCCTCTATTCCAGTGTGGTAGCCTCCTTCTCTCTCACTTCTGCCTCAGGGCCTTTATGCCTGCTCTTTGCTCTGGTTGAAATGGCCGCATTCTGTGTGGGCATGGCTCATACCTTTCACTTATACCAGTGCAGGAAATAAGATATCATCTTTTCAGTGAGGCCCTCCCCAGTCACCTTACTTAAAATGGTAACCAACCTGCCCCTTCTGCTAATTTCCCTCCCTGCACTGGCACTTCCTGTCCCCTTCGTTGCTTGATTTGTATCCATAGTACTTAAAACTATCATTCAGTTTGTTCATCAGATCTCTCCTCCCACTAGAATATACATTACAGGAGGGCAGAGTGTTATCTGTTTTGTATGACTGTATTCTCAGTCAGCAGAACCATGGCTGGCATACTGTAAATTCTACATCAGTGTATGGTGAATCAATGTAAGCTGAAAAAAAACCCAGTATGATTTGGCCTCACCTGCCTCTTCAGCCTCATTTCTCCTCCACACCTTCATGACCTACAGACTATGCATTTCTCTCTCCTGCACATTTGGCACACTTTATTATTCCCTGTTCATTTGCCTAGATTTCTAACTACACTGGAAGCTCCACTGGGGCTGGAGTCTCACTTGCCACATTATCTTCGGCATCCTTCAGCATACAGTGCTTCGCACCAGAGTTGGCACGCAATCAATGTCTGTTGAATAAATGTCTTGGGAGTCTCAAAGCTTCTGAATAAGGGGGAAGATCACTGATAGTTGGATGAATTGATTAGAAAATACTTCATAATGCAAATCAAAACTACAATGAAGTACTACCTCACACCGGTGAGAATGGACATCATTTAAAAATCTACAAATGACAAATTCTGGAGAGGGTGTGGAGAAAAAGGAACCCTGCTACACTGTTGATGAGAATATAAATCGGTGTAGCCACAGTATGGAGAACAGTGTGGAGGTTCCTCAAAAAGCTGAAAATAGATTTGCCATATGATCCAGCAATCACATTCTCAGGCCTACATACCAAGCAAAACTCTAATTAGGAAAGATACCTGCACCCCTATGTCCACAGCAGCACTATTTACAATAGCCAAGGCGTGGAAACAACCTACATGTACAGAGACAGAGGAATGGATAAAGATGTGGTACGCACACAACAGAATACTACTGAGCCATAGAAAGAATGAAATAATGCCATTTGCAGCAACATAGATGGAACTAGAGATTATCACACTAAGTGAAGTAAATCCAAAAGAGAAAGACAAATAACACAATATCACTTATATATGGAATCTAAAACATAAGATAAATGAACATATTTACGAAACAGGAACAGATTCAGAGACATAGAGAGCAGACTTGTGGTTGCCAAAGGGAGATAGGGAGGGATGGATTAGGAAGTTGGGATTATCAGGTGCAAGCTATTATACATAGAATGGATAAACAACCATATCCTACTGTATAGCACAGACAACTATACTGAATATCCTGTGATAAAGCGTAATGGAAAATAATATGAAAAAGAATATATATGTGTATAACTGAATCACTTTGCTGTAAAGCAGAAAATTACACAACACTGTAAATCAACTATACTTCAATAAAATAATGTTTTTACGAAAAGAAAATGCCCAGAAAGAGATGGCATTTAAACGCACCCTTTAAGCAGGTGGTGCTTTTTGAAGTAATCCAGGTAATCTCAATGAGAGTTGACCACCAGTTAGACTCTGGTGCTACCAGACTGGGTAGAGCTCTACTTCTTTGTCTTCTGTTCCTTTTTCTTTTCCTTCTGAGCAGTTTAGTCCCCATGCCATTAAGAGGGATGGAGTAAGGTGCGTGGCAAGGCAGCTTGGAGTGAGAAGTCAGAGCCAGATCCCGGTGAGAAGGGCGTCCCTGCAGAAGCCCAGCATGTGTATGGAGTCAGACTCCAAGCAGGTTCGGTTTCAGAACCTAACCAGTGTGGGCAGGTGTCTGAGGCCGGGGAGGACCTAGCATGGGATGTCTGAGCCCGAATGGAGGGTGTCCTGCCACACGGAACACCTGCCATAGGGTGCTGGAACCCAAGTGAATGATAAGGGCCTCCATGAACCAGAGGCAGAGCCAAAGCGGGGTAGGAGACGACATCTGTGTGGAGCAAAGGCTTGGCATGGGATGTCAGAACCCAGGTAGGGTGAGGAGGACATCCACACATGGGAGTGGCCCAGTATGGGATGTCAGAGCCTGCAGGGGGTGAGAAGGTTGTCCATTCCTGGGTGATGAAGGCATCCATAGATGAGCAGCCTGGTGTAAGGTGTTGGAGTCCATGCCAAGTGAGAAAGGAGTCCCCAAAATAACAAGACAAGGGGGAAAAAGAGTGACCTCATAGTAGAAAACCTTAACCAAGTGGTCAGAGTTAACATGATCGGTAATAGAATACATTGAAATCACGTGCCCCTGAAAGGATGCAGTGAAAAGTGCAAAGCATCACTTCTATGATAATTGTGCAAAAATGCAGAACCTGGACATAGTCATGAGAAAACATTAGATAAACTGAAATAGGGGACACCTACAAAGCATGGCTGTAATATTCAAATATATCAGTTTTTTATCAGGCAAGAGGTTAATAGATTTCACATGTGAGAAATATACAACTAGAGAAGAAAAACTTAAAACTTCAAGAGAAAAGCTATTGTTTTGTATTCACTTGACGGATTTCATTTCTCCAACAAATCAAGTTGACAAAAACTCAGCTTCTCTCACAGAACCCTGCACTTTTCGTTCATTGCACTGTTTTCTTCCCAACTATTATTAAGGAAATATTTGTGTGTCTTTGTACTTAATGTCTGTCTCTCACATCAGACTGTAAGCTCAAAAAAGACAGTGATTTTTTTGTTCCTGTTTTTGGTATATTGCTGTGTCCTTAGTATTTAGTAGACTGCTTGGTGTACAGTTCTTGGTCACTAAATGTTGGTTGATGAAATAGATGCTGAGGATAGAGAGACCATCTTATAAGTTATTTAGAGAAAGAGGCCTCTTGCAGGATGGATCCTGTGGGCTAGCCATAGGGTATCCCAGGGGCCATTGGGGATGGGAACAGCCTTATTCACCCATCTGCTTTTGAGTCAGGCCAAAGACAAGGGTAGGTCTAGCTGTCTGTGAAATGGTGGAAAATTGGAACCCCTCAGCAGAAACCTTCACAATGCTGGCACCTAGGGCATGGAGAATCTGTGAACTTGCCAACGGAGATCCAGCCTGAGAACCTGGAAGCCTCCAAACCTCACCCAGAACTGACACACATCTGGAAGAGTCCACCACCACAGAAGTTGTCTCTGCCTGCAACTTCTGACAGAGATCCAGGGTCACGGTGTCACGGCTCTCCAGGGCCCAGATGAAAAAGGGGATGATTGCCCAGCACAGTGTCTGCTGGGACATCCATGGGGATGAGCTGTTACAAAGGCCCGCCTTTCTTATCTCATATTCAGATGGGAGGTCTGGCCCTGAGCCTTTTCTAAGTAGTCAAGGGTGGAGAAGGGGAAGCCTTCCAAGAAGAGAAAACAAAGTAAAGGCATAAAACAATAATACACATTGGGATCTAGAAGTAGTTTCATATGACTGAAGCTTTGGGGAGGAGACATAGCAAACCAAAAGATGAGGTTCAAAGTACAAAAGGCCACCCCTTGAATGGCTCACTAAGGGAACTGAACTTTATCCTGTAGGCAATGGAAATCAACTGAAGGTTTTCATGCTGTGACATTTTCACTCTGAATGCCAGATGGAGAATGGTATGAAGTGAGAGACCAACCATGCAAAAGGCTATTAAAACAGTCCAGACAAAGTGTAATAAAGGCTCCAACCAGGGTAAAGCTAGAGTACAGATGAAGAGTCAGTTAAGAGAAACAGAACATGCAGATCACAGGTGAGGGGTAAAAAGGGGGAACAAATCTAAGCTGACGGTACTTTCATTGAGGTGGACAATATAAACAATGAGATTTGTTTGGACACGTTGAACTTGAGGTGTCCAGTCGGCCCTTGGGCACAGGTCTGGAGCTCAGGAAAGAAGCCAAGGTTGGAGATACAGATTTGGAAATCACTGACATATATAACTGAAGCCTTGACAGTAAGTGGTATCACCCACATAAGGTATAACATGACATCAAAAAGCCAAGGAGAGAGCCTAGAGAATGACCAAAGACTAAATGTTGGCCAGAGCCAGAGAAGGCAGTAAAGGAGACTGAAGTTAGAGAAAATAGCAGAGGTTCTGTCTTAAGTCAAGAGAGGGCTGATTTTTGACATATAGGGAAGGGTCAGTAGTGTCAAATGGCATTATGAAGTTAAGCAGGGTGAGGACTGAAAACACGTGATTACATGCAGTAGTTAAAGGGTACTGGGGACCTTTCCTAGGGCTGTTCCTGGCAAGGCATGAGGGCAGAAGACTGACACCATTAAGAACCTGAAGGAGATTTCTATATCCTAAGACATCCCATCATAACTGTGTAAAACTTGCAGAATTCCCATGAGCAAATAAAACTTTTATTTCAAAAATGCACTTTCGGTTTTGAAAATAAATGCAGAAATATGTTCCCAGTGGAAAAAGGATGGTTCTGCCTGAGTCAAAGAAGGTCCAGTTTTTCACAGTAGCATAAGGACTGGCCAAGAACCTTAGAGGTCATGGCTTGATGTTTGGCTCTGATTCATATAGTCCAATGCAAGTCCTAACTGTAGATGGCAAGTAGTCAAGGGTGGAGAAGGGGAAGCCTTCCAAGCAGGGAAAACAAAGTAAAGGCATAAAATAATAATACTGCAAGTGTTATAATAACTTGCAGTAATAATAACTGCAAGTGCTATGTATGGATAGACATTACAGAGGATTTGTCCACTATGCATGATTACAACCTGGTCTTCAGTAAGTTTAAACTGGGGTGCAGAAAGAAAGATATTGGTGAAAGCCAGAGAAATGGAGCTAAGCATCAAACCCAAAGGACAAGTATAACCATCATCAGTAAGAGGAATCATGAGATCAGAAGCTGAAAGAAACAGATAAAACTGGGGAGGAAAGTCTAGGACAGGAAGTTCAGAGCTAAAGCTGTGAATAATTCAGATTGAGGCCTGGTTTTGGATGATGCTACCTATATGGTGTGAATTGTCAGACTGATAGCCTCAAGGAGCTACACAGTCCTGCCCAGTGAGGCTAAAAAAGCCTCTTTAGAGCTATTAACCTATAGAAAAAGAACCCCTGAATGAATGTTCCATCTGTTGTTTGAGAAAGCATGACTGTGCATGGTATTAAGAATTGGACTTTTGGTCCATCTAGAATCCCAAGGCTGTTCTCAATAGTAGAAGGTATCATTTCTTTTTTTTTTTTCTTTTTCTTTTTAAAAAGAGGGATTTTTTTTTTGGTTGCACTGGGTCTTCATTGCTGTGTGCAGGCTTTCTCTAGTTGCGGCAAGCGGGAGCGACTCTGCGTTGCAGTGTGTGGGCTTCCCATTGCTGGTGGCTTCTTTGTGGTGGAGCACAGGCTCTAGGTCCTCAGGTTTCTGTGGTTACAGCTCACAGGCTCAGTAGTTGTGATGCACAGGCTTAGTTGCACCACAGCACGTGGGATCTTCCCGGGCCAGGGATCGAACCCGTTTCCCCTGCATTGCCAGATGGATTCTTATCCACTGCACCACTAGGAAAGTCCAAGGTATCATTTCTGAGAAGGCTTTACTTCTGGTTGAAAGTCAAATCATGCTCACAACTTGACCTCATGATTCTGTTAATATTGTGAGTTGATATGTTAAAGTCCTAACCCTCAGGACTGCAGAATGTCACATTATTTTGGGAAATAGAGTTGGTTTTGTAGATGAAATTGAGTTAAGATGAGGTCATAGTGGAGTAGGGTGGGCCCTTAATCTAATCTGACTGGTGTCCTCAGAAGAGAAGAGACACAGAGAGACACATAGGGACAATGCCATGTGATGACAGAGGCAGAGACTGGGTGATGGAGCTTTAAGGCAAGGAACACCCAGGGTTGGTGGCTACCACCAGAAGCTAGGAAGAGCCAAGGAAGGATTCTACCCAGAGTCTCAGGCACATGGCTCTGCTGACACCTTGATTTTAGTATTCTAGCCTCCAGAACTAAGAATGAATCAATTTCTGTTGTTTTAAGTCACCCAGTTGGTGATAATTTGTTAGGGCAGCCTTTGAAAACATACAGTTAGGGAGTATAAAAGAATGCCACTACTCCAGGGACAAGCTTCCAGTTGAGAATAAGCTCTCACAAGAGGAGTTACTATAAATATTCCATTCAGGCTGAAACCTCTGGCTACTTGACAGAAGAACTGACAAGCTGCAAAGAGTGGTGAGCTTCCCTGGTAGGTCAGTTGGTAAGGAATTTCCGGCAGTACAGGAGACCCAGGTTCTATCCCTGGGTTGGGAAGATCCCCTGGAGGAGGAAATGGCAACCCACTCCATTATTCTTGCCTGGAAAATCCCATGGGCAGAGGAGCCTGGCGGGCTACAGTTCATGGGGTTGCAAGAACTGGACATGATTTAGCGACTGAACCACCACCACCCAAAGAGTGGTGAAAATCTGTGTCACTCCATGGATTCTGGGTGATGTTTGCTCTTGGAGATATTTAAGCTAGCTTGGTTCATAATTCCTAAAGTCATCAAAATTGATGTCTTTATTTTGGGTGTTTTTTTACAAATCAAATCCAGTTTTTAGTCAAGATAGTTCTCTTTTTATTTGTTCTTTTTAAAAGTTTCATCAGAGAGGGGGAGGAACTATTATTCAACAAGCCCCTTGTTAAGATTTGGTGAGTAGCCAGGGGGTCATGCTCCTGCTGAAAGTTCTGGGGGAGAATCCTTCCTTTCCCGAGATGATAGAATTCTTATAGAGATAATAAATAGCAACAACTCCAAAATACATAAGGATTAGATGAAGTTTCTAAAAGCGCTTCCAGTTCTGAAACCCCATGCTTTTCTTAAAAGAGAGCATATTCTGTTGCCTACCCTCACTCACACATCAAAGCCTTACCACACTGCATGGTCTACAACCTGGACCCAGGCTTCCTTATCATTCACCCACTCTTGGCACCCTGCAGTCTGGGCCTTTTCCCTTCTTCCTTGCTTTACTTTGCCTTCACACTCACATGTTCCCAACACTCCCCACAACTGTTCACCACCCAAGACTGCTCAGTGCAGTTTCAACTGGTTGTCTCTGATGTCCCTTTCCTAGCCTTCATCCTCTTTGAGTTTTCTACAACAGCTGACATTATTGATCTTCCTTCTCCTCCCTGAAACTCTTATTTCAAAACCTCATGATACTGACAATTTTCTTTCTCTCTTTATACTTTCAGATTCTGAAATTGTATCCCCCCAAGGGCTTGTGTTATTGTTTCTGTGATGAAGACTCTCAAAGCTGTATCTGTAGTCCAGTCCTCTGACATATCTTACTTTCTAATACAGATCTCCATCTAGATACCCTAAAGGAGCTTCAAACTCAGCATACTTCAAACTGAATGCATCATCTCCCCTCTATGCTCCACTTCAACGTCTCTCCTTTTTTTAAAAAAAATATAACTATAATTGATTTACTATATTGTGTTAGTTTCAGGTACACAGCTTCAGATTCTTTTCCATTTTAGATTATTATAAGATGTTGAACATAGTTCCCTGTGCTATACAGTAAATCCTTATTGTTTATCTATTTTATATGTAATGGTATGTATCTGTTAATCCCAATCTCCTAATTTATCCCTCCTGTCTCCCCTCTCCCCTTTGGTAACCATAAGTTTGTTTTCTAGATTAGTCTATTTCTATTTTGTAAGTAAGATGATATGCATTATTTTTTTAGATTCGACACATAAGTGATATCATATAATATTTGTCTTTCTCTGCCTGCCTTACTTCACTTGGCATGATAATCTCTAGATCCATCATGTTGCTGAAAATGGCAATATTTCATTCTTTTTAGGGCTGAGTAGTATCCCATTGTATGTACATACACGGGCTTCCATGGTGGCTCAGTGGTAAAGAATCCGCCTGCAATACAGGAAACACAAGAGATGCGAGTTCAATTCCTAAGTGGGGAAGATCGTTGGAGAAGGAAATGGCAATCCACTCCAGTATTCTTGCCTGGGAAACCCCATGGACAGAGGAGCCTGGCGGGCTACAGTCCATGGGGTCACAAGAGTTGGACACAACTTAGTGACTAAATCACCATTACCATGTATATACATACATACATATATATGTCTCCACATATATTTTCTTTATACATTCATCTGCTGGTGGACACTTAGGTTGCTTCTATGTCTTGATAACTGTGAATAGTGGTGCTATGAATATTAGGATGCACGGATCTTTGTGAATTACAGTTTTCCCCTTTTCCGTATATATGCCCAGGAGTGGGATTGCTGGATTATATGGGAGCTCTATCTTTAGGGTTTTTTTTTTTTTTTTTTTTTTTGGCTGTGCCACGTGGCTTGTGGGTCTACAGGATCTCAGTTCCCCAACCAGGGCTCGAACATGGGCCCCTTGCAGTGGAAGTGCAGAGTCCTAAGTACGGGGCTGCCAGGGAAGTCCTGTTTTTAGTTTTTTAAGGAGCCTCCATACTATTTCCATAGCTGTGCACCAATTTCCATCCCCACCAACAGTGTAGTAAGGTTTCCTTTCCTCTGCACCCTCTCCAGGATTTATTATTTGTAGACATTTTGATGAAGGTCATTCTGACTGGTGGGAGTTTTGATTTGGAGTTTTGATTTCCGTTTCTCTAATAATTAGCTTTGTGGAGCATCTCTTCATGTGTCTGTTGGCCATCTGTATGTCTTCTTTGGAGAAATGTCTGTTTAGGTCTCCTGCCATTTTCCGTTGTCCTAAAATCTTTTCCTGTATTCTCTACTTGACAGATGCTTTTATTTTCTCCAAGCCATTTAGATTTGAAATCAGGAGTCAAATCATTGACGATCCTCCACTCCACAATCAGTAGTAAATTTCAATAGATTCCCTCTCTCTAATGTGCCTTGTATTTGTCTCTTCTTCATGCCTACTATGCCTATTTGATTCAGAACCATGTTACCATTTGCTTTGACTATTACAATAGCCTCATTGTGTCTCTGTTGCCTCTTTTCCAAACTGTACATTTTGCTGCTATAGTCTTCAGACCTCTTCCCTCTCCGGCTCAAAAGTTGTCTAACTCTCATGCTGTAGTGGTATTCAGGACACATCACTGCTCTGCACAAACGCCTTTAGTTACTCCCTCTTGATCATCAAATCAAATACAAACTTTTTGCTCCAACATTCCCTTCCCCAAATGATGCCAACCTTCCATTACAGCCTCACCTATCACTCAACTTGAACCTTTAGCTACAAACAAGACAATACATTCTGCTCATCTCAATCTCCATGCCTTTGCTTCTACTCTTCCTTCTATCTAAAACGCCCTTCTTAGAATTCATCTAGCCCAACAAAATTCTTCCCATGCTTCAAAACCCATTTAAATCACTCACTCCTCCACTGTACTTCTCCTTGATCTCTTAATCATACATGTCCTTTGCTCGTTTAAACACCATGCCCCCATCCTGAACTGATGGCCTCTGGACTTATTGAACATGAAAAATAAACATCTATTATTTGGGGACTTACTATTGCTTATAACTAAACCTAATCCAAATAATACAGTATTATTCAGCCTTCTCTGCCTTCTCTTAAAGATAAGATCTTCCTAAATCCCTGTTTGATTTTTAAGAATGTATTTTTCAATGTGCGAAATGAAATAAGTTGAGTCCAAGCTAGTCTCTTGCTAGCCACGCAAAGAACAATTCTACTTGGATGGACCTCTCTAAACAAAGATTGCCAATACTTGTGTGCTTACCTCCATCTGGCTTCCAGTTTCAAACACAGAAGATTTTTTTCTCAGGTCCAAGAAGAGTACTACTTTTGATCATAACTGGAGAATATGTTGGAGATGGATTATTTCACTTGGTTCCATTCATGTCTTAGTCTCAGGGAGAGACACAAGAGTATGATGGTTAAGAACATTGACTTTGAAGCCCTACCACTTGAGTTTAAATCTGAACTCTATCACTTCCTGGCTATGTGACCTTAGGCACAATGCTTAACCTCTCCACACTTTCATTTCCTCACCTCTCAGTAATAATAATAGTGCACACCATATAAGATGGTTGTGAGGATTAAATGAATTAATATACACAGAACACACACATAACCACATTGAACAATGTCTGGCACATTTAAGTGTTTACTATCACTGAATATGGTAATGCTTGACTTTATTACCTACTAGGGATGGCAACCCACTCCAGTGTTCTTGCCTGGAGAATCCCAGGGACGGGGGAGCCTGTGGGGCTGCCGTCTCTGGGGTCACACAGAGTCGGACACGACTGAAGCAACTTAGCAGCAGCAGCAGGGATGTAATGGTGAGTAAAAATGACACTTCTCTGCCTTCGTGGATCTTACAGTCTAGTACACAAGGTTAAACGATATTAAAATAATGTTTAATTTAGAGTTACAATTAGTGCTACAACAAGGCTGATGAGCATGCTTTAGAGAGAAATTTCTTCTAGTCCAGGTTATCAGGCGAGACATCTCCGCTGCAGTGTGGAGAGTCAGTAAATTAGCCTGGGGAAGGGGGCTAAGAGAAAGAGGAGGAGGCTGAGAGAAGAGAAGCCAAGATGCTTTGCTAGCCTCTGAGGTCCAGGGTGCTCAGCTTACTGGTCCACAATCCTAGCAGGAATTGAGGCCGCCTACAGAGAACTGCATGTGCTTCACAATTAAGAGGCCTTGAGGACCAAGGAAAAGAGAATTCCAGTGGCTTACCCTATGGAAACAAATCCTCTAATCCCCTGGGAAGTCGCAAGGCAGAGGGGCACAGCCCAGGGGGAAAGTGACTGCTGGGGGCTACATTTTGTCAAGGTAGATTAAAGCATCCATGAAGATATTCTGCAAGAAAAGTCAAAGCAGGGAATCACACAAAAGTGGCCGAGTTGCCTTTGCTGCTGAAAATTTTAGAAGGCCTTTGAACACTTAAGAAATCATATTTGCTGTACATATGTGAAGAGTTGAGTCAAGAGACCTCAAATGCTCAAATGTATTCCTGGCATGCACAACCTTAAATTAGAGGGGCTAAATAAAGCTGTGGCCTGCCCTTTCTGAAAGTTTGCCAACCACTGATATAGATCATGTGGGACATGGGGCCTCATCTGGGCTGCTCTTAGGACAGACACTGGAACTTGCTTTCTGGCTGAAATGTCTGACATCAGCCCTAATGTTTAGTCATGTATCCTTTTCCCCAAGACATCAAGTACCGGGCCCAGGGCCTCAGGGAGGGTAGGTTTAGTCCGCAGAGAGCTAACGGGCTCCTTGTGAAGAGAATGGATAATTCCTGGCCCCAAGCAGCCTGCCCCAAGTTGTCTCTGCAGAGACCCATCATATTCATGGTTTCTAGAGATGCCCTTTGACTTCTGAGCAACATGTGCAGCTTTCTTTTGGTTTGGCATCAGCGAACACTCCAGACCTCCCAGGCAGCTCCGAGTCATGGTCCACATCACCTTGTTTGGAAACATCACCATCTGGTGGATTTCACTGTATCTGCTCTCAAAGACCGGGCTGTGTTTTGTCAATTGAGGGCATCCAGGACATGCTGGATATTCCAGCTGTACACTGGCTCTGAGGCTGGTATTTAAGGAAGCCAGAGTTGAGGGGCAAGTAAGGAAGACTGTTGTATGCTTCATGCTTCTAAGCTGAAATCTTGGCGCACAGTCAGCGCTCTCTCTACAACTTGATTGGCTTTTCTCAGCAGCACAAAGGGCCCCCCATGGCCCTGCTCTTAAAGAGTTTCATCGAAGCTCCTTGAACCTGGATTGTCTTCGCAGAGATCACAGGAAATTTCCCAGGAGTGGAAAGGACCCAATAAATGGCTGTTCTTTCCTTCATAGCTGATTGAAATTTAATCCCTGGAATCTGAAAGGAGGCAAGACTGCTTTGCTTCAAATGCAGGCCCTTCCTGGCATGGTCAAACCCAAGGACCTCAGGTCAGATGACGCCCTGGGAAGCTCAGCCTAGACACGTGCTGTGGGATCCACATCGCTTTTCCTGTTTCCTAGCCAAAAAACATTAGTGAAGTCTCTTGAACACAGTCTTTCATTAGTGTGAGGGTAGGGAGCAGAAACACAAACGTATAGGGTCCTAAAAGATAGTATCTGCTCAAGTAGAAAAATGTCTGGGCTTTGGAGAATTAGATTCAAATCCCAGCTCTTCCACATGCAGATCGTGTGGATGAAACATAGAAAAGTCTCCACGCAAGCCCTGCCACTTCTGTTCTCCAACAGCAAGGAACTCAATCTCTCTGAGCTTTACTCTCCTTATTTAAGAAATAGCATAATCATAGCAGCTGCTTTATGCAATGAAAAAGAAAATGAAACGAGAGAGCAATATTGCTGTCATTTACCCACTCTTGATAATTTTAAAATATAATATTTTAATTTATTGGGGGTTTTGTTGCAGCTTTCACAATAAAAATGTTCAAATCTCTTGCTGTCTAAGCCAGAAGACTTTACTCAGAACTGATTCATACTTGGAATGATGTTGTCTGAAAAAAGCATCTGTTTAGTTTCTAACAAAAGGGTTTTATAAAAAATCCAAAGGACTCTGTTTAAATTATAGTTCTACTTTAGATCTAATTATCTGATGTATTTAGCATGGTCTTTCTCTAACTTCATTTTCTTCTAGGCAGCAGGGTTCTTTTTTTCAAGTGTATTCTCACTTGGAACCCTGATATATTGAATAAATAAAAGCAAATATGAGTGGAGTGGAGCTGCAGCTGGAGCTGGGGGAAGAAAGGCAGGCTTCTCTTTGGTTTCCACTCAAAAGTAAGCTCTAGAACAGCAGGAATTTTGCTGTTATGTTCACTGCTGCATTTCCAGTGTCTTCAGTAAATGATGCTTTATCATTAACAGGGCTCAACAGATATTTTTGAATGAATGATGGGGAAATAGTGTATGAAAATGGCTGGCACATAATAAGCAACAAACAAAATCTTTGTGCCTTTTACTTAACTAAAACCCTGCAGGAAACTGAGCAATATTTTGTTGGTGTAAGAATAAAAACTCCCACCCAGCAGAAAACTTTTGTCCTCCCTTTTCACCTATCTTGTTATCCCTTCTGCTATTCTCTTAACACCAGTTAAGTGTATAATGGGAGACCAGCTATGCAGGGAGAAAAAGACATCAGATGGAGTGACTTTGGCCTCGTCACTTCTCACCTCAAAAACCTCTGGGCTTATGACAGAGCTTGCAAAAATCAGACTGAGCACCTGGTTAAACATGAATATACATCAAACACCCTCTTCAATAGTAGCACTTCCCTGCTGGCTAAAAAGGTAAAGAATCTGCCTGCAATGCAAGAGACCTGTGTTGATCCCTGGGTTGGGAAGATCCCCTGAAGAAGGGAAAGGCTGCCCACTCCAGTATTCTTGCCTGGAGAATTCCATGGACAGAGGAGCCTGGCTGCCTACAATCCAAGGGGTTGCAAAGAGTTCGACTTGACTGAGTGACTAACACAGTAAGAACAGAAGCAATACAGTTGGCTCTGTAGCCAACAAGTCAAATTTGAAATTTGGACCAATAAAATTAACAGGCAGCCTGATGGAAAAAGAGAAATTTAAACTTTGTAGCCAACAGGCCCCAAATTTCAGATCTGCCAGTTATTGCTTGGGTGATCTTTAGGTAAGACCTCTTTGATCCTCAATTTGTTTGTGTTTTTTTTTAGCCTACTAAGTGATCCTCATTCCTTGTCTGATAAAAATATTACCCGTATCATAGATTTATGTGGAAATTAAATGAGCCGGTTAGCTAACTGATTAACAAAGTGCCTAACTCATAATGAACACTCAAGAAAAACTCACTTTCCCAGGAGTCTCAAAACAATCATGTAAAGATAGACTGCTTTATACAGAAGCCCCAAAGCAAAGATTAAGGATGTATACTATAGAAATTCAGAGACTTGGTCAGGGGTGAATGTTAAAATATAATGGAGGCATGTTTTAAGTGATGAGATTCTGATGCTCATATGGAGAGGAAAACCAGGATTCCTGAGCTCCCTGAGTGAGAGGTAGGTAAAAAGTGGGAGGCAATATGTGTAATGATCGAGAGTTGGACACTGAAGTCATGAATATGTGACCTGAGTTAAAATTCCAGCCCTGGTATTTGCTGATACGTATTTCTTCTAGGCATCCATGTTTCCTTATCTACAATATGGGGATGATAATAAGAATTCCGACTTCTGGAGGCTGTTTTGAAGATAAAATGTGATAATGCATCCAGACCTTCTGAAGACGGTGAGAGTTCTATATACAGTCATTGTAGTTATTAGTATCTTGGGATTAACACACCTGGAAGGAAGGAATGGGCTAGAAAGAGTGGTAATTTCTTCAACCCTAAATATGAGCAGAGACTTAACTTTAGAGAGGTGATTCTGCAAAGAGTCAGTCTTACGTACACCTCATTCTTGAAAAGGAAAGCAGAAATATGTCATGGGAGGGCCCTTTGCCTAGCAAGAAGTAGCTGTTTTCACTTTCTTGAGTTATCTTGACAACAACCTGTGAGGTAAGCAACCAGAATGTCTCAGGCTGGTACCCCACAAGCAGACAAGCAAATAAAGCTTCATGTGTATGTGGTTTATCAAGTACTTGCTCCTGGAAGGACTGGAAAAAGTAGGGCAAGTGGGATACAAAAAGAAAAGGAAAGAAAAGTGGGGGGAGCGCAATTTCGAGGTAAGTCCCAATTTTAGCTTTATTCTTCAGGGAAGCTCTGACACATAAATTATACACCAAAGCTGAACTTTTACACTTCTGCATCAGCCGTTGGCTAAGGGCTGCCCTGGAGAGATTTAAATCTCCCCGGATTTTCTGATTACTCTGCATTTTTAGGAAAAATGGCTCCAGTCTCCCAAGTACAGTCTTCTTAAAAACATTTGCAAGTGCTGGCATTTAAAAGCAAAATACATAGACGATGGGAAGATGGGTACACAAAAATAGTAAAAAGGTATCTGAGGGGATCTGGGCAAAGCACTGAGACAACACACTCCTGAATTATCTATCAATGGGTCAAAGGAGGAAATCAAAAGGAAAATTTAAAAATATCTTAAAAACAAACAAAAATGAAAACATTACATACCAAAACTTATAGGATGCTGCAAAAACACTTAAAAGAGGAAAGTTTTAGCAATAGATACTTACATTAAGAAAAAAAATCTCAAAAAACTTAACCTTACATCTCAAGGAACAAGAAAAAAAAGAATTAACTAAGGCCAAATTAAGTAGAAGAAAGGAAATAAAGATCAGAGCAGAAATAAATGAAATAGAGATTTTAAAAAATTGAAAAGATCAATGAAACTAAAAGTTGTGCTTTTTAAAAGACAACAAAAACTGACAAACCATAGCTAGATTTAATTTTAAAAGAGAGAAGACTCAAAAAAAAAAAAAAACAAAACCCAGAAATGAAGAAGAGACATCACAACTGATATCATACAAATAAAGAAGATCATTAGAGATTACTATGTGCCCACCAACAGAAGAATATACAAAGAATATATACAATGGGATATTGTGTATATATATAGTGTATGCATATATATATGTATACTGCTATACATATACATATACATATATATGTATATGCTGCAATGCTAAATATAGATGTTAAAAATATTATGTTTAGTGAAATAAATCAAAGATAAATACTGTATTAGATCACTTATATGTGAAATCTACAGAAACAGACTCAGAGGTATAGAGGACAAGCTTATGTTTACCAAAGGGGTAGAGGAACAAATTAGGGGTAAGGGGTTAACAGATACAAACTACTATGAATAAAATAGACACAAGGATATGTTGTAGAGCACAGGGAATTTTAGTCATTTGTCTTGTAACAACTTGTAATATAATCTGCAAAAACACTGAATTACTTTGCATGTGATTGTTCAATTTGAAGAAACCGAAGCGGACACAAAAGGAAATCTATCTTCATGCATTAAAAGAATTAATATTGTCAAATGTCCATACTACTGAAAGCCATCTATAGATTCAGTGCAGTTCCTATTCAAATTCCAATGGCATTTTCCACTGAAATAGAGGAAAAAGTACTAAATTTGTATGGAACTACAAAAGACCCTGAATAACCCAAGTAATCCTGAGAAGAACAAAATGGGAGGCATCACACTTTTTGAATTCAAACTATGTTATTACAAAGCTATAGTAATCAAAATAGTATGGTACTGGCATAAAAATAGAGACAACAACCAGTGGAACAGAATCAAGAACCCAGAAACAACCCCTTGCCTATACAACCAATATTTGACAAGGAAGTCAAGAAAACTCAATGGAGAAAGGATAGTCTCTCAATAACAGTATTGGGAAAATTGCATAATCACATTCAGAAGAATAAAATGGACCCTATCTCAAACCACTCACAAACGTTAACTTGAAATGGATTTAAAAAATTAAACCTAAGACCTAAAACTGTGAAACTTCTAGAAGAAAACATAGGGGGAAAGCCCCCTCGACAGTGGTCTTGACAATGATTTGGGGGGATGTGACACTGAAATCACAAGCAACAAAAGCGAAAGTAAACTAGTGCACAGCAGAAGATATAATTAACAAAACGAAAAGGCAACCTATGGAATGGAAGAAAATATTTGCAAATTATATATCTGATAAGGAGTTAATATCCAATGTTTATAAGGAACTCAATAGCAAAAACAACACAAAAAACATTTGAATAGAAAATGAACAGAGGAACTGAGTAGACATATCTCCGAAGAAGACACAGAAATGGTCAACAGGTTCATGAAAAGATGCTCAATGTCACTAGTCACCAGGGAAATGCAAATCACAAGCACAGTGAGATGTTACCTCACACCTGTTAGAATGGCTATTATAGAAAAGACAAGAGAGAAAAGTTTGCAAGGATGTGGAGAAAGGGGAGCCCTGGTGCACTACTGGTGGAAATGTAAATTGGCGCAGCCACTGTGGCAAACAGTGTGACGATTCTTCAACAACTTAAAAAGAGAGTTACCATAACAGCCAGTAATCTCACTTCTGGGTACATATCCAAAAGAAATGAAATCAAGACTTCAAAGAGATACTGCACTCCCGTGTTAACTGCAGTATTGTTCACAATAACCAAGATACAGAAACAACCTTACTGTCAGTCTACAGATGAATGGATAAAGAAGGTGAGGCATGTATACACAGGGAATATTACTGAGCCATGAGAAAGAAGGAAATCCTGCCATTGGCAACAACATGGATGGACCTTGAGGGCATTGTGCTATGTGAGATAAATCAGAGAAAGACAAATAGTGTATAATATTATTTATATGTAGTATCTATAAAAGCCAAACTCACAGAAACAGAGTAGAAAGGTGCTTGTAAGTGGCTGGGTAGGGAGGAGATGGAGGTCAAAGGTTGCAAACTTTCACTTACAAGATAAGTCCTGGGGATCTACAGCATGGTGACTATAGTTAACAATACTGTATTATATGATTGAAAGTTTCTAAAAGAGTAGATCTTAAATGTTTTCATCACAAAAAAGAACTGGTAATCATGTGAGGTAATGGAGGTGTTAACTAATCCTATTGAGGTAAACATTTCACAGTGTAGAAGTGTATCAAATCAAGTGTACACATTAGACTTACATAATGTTATATGTCAATTTTATCTCAATAAAGCTGGGAAAAAATAAGGAAATTTTGAAAAAGAACAGTCTTTCAGTTCAGTTCAGTTCAGTCGCTCAGTCGTGTCCAACTCTTTGCGACCCCATGCCCCAAAGAAATAAGATACTAATGGTAAAGTGCCAGGAACTGGGGCCAGAATTTTGGTCAGAATTCTAAACTCTTATCCTTAAAGTCATATCACAGATCACTCATAATCTTAGGAAGAAACAATGATGTGCTTTTTATTTTTGATTTAGGTTTCTTTTTAAATGGTAATGGTAAAAGCTATCTAGTATACTCTTTCCATCTGAGCTCACCAACCCTGGACTCCATCCCCCAGTTTCCTTTTGCTCCTATTCTGGCCTCCGTCTCAGCTCTCCCTCTCCACCTCTCCATGTGTGGAGGGGCTAAAGTGAAAACAGACTAGCCAGGATAATTTTTCCAAGGGTGAGCTCAACTTTGGATTTTTACTTTAAAGTAGAATATGAAAATTTCCTTTAGGACAGTTTCCTGTTTTGAATCACAGTCAATTAGTAACATTTTGCCAGTAATAACTGAAGGAATAAAGTCTAGGTGGAAAAAGAGAGGAAAAGAGAGAGCTCATTCTTGATTTACCATTTTAAACTTCAACAAAAAGTGAATAATTTATATTTATGTCCTTAATATTAATTCAGCAAACATTTATTCTGTGCCTACTATGTGGTAGGTGCTGAATTATATGATTTCACATATCTAGATCTTTTCTTTCTCACAACAACTCTATGAATTAGAATTGTGACCTTACTTTATAAGTTAGGAAACCAAGGCACAAGGAGCTCAAGTGCCCTGGCTTAGGTCACATTGCTTGTAAGATTTTAAATAGATTCTTTGGCCACCAGTTCAGTTCAGTTCAATCATTCAGTCATTTCTGACTCTTTGCGACACCATGGACTGCAACACACCAGGCCTCCCTGTCCATCACCAACTCCAGAAGCTTGCTCAAACTCAGGTCTGTTGAGTCGGTGATTCCATCCAACCATCTTATCCTCTGTTGACCCCTTCTCCTCCTGAGCTAGTGCTTTTCCCACCAGCTTCACAGCTGACTCTCCACTTGGACTTGTTGTGGAGACTGCTGTGAGCAATCAAAATATTATCAAAGCTATGCACTCTTGTCCATCAGATGACAGCATTTCATTTCATTGGTCTAATTTTACCAGCCTGTTTAGTGACATAGAATAAGTTGGTTCAGTATAGACAAAGGGTGGTGTTTGGGGATTTTTGCCCAATCAGGTTTAAATGTACTTTAGACAATATCTCCTTCAAAAGCCAGAGTTTTACTTAATGGGGAAACCCTGGAAGCATTCCCACTAATGTCAGGAGAAAAAAAAAAGGATGCCCACTTTTGGCACCATTATTTAATGTTTCATTGGATGCCATCCAAATAGACAAAAGAAAGAAATTAATGTTATATGAATTAAAAATGAAGAAAGAAGACAATTTCTATTCACAAATAATATAATTGTCTTATACTTGAAAATCCAAGAATAAAATGTACTACAAACATTTAAGAGAGTTCAGTATGCTAGCAAGATAAAAAGCTAATATATAAAAATACCTTCATATATACAAAAAGCATCAGAATATACAATGGAAGAGAAAATCTCCATTTTTAAAAAAGCAACCAAAAAGTTTAAATACCTAGAAGTGAATATATAAGAAATACACAAAGCCTATATGAGAAATACTTTCACTTTGATGTTCATTACTTAAACCCATTCATCAATCTTAGTATCACTAAAAACAACCATCATATGCCTCCTGATGTGATGCAATATAAGTATGCAGCATCAACTATGAAGAATTCTTAGCAAAAAAGTAGAATGTGGATCTTATCAAGCATTCATAGCTATCTTTCACTTATAAGAAATATGAGTGGAATAACAAACTAGGTGACAGCATGGTGGAGCAAGCAGACAAATACAGAACATGGAACATTTCACAGGACAAGTGACCAAGTTTCTTCAACGAATCTAAGGTGTAAAACAGAGGAAGGACATTGCTATTGATTAAAAGAGAATTAATAGGTATAACAACCAAATGCAATATGTGGAACTTCTTTGGATGCTGATTCAAACCAACTAACTGTAAAAAAAAACTTTCTGAAATAATTGGGAAAATTGAGTATGGACTGGGTATTATGCGATAATAAGACTATGTTTGATAATTTTGTTAGTTGTGGTGATAGCCTTTGGGTTATATGAGAAATTTTCCATATTTTAAGTGGTAAATACCAGACATTAAGGGAGTGGAATAATATGATATTTGCTTTAAAATAGTTCCTGAAAGAAAGAGGCAAGGGGAGAGAGAGAGCACGTAAAATCTTAATAGTATTTGTATCAATTTTCTGATAAATTTGTATCAATTTTGCCATAACAAAATACCATACTAGGTGGTGTAAACAGAAATTTCTCACCATTCTGGGGGCTGAAAATCCAGGATCAAGGCATTGGCAGGTTTGGCTTCTACTGAGGCCTCTGTCCTTGGCTTGCAGATGGCTGCCCTCTCGCTGTGTCCTCACCTGAATTTTCCTGTGTGTGTGTGTGTATCCCTGGTCTCTCTCCTGTGTATAAAAATTTTCTTTTCATATAAGACCAGTCAGATTGGATTAGAGCCCATTCTAAAGGCCTCATTTGAACTTTCTTCTTTAAAGGCCCTATCCCCAAATACAGCCTCATTCTGAGGTACTGAGGGTTAGGACTTCAATGTATGAGTTCAGGGGATGAAACAATTCCTCTCATAACAGTTGTTAATCTGGATGATAAATGTATGGGAGTTTATTGTACTAAACTCCTTGGTTTTATGTATATTTTAAAATTTATATTAAATGCAACATTCTAGAAAAGAAGGATATAAAAGTAGACCTGAACAAATAGACATACACACCCCATGGATAAGAAGACTCACCATCAGAAAGATAAAATTTTTCACAAATAAATAACTTTAACACATCTCTATAAATAAACCTGATTCTTTTCCTGAAACTGAACAAGCTTATATACAAAAATAAGTAAGTAAGAATAGCAGGGAAAACTCTGTAAATATAGAGCAATATGGTGTAGAGAAGCCTTGTTGGATATTAAAACATAGTCTAGAGCCTCAAAAATTTAAATGATGTGAAATTAGTACATGGAAGTAAACAAAAATCCAAAAACAGACCCAAATGCATATAGCAAATTATTAATATATGATAAAGGTATCTTCTCAAATCAATGAGGGTAAAAATGAAATGTCTAATCAATAACATTAGGACGACTGAGTAGCTATTTGCAAAATGATTAAATATGATCCATACTTCATACCATATATCAAGATAAAATCTAAATAGATCAAAGATTTAAGTTTAAAAACTGAAACTATTAAAATACTAACAGTAAACCTTGAAGTGAATCAGGCCTTTCTAAGTATGACAAACCAGAGGCCATTTAGAAACTGATTCACATATTTCACTTCACTTCATAAAAAAAAATTCTCATAGTAAACAACAGCACACATGCACCCCACAAGCAAAGATAAAGGATAAGTGGGGAAAATATTTGTATTTCATATCACAAAGGGCAAATTTGGATCCTAAAGAATACCAAGTGACCCTGAAACCTCTGAAAAGTTGCTCAATTTTTCTCATTATACAAAAAATTCAAATTGAAAACTACAGTAAGATTCTTTTTCTCGCTTATCAACCTGGCAAAGGTAAAAAAGTTTGACACCACATTCTATTGGTGAGCCTGGGGAAAATGGAAACTCTCATACATTGTTGGTGGGACTGCAAATTGATACAACCCTTGAATTAAGTTGGTAGTTCTGCCATAACAAAGTACTAGACACTGGCTGGCTTATAAGAACAGAAATTGATTTGAATTAATTTTTCTCACAATTCTGGAGGCTACACATCTGAGATCCAAGTGCTAGAAGGTTTGGTTCCTTCTGAGCCTTCTCTCCTAGTCTGGTAAGCGGCCATCTTCTTATCCCTGTGTCTTCACGTTGTCTGCCCTCTGTACGTATCTGGGTCCTAATGCCCTCTACTTACAAGGACACTAGTCGTGTTGGATTAGAGCCACTCTAATGACCTCATTTCAACTTAATCACCTCTTTATAAACCCTATTTGCAAATACAGTCACATTCTGAGTAACTGGGGGTTAGGAATTAAACACTTGAATTTGCAGGGACACAAATCAAATCATAGCAACCATTATGGCAAGAAACAGAAGTAGCTATAAAGATTACCAATATATTACCTTTCTCCAGCAATTCCACTTCTGGAAATTTATCCTACAGATACAAATGACATAAAGTGGCATACATATGAGATTATTCATTTCAAACTTGTTTATTTATAATAGCAAAAAGTTTGAAATGACCCATGTCCACCAATAGGTGACTGAGTAAACTATGTTTCATCTACACTGTGCAAAATTATACAGCTGTAAAAAAAAATCAGGAAGCTCTCCTGATTTTAGCTGATGCACAGCTAAGGAGAAATCAACAATGATATATGAAGTAAGAAAAGGAAGGCACAAAACAATAGCATGCTACCCACGTATGAGAAATACATTTGTATTTACTTGTACAGATTTGCGTAAAGAAACACTGAAGGCAAAACGACAACAACAACAAACTAATACAATTGGTTATTGATAGGGACGTCATGGGTACTCAGAATAGAAGGGACAGAAGTGGAAGTGAGTTTTTCCATACATTCCTTTTTATATAGTTTCCATTTCTAAATCACATAAATTCAAAAGTTACAATTGTTATATATAAAGTTTTCTAGTTCAGCCATGAAATTTCTAGTACAATATGAGACTGACTCTAATTAATCTTTCCACTTCTAAGAATACCTACTTTCAGTTTATCAAAGCTACATCTAGAGTTTTCAAATCGTGCTCTTGTAAAATACAGAAAATATCCAGGGGTTGCAAAGGCTTTCTTTTTATTTTTCTTTGAAGAAAGGAAGCGAGTTTAAGAGGGCTAGAGCGAGTCCAGTTGGATTTGACGTTGACCGAAGAGGAGATCGCCCAGATGCTATTGATCACCAGCACTCAGCAGCACACACACCCTTTGGTGTGCATCACTTCAAGCAAGCAGAAGTGTGCCCTGCTGAGAGTGGGGGTGCCGGGGTGGGGGTGGGGGGACCTGAGCGCACTGCCTCCAGCTGAGAGTGAAATTCCTTGAGAAAGCCCCCTTCCTGTCATAGCACCCACAGCGCTCTGAGCCTGCTTGCAGCCCAACGGCCTCTCCGAGAATGCTACATTTAAAAGTGCAGTTTTTGGATGATTCCCAGAAGATTTTTGTGGTTGATGTAAGTGGAAATCACATTGCTATTATTCCTTTATTATTCATTCAATACTGGTCATTTGTGGACAGCCCATTAGCTGGCAATATTATGTCTTCTTTAGGACCGAATGACGGAGGACTGTGGTTTTTAGCTTTGGAAAAAAGAAATCTGTTTTTAATATCACAATGTAGCTCATGCTTTCCCATTAACCTTTCTTCTAGAACAGGTTCTCTTTTCTCAAGGAATAACAAAAGCAAGTCTTAAAGATATGTTAAATATTTGTAAAAATAAAGCAGCAATAACTTAGTTGTCCTACCCCAAAAGGTGTTATTGCTCACTGAAATAATTTGTCTGTGAGTCTCACCCCATGAATATTTGTGGGGAGAAAGCTGTGGTTCTGAGGGAAAGGAGAAGGGGAAAGCTATCCTCCTTTTCTGAAGAAAACCTGTGGGGTTTCAGGGGGTGGGGAGTGGGGGTAGAATTATGCAGTTATAATGAGAACTTCAGGAAGTAATGACAAGTATAAAAGAGAAAGATAGGATAAGAGACTATTTAGTTTGATTTAGTACTTAAAGTTCAGGGTTCTTCATATAATTCCTAGCTACATGATGATTGCGTACAATTATACCTCATCTCTTCAAGGAAGAACAAATGCACTAAGCACATCATTTGGGGCTCATCTTCCAGTATCTTAAGAGACGTACATTTTGGTGTCAGAATTTATGTATGAGCATTTGGAAATGTTCTACAATTTTATTGGAATCAAAGCCGCTATTTGCTCTGATATTTACATTAGCTACTAACAAGGAACAAATAGTTCATTTTCTTTGAAATTCCTACAAAATGCTGGCTGTTTTCTTTTATACATTACGTGACAACTGCTGTTGGGTGTGGGGGTAACCCATTTTTCAAATAAGTATTTCATTTTTATTTGAATCATGTGCTTTGTGGGTGATGGTTGCATGGTTTCAGCTGCTGTTTGGCTGTCTCTTCCTTTCACTTTTATTTGCAAAAGGCATTTCTAGGTCCATGGACCTGAATGATTTGTTTTTGTAGCAAATAGCTTCCATTAGAGGTATGAGGCATTTCCTATTCTTTCCTGGAACTATATTTAAGGGGTGGAAAATGTCTTTTGAGTAGTTTATCCATTTACAGGCTGGTGGTGTATGCTCGCAGTGCTCTGGTACCTGAATTAGTGAGCTGGGGATTCAAAAGACACTGCTTTAGGCTAAGTTTTTAATAGATACTTCAAGTGACTCAAAGAGAAATCTTTGACAAAAAGTGACAGAAGGGCTTTCTGAATGTACAGTTCAAATACAGATCCAATTAAATGGGGGTGAGGGGTGGGAAGCCCAGTATTATAGCATCACAAAATTCACCTTCTGAGGAGCTGGTTCTAGCAACTGGAAGCCAGCATGATTTGGCTTGAAGTCAGATTGTCTCTTTCCAGCTGCAACACATTGTGTTCCTTGGGAAGATAATGGGAGAGATTTGATACCCAGCAATTCGGGTGTCACAGCATCTGATCCCGTTTGCTCTGTGGAGCGCTGCTCTGTAAGTAGCAATTGTGCCGTTACCGAGAGTGGCGGTAGCACTAACGGCAGTCCCTTGGGCAGCTTTGTCTTGAGGAAAATGGAGCCTTCAGTTAGCATCCAGCCATCCAACAGGATTTCTCTCCTTAACAATAGTAGACTGATAATGAAATTGATGATGATGATGATGATGATGGTAGCAGTAGTAGTGGGTCCTCAATGAATACCACTTTCAAATTTAAAGAGCAATTTCACATCCATTAGTTAATTTGATCCTCCATTCCACCCTGTGAGTGAAAGTAGTCAAAAGATGAATCTTTTCCAGTTTTGCAAATTAAGAGAGAGGGGCTCAGGGAGCTTAAGTGACTTGGGCAGAATTAGCACGGAAATGCAGAGCTGGGACTTTCGACTCAGGACTCTTCCTATGACCCCATGTACAGTTGTATCTAAAGACTCATCTGTCAGTAGCTCTCTGTTGTTGTTGTTTAGTCATGCCTGACTCTTTGCGACCCCCAGACTGTATCCCACTAGGCTCCTCTGTCTATGGGGTTTCCTGGGCGAGAATCCTGGAGCAGGTTGCCATTTCCTACTCCAGGGGATCTTTCTGACCCACGGATCGAATCTGCATCTCCTGTGGGTTCTTTACCACTGAGCCACCTAGGAAGTCCCAGTTGTTCTCAAGTCCTGTAATATTGCCATTGCATGTTAGTTTCCATGGCCCTCAAAAGGCATAGAATTTGGCATACAATGAGCCTTTGATGATTGTTATGAACCAACTGGTAGATACTTATTTCTTTGCCCATCGATGAGGAACTACATGAGAAAACGATTCCTAGAGCTCAAGGAGACCATGGCATGAATCTTTTAATTGATTCAAAAGTTCACAAAGCAACCTAAACCTGTTATCTTTTATGAGTATCCTAGGATGAAAAAATGCTTGGAACCATAGTGACGAGAACCATTAGCAGGTAAGGAGAGCCACATGGAGGGGCTTTTGATACAAAAATTGACTGAAGTCTCATGAGGCATGGGTCAGTCCCAGGGACAATTGTTCTTCAAGATAAAATTTAAGAAAATAATTGGCTGCATGGGGGGAAAATGATGGCATCTTGGGCATTACATATAAAGCACACATGATCAGATAGAATAAGGTCACCTGGATTAGACTAACTGACATCCAGAAGCCTTTATTCCACTCCGAGTAGCATCATCTATATGAGTTTGCTGGTGTCTAGGATCTGGCTCTGAACTATAGCCTCAGAAGCCTGATTTGTCAGCACTCCACAAGATCCGAAGTCAGACAATGATATTTTAAAATCAGGAAGCCAGTGTTACCATTTATGGTAGGATTGGGAATGCTAATCCTCTCATCGATTACATAAGATGCGGAAGGACAGAAGAGTCAGATTTAAAGGAACTGGATTTATGATCTAGTTTGATGGCTTGATAATGAATCCATCTCCACAAAGGCCCTGTCATTGACACCTTTTAGTCACTTATTCATTCGTTTAGTCATTTCATTAACAAATTATTGTTGAGGTTCTAGTATGTTCCAGGCCCTGTTCTGGGCACAGTCAACTCTACTATATGAGCAAGGGAACACGCTCGCCTGGGCAGTGCTGGCTGGGAGCCGCCAACCTTAGCTGCACTGATTCCTCCTCCTTTCATTGCGTGGTTGACAAACTCCTTTTGTGATTGACCTGTTCTTAATTTGCTAATGTAATTTGCTAATCTAATCAATTAGATTACTGGGAAGAGTGTCTGGTCCCTGAAATGTCCTGGTTTTTTGAATTTTCTTTGCATATGTGTAATCTGAGACACTGGGTGTTGATATTTATAGATGAACACTGTGAGAGTATTAGTCAACATTTTCCTTTCTGAATTTCCAAGAGTGTTTAGGGGATGCAGGATAGATATGGGATTCCAGAATTGCTGGGATGTGCCTATTAAAGTTTAATCCAATGAAGAAAATGTATTTAGTAAAAACCTCATTTTACTTTTCTAGTCAATGTATTTGATAAAACTGATCATTGTTAAACAGCAACAGCATCTCTAGTCCAGAATGATGATGGGAGCGGGTAAACAGGAGGATAAACAGAATAAGGTAATGATTTTAGAAATAATTGAAGATTTTAGTATAAATTCAGTTTGCCTCTTCAACATGGGGACTGGGACTTTTCTGGATAGAAAAAGGGAGGATAAGACCAAAGCTAAGGCTTTTGAGCTCTCAGAAAGAATAGAGAAGGTCAGGTTTCTAGCTTGACTAGGAACCCTCCTAATACTCACACATACCAGTAGCAGTAATGAGTGACCTCATTTTAAGCCTGAACTGTTTGCTTATATGAGGTTTAGATAGAGAGTTTTCAAAACAATAATCCAGTCACCATAGTTGACACAGTTCTGTCTGATATGCCCCCTGCTTGCTGCAGTTCTCTCTTTGTAAAAGCATAGTGAAGGGGAAGAACAGCTGTTGTTTGTGAATTTCCAAAAGTACATTTTATTTTGATGATTTCTGGAAGCTGAAGTCAAAATAAGACATTTGAAACATTTCAAGTCTTACATTTACCTGATTGTTAAGTGACTGTACTGGCCAGCACAGTGGGTACCTAGGGGCTTACTCAGTGAGAGAATACAGTGAGTCAGCTTACTCCATGCCGCTGGGAGCCCATCATAAAGGCCACCAGGCCTCATTTTCTGAAAGACGCAGAGGGGAAGCGTTGCCAGGACTGAGCACTATTCAAGTTAAATAAGCAAGCCAAGAATCGCCTACTGATTTGTTCTTATTGGTAGTGGTATTTAAGCTTGAGATATTTGTCCAGGAGCTGTTTTTTTCAATTTGTAATGATGAGGGATCTTTTGCAGTTTTGTCAATAACAAACTAGATACCCCTCCCCTTCATAAAGCAAAGCTCGTCTAACACGAATGGAATGGAATTGCTCTAGTGTAGTAAAATGTACCTGGATTTGGGGTTAGAGAAACTGCCCCATTTTAGATGTGTGATCTCGGGACAGTCACTTAACCCCTTATCTCCCAGAGTTGTTGTAAGGAGTGATATAAATGATATATATCTGGAGTCTGATATAGCAAGGCAAATTTTGACTCTGCTGCTTACAAGCTGTGTGAACTTGGGCAAGTCACTTAGCATCTCAGACTTAGTTCTGTCAACTCTAAAAACTTGGACTTGGGGTATCAGGAAAAACTTTCCAAAGAATATACCATTTAAGTTGCTGAGTAGGAACTAAGGAGGTGAAGAGTGTGAGCTAGGGTGAAGGGGGTTGTATGGTGTTTACACAAAAGAAAGATTAAAGACCAATGTGCAAAAGAGAACATGGCCCTTTCATAGAAAAAAAAAAAAAAAAAGGTCACTGTGAGCAAAGAATGGAGTGGGGACAGAAAGATGGGGAGTAGCTTGAATTCAAGTTGAAGCAGAGGTAGTCAGCAGCTAGATCATTTGTATCAAGTTATATATATATATATATATATATATATGAAGTTTGAGCTTTATCTTGAAGATGATAGAGAATCAGTAAAGAGTTTAAGAAACTCAAAATGGGGCTATTAGCATCTGATAACTCATTAATTTGTGCATTCCCTTGCTCATCTAATATTTAATGAAAAATGTTCTAAGTGTTGGAGATGCCAGGTAGAATTGTAATAATAATTTCAAGTTCAGTGGCTCCAATTTCAGATAGCCAACCTCTGTCCTAAAATATGTGCCCAAACATCAAAATTCCAACCTGATAGGGAATAGTGGACACAGAAAGGATGGATACAAAAGATATTAATGAAGTAGAATTACTAGAAGCATTTGATGTCAGCCTGGATATAGGAGACGAATTGAGGAGTCTAGATGACATCTAAATTTCTGGCTTAGATAATGGTTTCAATGAGTGGCCCTCATTCACCAAGAAAGAGAACAGAATAAAAGGAGAAAGTTTAGGATGGGCAAGGAGTTTTGGATTTATTCATGGGAATGTGGAAAGAGAAATATATCTGGAGTTGCACAGATCTGAGTTCTAGTCTTGGCTCTAACAATTGTAAAAAAAAGATTATTTTATTGAAGTACAGCTGATTTATAATGTTGTATTAATTTCTGCTGTACAGAAGTGATTCAGTTATATTGGTATATATATATATATGTATGTATCTATGTATGTATACGGAGAAGGCAATGGCACCCCACTCCAGTACTCTTGCCTGGAAAATCCCATGGACAGAGGAGCCTGGTAGGCTGCAGTCCATGGGGTCGCTAAGAGTCGGACACGACTGAGTGACTTCACTTTCACTTTTCACTTTCCTGCATTGGAGAAGGAAATGGCAACCCACTCCAGTGGTCTTGCCTGGCGAATCCCAGGGACGAGGGAGCCTGGTGGCTGCCGTCTATGGGGTCGCACAGAGTCGGACACGACTGAAGCGACTTAGCAGCAGCTGCAGCATGTATGTATACACATATATATTCTTTTTCATTTCTTTTCCATTATGGCTTATTACAGAATATTGATTATAGTTCACTGTGCTATACAGTAGGACTTTGTTATTTATCCATCCTATATATAATAATTTGCATCTGCTAATCCCAAACTCTCAGTCCATCCCTCCCCAACCTGCCCTCCCCCTAAGCAACCCCAAGTGTGTTTTCTATGTCTGTCTGTTTCTGTTTCATAGATACGTTCATTTGTGTCATATTTTAGATTCCACATATAACTGACATCATATATTTGTCTTTCTCAGTGTGACTTACTTTGCTTAGTATGACGATATCTAGGTCCAGTCACATTGTTACAAATGGTATTATTTCATTCTTTTTTTATGACTGAGTAGTATTCCATTGTGTATATATCACATCTCCTTTATGCATTCATCTGTTGATGAACATTTAGGTTGTTTGCATGTCTTGCCAGCTCTAACGGTTTTAAGATGTGGAACATCAGGTGAGTCACTTCACCCCCCTAAGTCTGTATGCTTATCACCAAAATTGTAATAATCATAGCATGTACCTCATAAATGCATTGTAAAGAATAAAATACCAGAAGTAAGGTTCCTGACACAAGTAATGTGCTCAAAGCATGTTAATTCCTCTCTCCCTTGCTTTCAGACCTCTTCATTTCTATACTTTGCAAACCAATAGAGAACAGTCTTTCATTCTCAACTTGAAGTTTCTTTTGATAAAACTTGATGTTGCAGCCAACCTCCAGGCAAAATAGAACTGTGTTTCCCGTGGTTTGCTCTTCCTCTGTGGCTTCCTGAGGTTATTATCCTGCTTTTCTGAGCAGTTTTCCCTTTTCTTAGTCAGCATCCCCAGGAGATTTGTTCTTCCCCCTTGGAGTCATTAATCCTGTGAGGGTCCATGAAAACTGTCTAAAGTTACCTAAAATAATGGTGGGTTTCCTTTAAGGAAGCAGATGGAAACAGCCAAATCCTTTATCTTTAATGACATTTAATAAACATTTTTTAATTTGATACTTTAAAAAAAATTTTTGAGGTCCACTTTTAAATTAAGGCATAGTTGATTTACAATATTAGTTTCACGTGTACAGCAGTGATTCACAAATTTTATAGATTATACTCCATTTAGAGTTATTATAAAATATTGGCTATATTCCCTGTGCTTTACAATATACCCTTGTTGCTTATTTTAGACACAGAAGTTTGTACCTCTTAATCCCCTACCCCATCTTGCCCCTCATCCTTTCCCTCTCCCCACTGGTAACCACTAGCTTGCTCTCTGTATTGTGAGTCTGTATCTCTTGTGTTATATTCACTAGTTTGCTTTCATTTTTAGATTCCACATAAAAGTGATAGCATATAGTATTAGTTTTTCTCTAACTTATTTCACTAAGAATAATACCTTCCAGGTCTGTCCATGTTGTTGAAAATGGCAAAATTTCATTCTTTTTCTTATACCTGAGTGGTATTCTATTTGTGTGTGTGTGTGTGTGTACACACCACATCTTCTTTATCCATCTGTTGATGGACACTTAGGTTGTTTCCATTTCTTGGGTATTGTAAATAATGCTCCTATGAACATTGGAATGCATATGTCTTTTCAAATTAGCATTTTTTGTTTTCTTTGGGTGTATACCCAGGAATGGAATTGATGGATCATGGTCTATATTTAGTTATTTGAGAAACCTCAATGGTGTTTTTCATAGTGGTTGCAACAATTTACATTCCCGCCAACAGTGTTCAACTGTTTCCTTTTCTCAGTATCCTTGCCAACATCTGCTATTTCTATTCTTTTTGATTACAGCCATTCTGACAGGTATGAGGTGATATATTTTTTGTTGTTCAATTGCTAAGTCATGTCTGACTCTTTGCAACCCCACGGACTGTAGCACGCCAGGTGCCCCTGTCCTTCACTATCCCCCGGAGTTTGTTCAAATTCATGTCCATTGAGTCAGTGATGCTATCCAACCATCTCATCCTCTGCCGCCCTCTTGTCCTTTTCCCTTCCATCTTTCCCAGGATCTGGGTCTTTTCCAATGAGTTGGCTCTTTGCATCAGGTCACCAAAGGATTGGAACTTCAACTTCAGCATCAGTCCTTCCAATGAACATTCAAGGTTAATTTCCTTTAGGATGGACTGGTTTGATCTCCTTGCAGTCCAGGGGACTCTCAAGAGTCTTCTCCAACACCATAGTTGGAAAGCACCAATTCTTTGGCACCCAGCCTTCTTTCTGGACCAACTCTCACATCCATACACGACTACTGGAAAAGCCATAGCTTTGGCTAGACAGACCTTTGTTAGCAAAGTAGTGTCTCTGCTTTTTAATATGCTGTCTAGGTTTGTCATACCTTTCCTTCTAAGGAGCAAACATCTTTTAATTTCATGGCTGCAGTCACCATCTGTAGTGATTTTATTGGTTTTTTAAATTTTTTTTATTGAATTATAGTTAATTTACAGTGCTGTGTTACTTTCAGGTGTACAACAAACTGATTCAGTTATACACACACATACACACATATATTCTTTTGGCTTCTTTTCCATTATAGATTATTATAAGATATTGAATATCATTTTCTATAAGTAGGTCCTTGTTGTTTACCTATTTTATATCATCAAAAAAGCAAGAGAGTTCCAGAAAAACATCTATTTCTGCTTTCTTGACTATGCCAAAGCCTTTGACTGTGTGGATCACAATAAACTGTGGAAAATTCTGAAAGAGATGGGAATACCAGACCACCTGACCTGCCTCTTGAGAAACCTATATGCAGGTCAGGAAGCAACAGTTGGAACTGGACATGGAACAACAGACTGGTTCCAAAAAGGAAAAGGAGTACATCAAGGCTGTATATTGTCACCCTGCTTATTTAACTTATATGCAGAGTACATCATGAGAAGCACTGGACTGGAAGAAACACAAGTTGGAATCATGGATGGAGGAGCCTGGTAGGCTGCAGTCCATGGGGTCGCTAAGAGTCAGACACAAATGAGCGACCTCACTTTCACTTTTCACTTTCATGCATTGGAGAAGGAAATGGCAACCCACTCCCGTGTTCTTGCCTGGAGAATCCCAGGGACGGGGGAGCCTGGTAGCTGCCGTCTATGGGGTCACACAGAGTCAGACGTGACTGAAGTGACTTAGCAGCATTCTGTTCCATTAATCTGTGTGTCTGGTTTTTGTTTTTTGTTTGTTTGTTTGTTTGTTTTTGCTAGTACCATATTGTTTTGATTACTGTGACTTTGTAGTATAGTCTGAAGCCAGGGGAGCATGATACCTCCAGCTCTGCTCTTCTGACTCAATCTCGTTTTGGCTATTTGGGGTCCTTTGTGTTTCCATGCAAAATTTTAAAATTATTTGTTCTAGTACTGTAGACAGAGGTTGCATTGCATCTGTATGTTGCCTTGGATAGTATGGTCATTTTAACAATATTATCTTTTCCAATCCAAGAACATGGTAAATCTTTCCATCCATTTTTGCAGTCAACAGTATTGTTCATCAGTGTCTTATAGTTTTCTAAGGATAGGTCTTTTACCCATAGGTAAGGTTGTTTTGGTGCAGTCATAAATGGGATTGTTTCCTTACTTCTTCTTTCTAATATTTTGTTGTTACTATATAGAAATGCAACTTTATGGGTAAAGTTCATTGACAAGTTTTAATAGTTTTTTGGTGGCATCTTTAGGATTTTCTATGTATAGTATCCTGTCATCTGCACACAACGTGTCTTAATGGCCTCTTTGAATTGATCATGTTTTGGGCTCTGTGCTTCCTTGGACATCTGTTTCCTTTCCTGTGTTAGGGAAGTTTGCAGCTATTATATCTTCAAATATGTTCTCTGCCTCTTTCTTTCTCTCTTTTCCTTCTGGAACCCTTATAATGTGAATGTTAGTATACTTGATGTTGTTTTAGAGGTCTCTGAAACTGTCCTCATTTCTTTTCATCTTTTTTCTTTTCATCTTCAATGATTCTCACTACTCTTTCTTCCAGCTCATTGATCCATTGCTCTGTATCATTTAATCTACTATTATTTCCTCACAGTTTATATTTTTATTTCAGTTATTGTATTCTTCATCTCTATTTGGTTGTTCTTAATATTTTCTAACTCTGTTAAAAACTCCTAACTTCTTGATGTTCGTCCATTTTTCTCCTGAGTTCTTTGATCATCTTTACAATTACCTTGAACTTTTTCTTGGGTAGATTGTCCATCACCACTTCAATTAGTGCTTCTTCTGGAATTTTGTCTTGTTCCTTCACTTGAGACATGTTCCTCTGTTATCTCAATTTTGCTAACTTGCTCTGTATTTATACATATCTGATAGGTTGGTTACGTTTCCTGATCTTGGAGAAGTGGCCTTTTATAGGAGACATCCTACGCATCCAAGCACTGTGCTCCTATCTAGTCACCAGAGCTATATGCTCTAGGGGCGCCCCCATGTGGCTGCATGCATCTTTCTGTTATGACAGATTGACTATGATGGATGGTCTGGTGGGTGTGGCTAGGCCTCAGTCTGGTTTGTTGCCAAGCTTTGCCTTGTGAGGAGGCTCCTGTTTGCTAGTTGGTGGGGCCGGATCATGAGATGGCTGGCTATGGAACCCCTGGGGCCCCAAAGCTAGTGCTGGCTCACTGGAGTCAGGGTCCAGGAGATCCTAGGGCTGGTGCCTGCCCAGCCAGATTCTGGGGCTAGTGCTGGCCCACTGGTAGGCAGAGCTGAGTCCTGGGGTCTAGCTGCAGCATCCAGGAGTCCCAGAGATGGTGTTGGCCTACTGGTAATTGGGGCCTGGGCCCATTTGGTTGTATCGCCACTGCTGGTCTGTTGGTGGGTGGGCTGTGTTGACAGGCTGTGGGGCTATGGTTGTCTGCCTGCTGTTAGTGGGTGCCGCTGGCCCCAAGGCTAGAACAGGCTTGCTCAGGGCTGACGATCCTAGAGTTGGTGCCTGCCCACTGGTGGGTGAAGCTGGGTCTTAGGGTCTCTGGCTCTAGGGCCCAGAGGGTCTCAGGTCTAGTGCCTGTGCACCTGTGTGGGGCTGAGTCCTGGGCTCTCTGGTTGATAGGGCCATATCCAGGGGTGGCTGTGGTCTCAGCTTGCTTGCTGGTGGGTGGGGCTGTGTCCCCGCCCAGCTAGATGCTTGGCGTGAGGCATCCCAGTACTGGTGTCTATAGGTTGGTGGGAGTGGGCAGGGCTGGGTCCTGAGGCTAACAAGCCAGAGGGAGGATTTCAAAAGGGCATTTGCCAGCACCAGTGTCATGTAGTAGGAGGACCTCCCAAAACATGGGTGCTGGTAGTATCTATGTCCCCAGGGTGAGGTCCAGTTGCCTCCTCCCTCTCTGGGAGGCTCTCCAAGATCAGCAGGTGGGTCTGACCCAGGCTCCTTTCACTTTACTGCTTCTGCCCCAGGATTCAGAGCGTGTGAGATTTTGTGTGCACCCTTTAAGAGTGGAGCCTATTTCCCCAAGCCCTGTGGCTCTCCTGAAAGTAAGTTCTGCTGGCCTTCAAAGCCAAATGTTCTGGGCTGGAATGAACCCCAGGGCTGGAGACTCCGAAGTGGGGCTCAGACCCTTGGCTTCTTGGGGAGAACCTCTTGAATTGTAATTATCCTTCTGTTTGCGGGTTGCCCATTTAAGGGTATTGGTCTTGACTATGCTGTGACTCTACCCCTCCTATCTGTTTCACTATGGTTCCTTCTTTATATCTTTAGTTATAGAAGATCTTTTCTGGTAGGTTCCAGTCTTTTTCATCGATAGTTGTTCTATAAATAGTTGTAATTTTGGTGTGCCTATGAGAGGAGGTGAACTCAAGGTCTTTCTACTCCACCGTCTTGGCCTCTAGGCCAGTCTGTTTAACTACATTTTTAATTACTCTGTGGTAACTACTCATAGTAACACTAACACAGTTAATAATAATGGTAGTGATAATACTACTGACTAATAATCATAGATAGTATTTATCAAGAGCATATGTTCTAGGTGAATTTTTCATGCACTATTTTATGTAATGTTCACACAAGTCAACTGAGTGGGAAAAAAATCAAATGAGTGTCACTATCTAGGGTAGTTCCATTACCTGTGTCCTGGGCTTTCTCATCTGTTAAATGGAAATAGTATTAGTATCCACTCTATAAGATTTTTAGAAAGGTTAAATGAATTAATATGTAAAACACTTAGAACAGTGCTACTAAGAGCTATAAGGGTGTTTGCTATTCTGATGCTTTGTGGAATTTAGCTCCAAATTTAGGTGGTAAATACACATTCCTGATGCTTATGTGCAAGCAGCAATATCCCAAGCTGATGAGGCCTAAAATATTGTTTTTATCTTTATTTTACAGGTGGTAAAACCATGGTCCAGAGAGGTTGAGTTATCCAAGGTTACTTTACTGTTTCAATTAATGAGTGAATTAATGGGGTTCAAGCCCTAGTCTGTCTAGTTTCAAAACCTAGCTGAACAGAAACAAATTCACATAGAAAACAAGTTTATGGTTCAGTTCAGTTCAGTCGCTCAGTTGCATCCAACTCTGTGGACCCCATGGACTGCAGCACACCAGACTTCCCTGTCCATCACCAACTCTAGGAGCTTGCTCAAAGTCATGTCCATTGAGTTGGTGATGCCATCCAACCATCTTATCCTCTGTCATCCCCTTCTCCTTCTGCCTTCAATCTTTCCCAGCATCAGGGTCTTTTCCAGTGAGTCAGTTCTTTGCATCAGGTGGCCAAAGTATTAGAGTTTCAGCTTCAGCATCAGTCCTTCCAGTGAATATTCAGGACTGATTTCCTTTAGGATTTTCTGGTTTGATCTCCTTGCATCAAAGGGGAAAGGAGGGGGGAGGGATAAATTAGGAGTTTGGGATTAACATATACACAGTACTATATATAAAATAGATAACCAATGAGGACTTACTGTAAAGCACAGGGAGCTATATTCAATATCTTGTAATAACCTATAATGAAAAAGAATCTGAAAAAGAATATATATATATATATATAAAACTCAATCACTTTGCTGTATACCTGAAACTAACATAACATTGTAAGTCAACTATACTTTTATTTGTGAAAAAATAAAAAAAGAATTGTTTGAAATTATGCATTTAAAACTTTAGGTTTGTATTGTGAATTATAACATGTATATAAAACACACATTTATGAAATAAATTCACACTTTGCAAAAAAATTAAAAACCCTGAGTGGTCACTGGTTTGGTAGTGGGCTGGTGACTTGAGGGATTGCTCTAATGTGTTGTGAGGCTTCCTGGTTTTCTAGGACATGATAACATATCCTCCAGTTCCAAGCAGTCTGCCCCACATTAGGTGCTCAATCACTGTGGGATGACAGACTGACCAACAGACTGACCATATCAACTCATCCCCACCCTCTGCCTGCACAAAGTACTCCAAGCAAGGGAGCTTCTGAACCACATCAGAAAAGAAACACCCTGGAATCATAATGTCCAAGGCTAGCCAATGTTGGCCATTTCTTTGCCAGGGATTTATTTGTCATTGCAGGGGGGCCCCCTTGTCTGATGAATGCCTTTGTTTAAATTTCTGAGTTTGCTTTGCCCCTCATAGCCTAAGGTTTGTTGATTCAGAGAATAAATTGAACTGAGAAAGAAAGAAAGTGCTTGTTCTTTGTCTGGCCAGTGGCCAGATGGAGCAGTGGGCCAAATGTGGTTTAGGTGTCGCCTGTCATACCCTTCTAGGGGCCTTATACCTTCCATGGTCATCTGGCTGCCAGGCTGCCCTCCTGATGCTTGAGCTCAGAGAAGAGGCCTGGACTCAAGCCTTCCTTTACTCCACCCCTGTCATTCCCTTTCTCTTCCCAGCCCCACAGCTGACAGGAAGAAGGAGTCTGAAGCCAAGAACATTCGAGGTGCTGGAGGTGGGGACTGGGGAACTGTCTTTGGAGCTGGGTGGGAGGCAGTTGGGTCTTAGTTCAAGTCTGCACTCGCGGGAATCTCTGTGAAGAGTTTCAGGTAGCTGGGGCCTTGCCACCCCTTCAGCTGAGGCTCCCTACCCTGGAGCTAGAGCACTCTGCAGAGCTTCTCTCAGAGTGAAACTTGCTTGAGGGCAAGATTCTTCTGGCTTGTGTGGGAGTTTCTCTCTCTCTTTTTTTTTAATTTAAATTTTTTATTTTGTATTGGGGTACAGCCAATTAACAATATTGTGATAGTTTCAGGTGAACAGTGAAGAGACTCAGCCATACATATACACGTATCCATTCTCCTTCAAACCCCCCTCCCATCCAGGCTGCCACATAACATGAGGCAGAGTTCCCCGTGCTATACAGTAGGTTCCTGCTGGTTATCCATTTTAAATATAGCAGTGTGTATATGTCCATCCCCAAACGAGTTTCTCTCTTTTTATTAAATGTCAGTTACTCTGTATTTGCACTCTTATTTGACCTGTCACAAATACAATATATTACAGTAATAAGAGCTTAGCCAGAGCTTGTGGTTTAAGACAGTGAAGTCCGATTGCAACCTAGAGACTGAGAGATTCTTTAAACTGGCTGAGCTGAGTCCAGTGTCTTGGGGTCAAAAGGGCTTGACTTGAGGGGCAGAACCACCCAGGAGATGGCCGGACTGACCCAGCAATTTCCTAAAAGGACCTGGAGCATGTTATCCCAGCAGCAGAGAGCAAGGCTGGCCTTTGTGATTCTGGGTGCCACTAAGCAATTGTGGGCCAAACTGTCAGAAGTGGGAAAACATTTGGTTAGACCAGTTCTACTGCGGAGAGATCCACCCTGAACAGATCACTGGCACCACAGGAGGTAGGGAGGAATTGGCCAATGAGGCACCAGGACAAGGCACCACAGGAAAGATCTGCTGAAGGTTGCAGAGCTTAGGAAGAATGGAAAGTGACAGGCGTCCAGGGCAGCGCCAGTCTGGGGGCTGTTGAACTCTGTTGTATAGCTTGTCTGTTCTAAACACAGCTGCTGTGCAAAAGCTACAATTATTACCCCCACAGAATCTTATTGCAGCCTTCTTTTCTTTATTCCCTGTGTTTCTCCTTACCCAATTCCTCCTTGACTTCTGGGTCCAAGGTGTGGGGCCAGAGAGGGGAGGTCTGTCTGGGCGAGCTGACCCCAGGCCCTGGAAGCACTTAGGCATGGCGCCTTACCACTAATCGCTGGGCTTAGCTGTCTTAAACAAGAGGTCCTTTGTCCTCTGAGATTCCTTCTATGATGACGAAATTCACCTTTCAACAGACTTAAGCAAAGACAAAAGTTCTCCAGAAATTCACACTCAGAATATTTTAAATGATTTCAAAAGATGGGTCTCAAAGTTACTGTCAATTACCTTTATTGCTATGAGATACCATTTTCTGACCTCCACTCCAGGAATTTCCAGTTACATCATTTCATACAATCATTAGTTAATAAGTGTGTTAAATAGGTATGACTACCCTGCTTCATTCATTTGTCACTCATTTAACAAGTTCCTATGAGCCCTCACTGCTTCCATACACCAGGTTGGCTAATGAGGATGCAAAGAAAAGTAAGAAATACTACCCGACCTCATAGTCTAGTGGAAGAAACAGAACATAAAATCATGTACACTACAGCGCTATGTATACAATGACAGTGGCAAAGAGTGTTTTAATGGCATAACAGGAGAGGGGCACATAAGCCAGACTGAAGTGTGATGAGGGAATAGATGGACAGCTTTTTTTGAGGGAGATGATGTCTAACCTGAGCCCTAGTGACAGGTACTAATTATTTAGACATGTTAGGGGAATGGAAGGGAGCAAAGTTGAAGGTTGGTCCAGACAAAGGTAGAGTTATAGGGAAAGGTCTGTGGAGATGCTCGGTCTGCTCAGATCTTAAAACTGAGGACAGAGAGTGCTATGAGCGAGTTGAGAGACTGAGCCACGAGATGGGAGAGATAAGCATGGGCCAAGACATAAAAGGAATTTTTCCTCATGAAGAAATGAAGGTTCAGCAAGGTTAACTATGAGTCCATGGTCATGCAACTGCAAGCAAGTACTTGCGTCAGGAGAGCCCCAGCTCTTTCCCCTGCAGCCTGCTGCCTCCAGGCTTCTGATATCCAGTAGGAAAAACCTCTCACTGCTTTCCCAAGCAAGGCCCATCACTGTCGTGAATCTTTTCCACGATATTTGTCTCTATTTCAGTATTTAATTCAGATTTTACACAGAAATAAAACATCTTGGTATTTAATTAAAAGTCTCAAACAACTGGCAGTACAACCTAAATAAGCTAAGTGGTTCAATTTAGGGAAAAACTTATCCTAAGGAAATGATTAAGGTTGTGTACAAAGATGGATATACATCTTTGTGTACTAAGCTCTTTATCTTAGTGTTGTTTGCAGTAGCTCAAAGGAGAAAACAATTTACATGTCCCATAAGGTAGTTTCCCATACACTAACAAATGATAATGTAAATAATAAAATACTAAGTTTTTTTAAAAAAAATTGGTCACCCAAAATGTGGCTGTGCATTGAGAATTATCTCAATAATTCTTTACCTCAATAAAGCTTTATCTTAAGGTCCTAATACTGTCTGTCTCTTAATGGATGGGATTATAAGCACTTTAATTCTTTTTGCTTTTCTGTTTCTTTTTTACCCTGATTTTTCAATGAGCATACTAACTTTCTGAATGAGGGTAAAAGCTCAGAAACAAAACAGTGAAAGAAATTTCACTTAAAAATGGCTGCCATATAAGTAGTCAAAATAGAGGCTTCTCTCAAAATGGTGCCTGTTCTCAAATATCAGCTCCATTGCCCACTATCCCACAATTACTACTCAATTCCTTTCCAACCTAAACAGCAATGATAATAGCTACATATATCAAAAGAATGTTTATCATTTACTAGGCACTAATATGGGGCTTCGCCCATGGCTCAGCAGTAAAGAATCTGCCTGCAGTGCAGGAGGTGCCGGAGATGTGAGTTTGATCCTTGGGTTGGGAAGATCCCCTGGAGGAGTGCATGGCAACTCATTCCAGGATTCTTGCCTGGGAAATTCAATGGACAGAGGAGCCTGGTGGGTTACAGTCCATGGGGTCGCAAAGAGTTGGACATGACTGAGTGACTTAGCACACAGGCACTAATATAAACTTCACATGTACTAATTGATTGAAACCCTCAATGAAGTAGATGCCATCACCATCCCCATTTGACGGATTAGCAAACTGGGCAGAGAAATGAAGTAACTTGCCCAAAGTCACAGAGTAGTAAGTGGTAGAAACAGGATTTGAATGGGGCGCTGTGAGTTAAGAGCCCATGCACTCGACCACTGTAAGCTCTTTAAGGCTTGTTTTTCAAAAGCCACTGTTTTGGAGTCATCTCGGCATTTCACATCTTATCAGTTATCTCTGGTGTGTGTTGGGAGTGGTAATGCAGACAACAGGATTGGCTGTTTCAGGGAAAAACTGACTTTGGGTGAAAAGGATTTGTGAGAGCTGTTGGGGAGCTTTCAGGGGACAGATGAACAATGGAAACGGTTCAGAGACATGGATGGGGTTAGAAAGATAAGGTATAGAGCATCTGCGAATTGCATGAGGCCAAAAAAGATAGGTCACTCTTTGGGGCTCAGTGTGGAGTGGGAGATATGCACCCAAAAGGACACAATAGGTTCTTCTAATTCAGTGACATCAGTGACAGTCTATGTGGTCTGTAGTACAGTTAACCTAATACATAGTAGATGCTCAATAACTATGAAGAATGAATTCTCTTATTTACAGCACCAGGCAGCTAAACCTTGCTCCAATGAGTTAGCTAATAAAATATCAGTTAGCTAATAAGACATTCTAGGAAGTAAAGTCTTAAGTCAAAGGGGATGTGGCACAAACAATGCATGTATTACTGTAACAGTCTCCCTGGACCAGCCCTACACCCAAGTAAAACTGTGTGGTCACAGTAAGCCCTCACTGACTGAGATGGGGTTGCCAGAGATGAGAAATGTTCTGATCAGGCTCTCCCAAGGTTCAACAAAGGAGAGGTTTACTCCACCCCTAATAGCCTACAAAGGCTCCCCAAGTCTGTCTGTGGGTGCCACCATAAACATGTTTGTTCATTTTTGTATTTGGAGGAATGTGGATTAGAGCCTTGTAAGCTGGGACAAGCAAATATCAAATTAAACATTCAGAAAAGAGGAATATCTTTGGTTTTGATTTATAAATAGCAATGAGTCAGTTTAACCAGATCCTTCTGCACAAATAATTCCCCCTAAGCAATTAGAGGAGAAAGGTATTGGAAAATTTGCACTGGGAATGTGCAACTAATTTTAAGACACAAAGGTTAGTATCTCTTGGAACCAGTTTCCCACTGAAGATGGCTGGTAAGTCACAATTCCTGCCACTCCGCCCTTCTCCAGTGCCCACAATTCTACATTTTGCACATTATACCCGGCCTTCTGTTTCTTTTTCTACATTAGAATTTTTGATATGCAGTATTTAGTAAAACATATGAGTTAAAATTTCTCTGGGCTCGGTTATCCTTGTCCCTCAGTACAGCTAGAGAATCGCAGACAACTGAGTTACACACCCTAACCAAAGATCAGCTATATTGAAATAGCCTTGTGGAGGGCGGGAGGATGTCAGAGTTCTGTAAACCTGGGATCGATCAGCCCCAGACTAAGCCAGGCTGAGAGATGTATGTGACTCTTAGGCTTTGGGTTATAGAGCCCAGGTTACCCTAAGGCCCACAGGAGTGAGTTAGTACTCAGGACTTGCATGACTGTATGCCAGGGTATCTGAGAAGAAAGGGGTAAAAGGCTCCATGCACACCCAGGAATTAAGTTATATTGCTAAACCACAGTTCATGAAGCACCTATGATGTGCACAGCAGAGGTAGTGACCAGTTAAGGGGAGAACAGAGCTGAGTGGAGTCTAGCCTGTGGCCTTTGTTGCTCCAAGTCAGCACCAAATAGTGGGAACCCAAATAGAGACTATGTGAACAGGGTCAAGAACTCAGGCAGATGTCTGCGTAGGGAAGGAGGAATGAAATCACAGGTCCTAAGTGACTTCTGCAAGAGTGGAGCTTGGCAAGAAGCCAAATTGAGTGTCAGCCTCTTATAGACTTCTTGCTGCGGGGCAGAGCTGGTCCCCAAACCTAGTCCACAGGTGTTGACAAGCACGCACACCTGGCTAACCATGGGGGTGTTGAAAGGGTGGGGGAATGAGACACTTCAGACAGGCAGATTAGCCTGAGTGATGGCTCACATGACCACTCATTTTGCTACTCAAAAGTCCTTTAGAGGTGCATTTTGTTTTTCAAAATTTGATGCTTAGGTTCTTTTTTAAAATTGTAGTTGATTTACAATGTCGTATTAATTACCACTGTATAGCAAGCAAAGTGATTCAGTTATACATATACTCTTTAATATTCTTTTCCATTATGGTTTATCATAAGATACTGAATACAGTTCCCTGTGCTATACAGTAGGACCTTGTGGTTTATCCATTCTATATATAAAAGCTTACATCTGCTAACTCCAACCTCCCACTCCCTCCCTCCCCCAACCCCCTTCCCCTTGGCAACCACGAGTCTGTTTTCCACATCCTAGAGTCTGTTTCTGTTGCACAGATAGGTTTGTTTGTGTCATAGTTTAGATTCCACAATCAGTGATATCATATGGTATTTGTCTTTCTCAAGTTTTTTTTCCAATTTTCAAATCCAGCTTCCATTATATGAGGAATATAAATTCATTAGAATATTCTGGTAAGCAAAAAGAAGAAAATAAAATGCAAGGATCGGAGAAGGCAATGGTACCCCACTCCAGTACTCTTGCCTGGAAAATCCCATGGATGGAGGAGCCTGGTGGACTGCGGTCCATGGGGTCACAAAGAGTCTGACACGACTGAGCGACTTTGCTTTCACTTTTCATTTTCACGCATTGGAGAAAGAAATGGCAATCCACTCCAGTGTTGTTGCCTGGAGAATCCCAGGGACGGCAGAGCCTGGTGGGCTACTGTCTATGGGGTCACACAGAGTCGGACATGACTGAAGTGACTTAGCAGCAGCAAAATGCAAGGATAATCTCATCATCCAGACTTTTAACATTTTGGTGTATATTTTATACATTGAAATACTACTTTGTTATAGAAGCCTAAGCTCCACATGTGTCTCTTGATTCAATTTAACTTGGGATAGTTTCTGAAATATTTTTCTCAAAGATTTTCTGTTCAGCCAACACAGATTCACTACAGTAACCCTGATACATTGGGTTTCATGGCCTCCTATTAAGTAGCCCTTTTAAAAGGCATTATTATTCTTTAATGGGTTCTTTATAGAGTTTCTGTGAAATTCACAACCTGTCAGAACAGAATGGCCTCCAATGTGCTCACAGTCTTGCTGGGCAACATAGTGAACACTTTCTAAATGAAGCAAAACTGATTCTAGAAAGAAGAGGCAGGAATGTAGAACAATCAAGGAAAGGGAAACTAAAGAGGGAGAAACATTGGAGTAATAAGCAGAAGGAGAGAGAAGTGAATTAGCACTACAGTTAGAAGGTGAGAAAAGATGATAAAGAAAAAAACAGCAAACATGAAAGAGGGACTTAAAGGAACAAGTTTAGGTGTTCATCTCTTTCTTGTCCTTCATACACCTAGACATTAGTTTTCCCTTTATATTTAAGTAAAGACATCTGGTGTAATGAAATGAGCCCATTACTGGAGGCCAGAAGACCTGGGTTCCAATCCCAGATCTGCTATTACCTGCTGGAAGACCTTTGGACAAGTCTCTTCCCTTCTCTGGATCTCAGTTTCCCCACTTACTAAAATGAAGGGCCCGGATTATGTGACATCAAATGATCTCTGTTGTGTCCCGAATGTCTCAGATTGTTAGATATGCACAGAATGTTTTATCAACTCAAGTTTAAAGGAAAATTCAAACTACCATTTGGAATCCAGTTGTGCATCACGCACAGCACGTGGATTTAGTGCTAAAGCATTACGTGGAAACAAACAATTATAATTGTTTTAATTATCCAAGTAGCTAGTAATTTCGACAGGACTTGGAAGCACTGTCTTGAGAATGCTATTATTACCCTGTCACTTTTGAACAGCCTTTCCAATGTAGGCACAGTAATTTCAATGTCCCAGGAGTGGGGGCAAGATTGCTATTAGGGAGGTAATCTTGTGTTTTTTTCCCCCTTTTCTTTGTATGAAGAGTAATCCTGAGCAATGAGAGTCTCTTAGACACCATCCAGCAAAGAGTATGAATCAGATGCAACATGTCCAGGTCACTGGCAGGCCAACCTAAGGCCTCAGGCAGTGACATATCATTCCCTTAGAGCTTGAAAAGGGTGTCTGCCAGGTAGTATCATCTATCAGGGCCTAGATGAGCTTTCTGATTCCAGAGTTCCCTTCTGAACATAGTTTAGTCAGTATCAACACGGCTGCAGGTAAAGAGGGTGGTATACAGGTATAACTGAATCATTTCACAGAACTGCAGAAATTAACACAACATCGTAAATCAGCTACACTTCAATAGAAAAAAAGAGAGTAGTGGTCAGGCAGCTGCTCAGGTTGATACTTCCAGGACCCCCCTAGGATAGCCACGTGGGCCGGAAATCTTTCTGAGCAGTTAATCTCAAGCAACTTTAAACCTTCCATCGATCACACAGGCAGTACTTTGAACTGCTTTATGTTTTCAGAAATAAAATAAAAACCGGTTGTAATTTGGTGTGAATTTCACACGTGCACACACAACTACAAGGCTTGTTCTCTCTGCTTACCACCATCAGGAAATCTTAAGTACCCATTTAAACTGTGCTTCCCTCCAGGGTTTATTGCTGAGTCCTCTGGGCTCTGGGGAAGGGGCCTCCGTTGACTTCCAACTTATTCTTTGTTCTTTGATGTGTCTGACTGCACCTTGCTCTCCACCAGATGCTGAAAAACTAGACTGCCTGCAGAGAGGGCTCCATTTTAGAATGAACTACAGCTACCTGGTAATTAGCCTCTCACCACTCTCAGCAGTTCTCTTTTTACCAGGAGTTCAACCCTCCAGGAAGGTTATAGCTTGGCCAATAATTTCTTCTGCCCTGCCCCGAAGGAGCTCTGTTTCCTAGTTCCCCGGGTGGTTTACACAGTGTAAGTTTGGAAAATCTGTTCAACTTCATTTTTAGAAAACTGGTTGCGTCTGACTGTATTGGTAGATGTATATGATATAGGTTTCATTTTTCTGTTGCTTGTTGCAATGTCAGAATATTTGCATTTTAAATGAAAAGTGAAACAGCCCTTTGAAAGGAATAGTCCCAGGGTTTAACCCCTAAAGGGTTCTGAGGTTTATGGATGTAGCCTGCAGATAATAAGAAAGGAGAAGGAAGGACCGAAGGGTCCAAACTCTGCAAAGGAGGTGCGTGCCTATTGTTGCTTATAAAGAGAGAGCTGGATGGAGGTGAGGGAATGTAGACCAAGATGCAGAACACGATTTCTTTATATTGCTGAAATTAAATCAGGATCACTGAAAACAGATTTTGCCTGGGAATTCACTAAATAATACCAAAATGCAAAAATGTTGCCAAATTTACTATTCTGCTCAGCACAAACGAGATCTTCTCACTGGACAACTCCACTTGATTCTGAGCTCCAAAATGCCATTCAGGATTCAGAATGTGAAGAGCAAAAGGAGAGATGGAAATTAGCCATCAGGGTGGCTGGAAGGGACTAGTTCACTATTGTCTCCATAAAGATGCTGGGTGGCAATGTGCTTAGGCTTCTGGATGAACTGACTCTGGGCCAGCGCCAGGGGTTGGGGGGGTGATTGGGGTAAGTTGCCAATGGGATAATACATGGCAAAGCTCTCAGCTGCACCATAAAAGACTGAAAGTAATTTCCAGGTAGGTGACTCTAAAAGGAATCCAGGAACACATCAGAGATGGGGTGTCAAAAAGATAATTTATATGTTTATGTCAGCAGAAAGCTCTTGATCTGACAAGCTGTGGTTTTCTTTCCAAAGGGTAGGAAGTGTCAAAGGAGAGGCTCAAGCATGTCGTCATGGGTGAGGAATGTTCCCAGCATCCCCCCTCTCAAAGAGGTGGGTAAGGGAAGAATGCGGTAACAAGGGATGGTGGAAAGGGAGTGAGGCAAGCGGAGCCCAGCTTATCATGTCACGTTATGTAAAGTTATCATGTTGTAAGGATGCATCTCACTGCCAGTTGAGCCTTCTCATGCTGTCCTTGCTGTATATGTGGTTGGTGAGCCAATTAGTAAACAAACAAATATGTAAACCATGACTCCGCCTAAAGGCAAAAGGGGAGCCAGCGAGAGCACCTGGATATGCAGGCCTCTCCCTCTCTGTGACCTTTCAACTGCACCTATTACCCTGGACACATGTCCCCCATCCCGCCTCTTTCTCATCTCACAATCACTGCCCTCGTCCATGCGACCATCTTCTCCACCTGAACTGCTGCAGTAGCCCGGCCTGGTTGGCTCGTCACTGGTTTTGCCCCCTCCTCCATCCACTCCTTCCACTTGTTCCTCCAAGGATAGTCCTCACACCTGCAGCACTGGTCTCCCCTGGGAGCTTGTGAGAAACGTAGTTTCTCAGGCCCCACCCCACACTTACTGAATCTGAATCTGCGTTTTTAACAAGAGGTGGAGGTGATTCATATGCACTTTCCTGTTTGGGACGCTCTGCCCTAACTACTGCCAGGATGGTGTTTCCAAAACAGAACTCTGACCCTATCAATCCCCTGCTGAAATTCATTCAGCTACTCCACCCGAGCCCTGCCTTCAGGTATACGGCTTTGCCTGACCCAAGGAGCCATCTTGGTGAGGTTCCTGCTCACTTCCCCAGTCCCTGTAACCTCCCTTACTCCTTTAGGAATGCCACACTGCTAACAGCCTCATTGTTCACAGCAGGTTAACTAATCTCTTCTGCCTCTGACAGCCTTCTCTCACCCTCTTCTTCATCTGGTTACCTCCAACTCTTGCTTCCTGCTTTGGATGAAGTGTCCCCTCTGTGAAGAATCCATTATGCTACCCCCTCACCTGCCGCTCTGGGTTAGCTACCTTCTAGGTGTGATGTCTGGAGAAGGCAATGGCACCCCACTCCAGTACTCTTGCCTGGAAAATCCCATGGACAGAGGAGCCTGGTAGGCTGCAGTCCATGGGGTTGCTAAGAGTCGGACACGACTGAGCAACTTCCCTTTCACTTTTCACTTTCATGCATTGGAGAAGGAAATGGCAACCCACTCCAGTGTTCTTGCCTGGAGAATCCCAGGGACGGGGGAGCCTGGTGGGCTTCCATCTATGGGGTCGCACAGAGTCGGACACGACTGAATCGACTTAGCAGCAGCAGCAGCAGGTGTGATGTCACATTACCCCCTGCATACATCCTTGATGAGCCCCAATCACAGTGATCACCTGCTGATGCGCCTGCCTTGCCCGCCAGCCTATGTATTCCTCGGTGGTAATGCCTGAGTCTTGTTCACCTCAGTATCCCTGGAGTCCAGGAAAGTACCTGGCACCGAACAGGCACTCAATAAGGTGTGTTGAACTGAAAGAGTAGTAGAAAAGGGTCACAAAGAGTAAAGGCATATGGAGCAGGAAAAGGGCGAATGCCTGGAGTCTCGGCTGGGGGAAATTACAACAGGAAAACAAAAGGAGCAAAAACAGACAATAAAGAATGGAGAAAACAAGCTCAAGGAGAGGTGAGGGATTGACTTTTCAAGTGTTTAGTAGTGAAAAGGTTAAGAATGGTGAGGCAGTTCTCTCCGTCCCTGGCTTTTTGTGTGGTTGTTATGGTTGAGCTGTACCTATTAAAATGTGGAATCAGGGTGAAAATGACTGAAAGGCAACTCATTCACTTGCTACTGGAGAAATGATCATCAGACATGGGTGTCTTTGTGGGTAAACTAATAGTCATTTCTGTGATTCTTAATATTCCTGATCTTGAATATTCAAATAAATGCTGCCCTCGTCCAAACAGACCCAGAGCTGTCCAAATGCAGGATGGTGTTTGTCCAGTCCTGGTTTACACCTGTTGTGACAATATAATAATTACTAATGCCCCATCAACCCTCAAAAGTGTCCCAATTTGGATGATAAATTATATAGTCAACCTGTATACCATCAACATTTCTTGAGCTCTTCCTTTGGACCAGATATTGTATAAGGTATTTGACATGAATAGTTTCATCATTAATAGATAATTGTTATGATCCTTCTTTAACATGAAGATGCAATGCACAGGCCAGAAAATTCACCCTGTAAAATTCAGTGGTTTTTAATATATTCACTGTGTTGTACAACCATCACAACTATCTAATTCCAGAATATTATCATCCTTCCCAAAAGAAAACCCCAAACTAATTAGTAGTCACTCCCTCTTCCCCTCTCCCCAGTCCTTGGCAACCACCAATCTGTCTCTATGGATTTGCCTGTTCTAGACATTTCATAGAAATAGAATCATATAATATGTGGCCCTTTTGTGTTTGATTTCTGGCAGTACTGTTTTGCAACTGAGGAAGTGAAGGCTCAGAGAGATTAAATAGTCTGCCCAAGGTCACCCCTCTAACAGGAAGAGGGTCAGACCTAGATCCAGGTGTGTCTGGCTTCAGGGTCCACATTCTTGTGCTGCCCACCATGGCGTGCTGCCTCCTCCTATATGCAGGTTTTCAGGACATTTTTGGAACTTCTTTCTAGCCTTCTTTCCAAAATGACTCACAGATCTTCATAAGTTGAGAGTGGATTTATTGTTTGGAAAGAGTACAAAGTCTTAAAGAGCAAGTATGGTAACGAAAGTGGGTTATCAAGTTGGGTGATTGTTATGGACTGAAATATGTCCCACCCCCCACCAGATTCATATCAGTTCAGTTCAGTTCAGGGCTTCCCTGGTAGCTCAGATGGTAAAGTATCTGCCTGCAATGTGGGAGATCCAGGTTCGATCCCTGAATTGGGAAGATCTCCTGGAGAAGAAAATGTCAGCCCACTCCAGTATTCTTGCCTGGAGAATTCCATGGACTGACCATGGGATTGCAAAGAGCAGTAACACTTTCACTTTCAGTTCAGTTCAGTCGCTCAGTTGTGTCCGACTCTTTGCAATCCCATGGACTGCAGCATGCCAGGCTTCCCTGTCCATCACCAACTCCCAGCGCTTGCTCAAACACATGTCCATCAAGTTGGTGATGCCATCCAACCATCTCATCCTCTGTTGTCCCCTTCTCCTTCTGCCTTCCATTTTTCCCAGCATCCGGGTCTTTTCTAGTGAGTCAGTTCTTCACATCAGGTGGCCAAAATATTGAAGCTTTAGCTTCAGCATCAGTCCTTCCAATGAACATTCAGGACTGATTTCCTTTAAGATTGATTGGTTTGACTTCCTTGCAGTCCAAGGAGTCTTCTCAACTCAAGAGTCTTCTCCAACACCACAGTTCAAAAGTATCAGTTCTTTGGCGCTCAACTTTCTTTATGGTGCAACTCTCACATCCATACATGACTACTGGAAAAACCACAGCTTTGACTAGATGGATCTTTGTTGGCAGTGTCTCTGCTTTTTAGTATGCTGTCTAGGTTTGTCATAGCTTTTCTTCCAAGGAGCAAGCATCTTTTAATTGCATGGCTGCAGTCACCATCTGCAGTGATTTTGGAGCCCAAGAAAATAAAGTCTGGCACTGTTTCCATTGTTTCCCCATCTATTTACCATGAAGTGATGGGACCAGGTGCCATGATCTTTGTTTTTTGAATGTTGAGTTTTAAGCCAGCTTTTTCACTCTCCTCTTTCACTTTCATCAGGAGGCTGTTTAGTTCCTCTCCACTTTCTGCCATAAGGGTGGTGTCATCTGCATATCTGAGGTTATTGATATTTCTCCCAGCAATCTTGATTCATATGTTGAACGGCTAACCCTGATCCCAACGTGACTCAGGTGACTGTATTTTGAGATGGAGCTTTTAGGAAGTAATTAAGGTTAAATGAAGTCATAAGGGTGGGGCCCTAATATAAGATTGATGGCTTTATAGAAAGAGGAAGAGACAGGTCTCTCTCTGTCTCTGTCCCTGTCTCTGTCAAGTGAGGACACAGAGAGAAGGCAACCATCTGCAAATCAGAAAAAGAGGTCTCACCACAACCTGACCATGCTGGCATCCTAATCTCAGACCTTCAGCCTCTAGAACTGTGAGAAATAAATTCCCATTGTCTAAGCCCCCCAGACTGTGCTGTTATAGCCGCTGGAACTAGTATGGTCATATTTTGGGATTAAAAAATGAGGCATAACCATAAAGTCAGAAGAGTGAGTGATTATTCTCTGTGACTTCAAGAGCAATTTCCTGAGGGGAGCATGAGAAGTATTTTGAATGTGGGAATCAGCATTGGAAACAGGAGAAGCATCTCTTTGTATGGCATTGTGTATAATGTGTATTGTATTTCTCTGGAAATTGTAACAAGTATAAGGAAAAGTTAAAATGTCCTATTATGCTACTGTTAATAATATGCTGTATTTTGTTCCAGTTTGTCCTTCTCTGAAGCCTTAATTGTATAGCCTATGTTCTTTTGAAGTAAACAATCAATATGCGGGTACATTAGATAGAATCTGTTATCTAATGTGGTCAAAGGTGGTTGTTGGTCAGTTAACTGATAAAATACGTCAAAGCAGGAATCACAATAAGTATGTATATTTGCACTCAAACACCTTAAACTTTTTAGTTTGACATAAAACATATATTTATATGTGAAGTTTTTGATGCAGGGTCAAGGGTTTTTGAGTAAGGGCTTCTGATTGGTGTTTCCATTTTTCTTCTCTGACACCCACTCATAATGCATCATCTATGATTGCCAGTATTTGCTCATTTAACATAGAAAAATTTGAGTACAGAATCCTTCCAGATTTTTATCCCCCAATATTTTACTGCTGTCATACCCCAAACTAATTTGACAGCATATTTGGGGGGATTCCCCCCTTATTGATTTTTTTTTTTTTTTTGCAAAGTGATCAACTTAGTTTTCATAGAAACCCCTTTTGTTATTGTGATCCTAATTCTTGTGATATACATATAATTTAATGAAATTGTGTAATTATAATATAAGTAGAATTGTCAAAAATATATTCAAGAAAATAATTATTAGTAAGCCTGAGACTCAGTCAATGGATATAGAAGTGCAAAGTCATATCAGAGTAGCCTACTAGCCATGATCTTTCATCATGACATAAGCATTTGTCAATGTTTTAAAGGGGGAACAGAAAGCATCTTCTGTGCATTGTTGAGTTAAAGTTGATTAAGATAGTTTCTTCAATCCTAAAGCATGACAGTACCAAAGAGTGTTCAAACTTACCCAACATTTGTGCTCATTTCACATGCTAGTAAAGTTATGGTCAAAATCCTTCAAGCTAGGCTTCAACAGTATGTGAACTGAGAACTTCCAAATGTACAAGCTGGGTTTAGAAAAGGCAGAGGAACCAGAGATCAAATTGCCAACATTTGTTGGATCATAGAGAAAGGAAGGGAATTCCAGAAAAACAACTGCTTCATTAAAAGCCTTTGACTGTGTGGATCACAACAAACTGTGGAAAATTCTTAGAGATGGAAATACCAGACCTCCTTATCTGTCTCCTGAGAAATCTGTATGCAGGTCAAGAAGCAACAGCTAGAACCTTACATGGAGCAAAGGACTGGTTCAAAATTGGGAAAGGAGTACGACAAGGCTGTATGTTGTCACCCTGCTTATTTAACATATATGCAGAGTACATCATGTGAAATGCCAGGCTGGGTGAATTAAAAGCTGGAATCAAGATTGCTGGGAAAAATATCAACAACCTCAGATATGCAGAGGTTGATAACACTAATAGCAGAAAGTGAAGAGAAACTAAAGAGCCTCTTGAAGAAGGTGAAACAGAGTGAAAAAGCTGGCTTAAAAGTCAGCATTCAAAAAACTAAGATCATGGCATCCAGTGCCATCACTTTATGGCAAATAAAAGGGGAAAAAGTGGGAGCAGTGACAGATTTTATTTTTATGGACTCCAAAATCACTGTGGACAGTGACTGCAGCCATGAAATTAAAAGACATGTTCTCCTTGCAAGGAAAGCTATGACCAACCTAGACAGCATATTAAAAAGAAAAGACATCACTTTGCTGACAAAAATCTATATAGTCAAAGCTATGGTTTCCCCAGTAGTCACGTATGGATGTGGGAGTTGGACCATAAAGAAGGCCGAGCACTGAAGAATTAAGGCATGCCAATTGTGGTGCTGGAGAAGACTATTGAGAGTCTCTTGGACAGCAAGGAGATCAAACCTAAAGGAAATCAACCCTGAATATTCATTGGAAGGACTGATGCTGAAGCTGAAATTCCAATACTTTGGCCACCTGATGCGAAGAGCCAACTCATTGAAAAAGAACTTGATGCTGGGAAAGATGGAGGGCAGGAAGAGAAAGGAACAACAGAAGTATTTAAGATGGTTGGATGGCATCATTGACTCAATGAACATGAGTCTGAGCAAACTCCAGGAGATAGTGAAGGACAGGGAAGCCTGGTGTGCTGCAGTCCAGGGGGTTGCAGATTTGGACACAACTTAAAGACTGAACAGCAACAAGAGAGTTTCTACTGTCCCTGATTACTTAAGAAAAATCTAAATATATGCAAACTAAAAAGGTAAAGTTCCCTTTAATCTAATCCCCTCTCCAGAAATAATGCTGTTAACAGTTTGGTATGTATTCTTCCAGACTCTTCTGTCTATCTATCTATGTACACTACTTACTGCTTGCTATGTGCCAGGCACTATACTAAGCCCTTGATGTGAATTATCTTGATTAATCCACACAACAATTCTATAAAATAATACTATTATTGTCTCCATTTTACAGATGAGTAAACCGAGGCTCAGGAAGGTTCAGTAATTAGCCCTAAGTCTCATAGTGACTAATTTGTTCTTCCTCTTGAGAGGACTGTTGTGCTAATGCACACGAATCAAGTTAAATGTTTGGATCTATTCATCTATTTATTCAGTAAGCATTTATTTAATGCCCACTCTTTGCCAGTGACTGTATAGAATGCCAGCTACTCAGACACACGCCTGAATAAGGGAGATCAATCTGTGAGCTAAATGATTTGCCCCAATTCAAAAACCTAGTCAATAGGTAGAGCAGGATTAGAGTCCAGGCTTGTTTAACCACCTGTTCTTTGCCCTATGTGCAAAGAAGCTTTGGTAGACTGTTTTTTTGGAGAGAGACAACACCGCTTGAATAAGTATCGTTTGCATGAGAAATTGAGTTTGGATCCCCAAGAAATCAGTGTCCAATGCTTAAGGCCAAGTTTGTAGACTGGAGATTATAAATACATGTTCTGAAAAGTTTTAAATTATATTATATGTGTGTGTGTGTATGATTTTTCTTAAGGCAAATACTGCTCTACTGTAATCCAAGGCAGAGTTCAAAATTGGAGTTTCTATTTCTTGAGTGGGAGGGCCGGTGATAAAGCATTTAGATCCTAAGGAGCTTAAACAAGAGCAAGCAATGGAAAAGAGAATCAGAAGTCCAGAAAAAATAGGAAAGTTGTAAACAGAGATATTATGAGAAAATAATAAAGATTGAAGAATTGGTTGAAAAAAAGTAAAGGCTGCATGTTAAGACAGAACCAAGACCTTACCTATTGTGCAACACATTCCACTAGGCTGGCCAATTTCAATGTACACTATGGAGGGTTGAAGGGAAATGCCTCTCCCAGAGATGGGGGTGGAGAACTCGAGCCACGTGAGCCCCTGACCTCTGAGTGCACACATGCCAAAGCCTTTTAGAGCCAGTTGGCAAGATATACAGGGGTGGACGAGTCAGGGGCTTATTCTTGTAAACATGGTATGGAATCTTACAGAAGGGAGCAAAAAGGCAGCCTGGATTGGAAACCTTACAGGAACGGCTATATACTCTTTGTGACTGCAGAAACATTCAAGTATACAAACGCATGGAATGTGGCAGCATTGATGCGGAGGATTAAGCACCCCAATGGAAAAAGAAAGAAGAAAAAAAAATGAGAAGGAAAAAGGAAAGTCTTGAGTTTCTTAAATTGTTTGCAAAGAAACTGGAGTCTATGACGGAATTTGGTCCCCATGACTGAAATGTTTCTTTGGTGTTGGAAAAAGTCTTGCTGTCATCTCTCTCTCTCTTTAGAATTTTTTTTTAATTCATAATAAAAATCTTGTGGCAGCTCCTTGTCTGGAGGACTTTAAAAATAGGAGCGATTTCATCTGTCTGGAATGGTCTGTGTCAGCACTTGCCCTAGGCAAGGTTGCCACAGAGGCAAAAACACCCCCTCCCTGCCCCCTCCCAGACACCCCTCCCCCACTGCCCCCCAATGCCTTTCAAGCCCCCAAACCACCTCCCCTCTGTGGGCTGGCCCCCTTTTCCCGGACCACAGCTCCAATGAGACCTCCCACATAAAATCAAACCTCCTTGTCTTCAGCTCTCTCTCCAGGTGCTAAGGAGGCAGTAACTTTCACCCTTTGCGGCCTATTTGCATTTAAAACCAGGACCCTGCTTAACCCTCATGAATCTCAAGTTGGTGGAGATTTGGACCGTGTAACCGAGCAGAGAGAGGTCCAAGCAAGAGGGGAGTGTTTTGAGTCCTTGGGGGAAGGGAGTGGGGGAAGTTGCCTTCCTGGAAGCTATTAAATCCCAGATGTGAGTTCTGTTCAGTGTGAGACTGCCTTGAGGGAGAGTGTTGGTGGGTGGGGGAGGTTGTCTGGACTCTCTGACCTCTCAAGGTTGGCATTAATTCTATGGGTCGGTGATTTCCAACTATATTCCCTGAGCCCGGCTTCCTTCGCAGCACTAGAGGCACCTCGTGACTTGGCTTTAACTAGGGGTTTTCAACAGCGTGTCTTTGTGCCTATCAGCCAGGGCCCAATTTTCCCATCACTGTCCTCCCCGCCACTGCAACCCTCAGCTTCAGCGATGGTGGCTGAAGATCAGCCCCAGCCCCACTCCGCTCAGGTTTTCAGCTCTATACAGCTCCCGTTCTCAGAGAAGCCTGAGAAAGGGACTGTTTTGTGCTCACAGTGTGAGGGGACTTTATGAAGAAAGAAATAATACGTGTGGCCTTGCATGAAATGAATATGTTAGACGCAGATTTGGTGGAAAAAGCTGCAAAATCAAATCTCCTGGCAGAACTCAGAGGAGGAAGTTGGTCAGTTTCATGTTGGAATAACCCACATTCAAGAGCCCCTAGTATGTGCCAGGCTCTGAGTTAGATCCGGTGAGTAACAAGAAAATTAAAGCAAGGTCCCTGGTATGAAGGAATTCAGTCTAACAGGGAAGATAGACATCCCATGTGAGAAATGTCATGTTTGAGGTAAGCAAGAGTGTCTGGGAGCACGGAGTGTGCCCTTGGCTCCACCTGCTCCTGTAGGGATCAGAGAATGCTCTCCTGGGGAGATGGCATCTGAGCTGAGTAGGAGGAAGCCAAAGCCAAGAAAGATGGGAAGGGCGTTCTGTGTAGAAGGAATGACAGAAGCAGAGGCATGGAGGCATGAAGCTACTTGACCTGTGTGGGGAGCCAGGAGCAGGCTGCGATTAGTAGAAAGTGGCGGGCCGGGGAAGGGCAAGAGATGAAGCTGGAGGGGCAGGCGGGCCGCCAGAGAGGGAGGAGGGCCCAGCCTCCCTGCTAGGGAGTACAGACTTTATCCTGAAGGGAGTCACTGAAGGATTTTAAACAGGTCAGAATTGCATCTTGATTAAACTATCTGTCAATTGGGGGAAATCCTTAAAATTGCCTGTGGAATGAACTGATGAAAGAATTCCATTGAAAGCGTGGATTTGTAGATCCAGCCTAAGTAGTTAAGGGTGAGGCTGTCTTTTCCAAGAGGGTTTCTCATTCATCTGAGGCTTTTTAAAAGGTACCTCTAAAACAATCTACAGATAGATGCCTGTATATGTATGTAAGATTCAACCTCATTTGGGAGGGTACCAGAAAACTGTGCTTAAAGGAAACTGTTTGAATAAAGTCTAGGTGCTTCTCCCTTTCCCCACGCAACCTGCCCCACCCCCGCACTGCAGTAATAGTATTAGCCTAGAATGGAAAACTGCTATGATCTCTTTGCTTTGTTTAGCAAAAGTCATCCGGGAAGGCGCTGTTTAACTTGAGCTGCAGCCATCTAAATCTTGCTGAAAAGGAGTATTTTGGATTAGAATTCTGTAGCCATTCTGGAAATAATGTAAGTTGCTTTCATTATAGGGTTCTTTGTGTCTAGAATTGCTTCTAAATGCAGCTTGCAGCTAGGTATGTAGGGCTCAAACCCCTGATTGCAAAATGAAAAACCATTTAAACCCTTGCAAAATGACAGGATTTAATCACTATTTCCCCTCCTTGGCTATTAAAAGTCACTTCAGTTTGCCAAACACAAACTCTTCCACCCGCTGCTCCTCTTTTGTGTCTTCACTGTGTGAAGAGCTCTCTGTGCTTGGTTCTGATTTTCTAGAGGCTGGAACTCAGCCTCCAGAATGAAGACTGCTAACCTCACCAATGAGTGTTCAAGGCACTCTCCTTGGCCCTCTCTCATGTCCTACCACTCCCAATGTTCTCCCTGCTGTGTCCTGCCTTGGCAGATCTCTTATCTGGCCCCTTCCCAGAAAGGCTCATTATGACTACTAAGCTGGCATTTGGAGGCTGTAGGATTCAAATATGGAGCCAAACGCCTTCATTAGTCTTTGTGGCCACTAATAAGCCTGGCATATGACACCTCCGTCATCCCTCTGTGGCAGGGGAGCAGTAATTCAAATGTCAACAGCCAAGGGTTTATAGATCAACAATCTGCACTGTCATTGGGAAAATACAAGGGGGCAGACTGAGTGTGGGGCAGGCACGGCATCTCTTTAACGTTGCTGTTCCTTATTATCTTTAGAAGTCTGAAGAGTCTTGATTTTTGTTTGCTTCATGTTGACTTTAATATGTTAAAAAAAAAAAGTGTACTCAGTGCCATGTTCTACCAATTCTTTCATTAATGTTATTACAGGTCTGGTTGGAACTGCTGAAGCCCATTACAAAGCAGGTAAAAAGTAAGTATGGAAAATCACTTAAGGAATAGAATTCCTAGTTATAACTTGAAAATATTTCAACAATACCGCACTATTCCACACCTTAATATAAGCTGAGAAAAGGGCTTTGATGTATTATTTTAATCCTTCATCATCCAATAAATTTACCAATTTTGAAAAATCGTTTTAACTTTGCCTGAGATGAAGAAAATCAGGCTGCTAGGTTTTTGAGTAAATTTAGAGAACTCTGTGGATTGGCCCTAGGACTACATCTCTGACTGCTGCTGCTGCTAAGTCGCTTCAGTCGTGTCCGACTCTGTGCGATCCCATAGATGGCAGCCCAACAGGCTCCCCCGTCCCTGGGATTCTCCAGGCAAGAACACTGGAGTGGGTTGCCATTTCCTTCTCCAATGCATGAAAGTGAACAGTGAAAGTGAAGTCACTCAGTCGTATCGGACTCTTAGCGACCCCATGGACTGCAGCCTACCAGGCTCCTTTGTCCATGGGATTTTCCAGGCAAGAGTAGTGGAGTGGGGTGCCATTGCCTTCTCCACATCTCTGACTCTAGCCCTGAAAATCTTTGAGCATCCCTGATGTCAATCAGCCATGCCATTCGCAGTCTTCCAGAAGGTGTTTTAGTTTCATTCTATCACAGACATTGTCCATTCATTTCAGTTCACATTTGAGTGCCTGTATGTATGAAATAATCCACCTACCCCATATGTTACAATCTATGTGGTGGTTCTCAAATTTCAGTGTGTATTAGGATCACTGTGAGGTGGGGCAGGCAGGGTCTTATTAAAATGTAGATTCCTGGGCCTCACCCCCACGTTAGGGGCCAGCAATCTGCATTTTTAACAACCTCCATAAGTGTTTCTGCTTGCAGGTTGATTTCAGGCCACACTTTGAGGAAAGCTGTCTTTGTGTGTCTTCCCCCACCTGCTCTCTGCATGTTGCTGCTTCCCACTGTATGATGTGGGTCTTCCCAGGCGGCGCTAGTAGTAAAGAACACGCCTGCCAATGCAGGGGATGTAAGAGACGTGGGTTCAATCCCTGAGTCAGGAAGATCCCCTGGAGAAGTGGCAACCCACTCCAGTATTTGTGCTTTGAGAATTCCATGAAGAGAGGAGCATGGTGGGCTATACAGTCCATGGGGTCGCAAAGGATCAGACATGACTGAAGTGACTTAGCACTGGATGATGATACTCTGTCACATGATTGTAGCAGCTTCCCAACTGACTCCCTCACCTCACCCCTACAATCCATCTTGTGCACTACTCCCAAAGGAACTATTGCAAATAGAAACCTTACCGCATCACTCTCCTGCTTAAAGTGTTTCCATGACTCCCTATGGCCCTCGGAATAAAGTCCAAACCCCTTTGCATGACCCACAAAGCACTGAATTCTGACTGGCTTTTTAGCCTTTACCTCTGCCTCTGACCACTTCATACTCCTACCTCTCCTGACTTGAACAAAACTAGCCTCAGGTGTAGGCTTCTCAGATAAAATAGAAGATGCCCAACTAAATTAGAATTTCAGACCAATGAAGACTAATTTTCTTAGTGTAAGTATGTCCCATGCAATCATTTTTTATCTGAAATTCAAATTTAACTGAGAATCCTGTCTTTTTATCTGCTAAATCTGGTGGCCCTACTGAGGTGTCAGCTCCTCCAGGAAGCCTTCCTTGACTTCCTCCAAACTCTTTTCTCCCTCTTGGGCTTAAAGTGTTATAAAGCACCACTTTGTGGTGCTGTACTCGTCAGTCTAGAAGTCTGCCTCTTCTACCAGCCTTTGAATGCTTAATTGTATTTTTATTTCCAGGACCTGCTAGTACAATGCTTAGCATACAACAGACACTCAACAAATATTTACTGAATGAATGGTGTTAGTGCTGCATGTGTACACTGGCTTTTGATGCAAAAAGTTTCTTATTTTCAAATGCAAGTAGGAGTGAAGGCAAGTAGATACGGATTTTTAAAGTAATTAATTTTGCAGTAGGTCCTTGTTGCTTATCTGTTTTACATATAGCAGTATGTACTTGTCAATCCCAATTCCCCAAGATGTTTTCTTAATGTAGATTTTATGATACACGGAGGTCTCAGTCCCTACTACTAGTTCCCTTTAAGAATTTTGAGCCAGCTGAAATTCACCTGCCTCTACAGTGGGGTCCTTCTCTCAGCCAGGAATGCAGAATCACAAGTAGCAAGTGGTATATTTTTCTAAATGCAACACTTCTTAAGAGAGGACACTGCTGCTGCTGCTGCTAAGTCGCTTCAGTCGTGTCCGACTCTGTGCGACCCCATAGATGGAAGCCCACCAGGCTCCCCCGTCCCTGGGATTCTCCAGGCAAGAACACTGGAGTGGGTTGCCATTTCCTTCTCCAATGCATGAAAGTGAAAAGTGAAAGTGAAGTCTCTCAGTCGTGTCCGACTCCTTGCGACCCCTTGGACTGCAGCCCACCAGGCTCCTCCATCCATGGGATTTTCCAGGCAAGAGTACTGGAGTGGGGTGCCATTGCCTTCTCCAAGAGAGGACACAGTAGGCCCCAAACGGGGCACATCTTCACAAAAAGAAAGTCAGAGAGAGAGAGAAGGTAGGAAGAGGGGCACGAGGACTTTCCCAATTGCTGTCCACATAGAGGCACAGTCCAGAAATAGCAGCATTTCACAAATGTGAAAAATTGAAATTTCAATGAAAAGTCCATGGGAAGGAGTGATGAGGAGAGGAGGGGAAGGGAGAGAGGAGTGTGTGCGCGCGCGCGTGTGCGTGTGTGTGCGTGTGTGTGTGTTTCTGAAGACATGTAACTGTTGAAATAAGACTTATGGAGATATTGTGTTTTAAGATCCTAAGGAAGTTGTTTTCAAATTTATGGTGAAATTTTTCCCAGTGGACCCTGGACATCTGCGAGAAGAGCTTACAAGGTATAGTACTTGTATGATGCATGATGTTATTTAATCATTATCCTTTTATCAGGGAACAAGCTTCTAGCCTTCTTTGGAAGGCTTGGATCATAGTCTCTTTCTGGGAGATGGTGAGGAGTTGGTGAGCAGGAGGGCCTGGCTGGTCCCCGAAATGTTACTCTTTCAAAGGATAGGGACTTGAGGGACAAGGAGGGGTGGTGTTCTAAAAGTGGTAACCAGCCTGGGTGCCCACTTGGGGGATATGCCATTACCTGCTACAACAGTAAGAATGTTTGCCTCCACTGCGTCTGTGTTCCCATCATAGGGCAGCTTGACAGCACAAGTATGATGCCAGCTAAGTTCCCTGCATGTTGAAAATGGTTGTGTGTGTGTGTGTGTGTGTGTGTGTGTATCCCATAGGTAGGAAGTGATAATGACTCATAAAACCTTTCTAAAGTAGAAAAGTAAAAAATATAAAACTAAATTGTAATAAATTATTTATTTTGCACAATTATAAATGATTGACATTTAAGTATAATATTAATAATTGCTATTATTAATATTATACAAGTAAAATATTTGTATACTTGTAAAAATGTAAAAGGTATAAAGTATGAAATGTTGAAGTATTTTTATATTTGTAAAAATTCCCTTTAAAATGACAATGTAAACTTACTTCTTTGAAAACACCTTGTCAACATAGAAAAAAAAATGAAAGTGTCATTTGCTAGGTTGTGTCCAGCTTTTTGCGACCCCATGGAGCCCCCCAGGCTCCTCTGTCTGTGGAATTCTCCAGGAAAAAAATACTGGAATGGGTTGCCATGTCCTTCTCCAAAGGACCTTCCTGACCCAGGGATCAAACCTGGGTCTCCTGCATTGCGGGCAGATTCTTTACCATCTGAGCCACCAGGGAAACAGTCTCATAAACCTTTGCTTTCTAGACTTTAGACTCCAGACTTCTACACATAAAAGGAATATAAGGAAACGGGTCCTGGGAACTAGAGTGACTTGACCAAGGTCTTGGGATGTTAGAGAATATTTCACCTGACATATGCCCCAACATCATTCATGGCCAGTTTTTCTTTACCTCTCTTGTACAGGAAGCTTCTTTTCTGAGAGGTCTTTGTAGAAGTCAGTCTTTTCACATATCAGTCTCTCTCTCTAAATCCTCTCCAAATTTGTGAGTTTTAGGCCGCTTTCCCACATAACTTGGTATCTCTATTAGTTTGCCTTTGCTTACCCATTTCAGTCCAGTCTCAAATTGTAACCAATTCTGATGGAGATAAACTTTTTCTTGGGAAAAAAAAAAAGAATGAGAGAATCAATGTGATGATAAATGATTCATCAGCTGTTCAGAGGAAGGATTTGGTATTTGCAGCAGGCAGCTGCCTCCTTAACAGCAAGGAATGTGTCAAATGAGAAGTTTACTTTCTTTCTTGTTAGGAGTAAAATGAAATTCACCTCCCCTTTAGCAATTGAGGCTGATTATTCTCATTTACATTTATATTTGAAAGCAGGCAATGGCAAAGTTTAGACTTCCTTTATTTTTTCCCCATTGGTCCATTTGAGAATACTTAACTGTAGTTGACTTTACAAGGAAGCGTTGTTTGAGGCCAATACCTGAGTTTCTCAGAGTGGCATTCAAATATAACTTTTCTAATTGAATCATTTCTAATCCTTTAGGGGAGTATCACTTTTCACTTTCATAATGAACCCTTTTGTAAAGTGAATAATCATCTACTAATTTATCTGTTTTCTCCCACTCTGTATTTTCATTTATCACCTGCAGTTAATTTTGATTCACCACATTACCTTCAAGTCTTAACTGGTTTTAAAACATCTAGATAGAATGTTACTTAGAAATTTATCAATTACATCTTATATAGGGAAATGCACACAGTAGATACTCAATGAATGTTTTAATGTCTAAAATAAAATATTGGAAACAGTTTTGGATCAAGAAGGGACACAGTCAGCAGTAGAATCTTAATTATACACATCTTTTTGAAAGTTGATTGCCTTTGATAAGGGCTTAAAAGTATGGAACAAACGCTCTTTGCCTGTTCGGCAAAGCTCTGGATGCCAACATGCACTTTATGGGTCCCTGATTATCGGTGGAGGGCTTCCCAGGTGGCGCTAGTGGTAAAGAGTGCCAATGCATGAGATGCAAGGGACACAGGTTCAATCCCTGGGTCAGGAAGATCCCCTGGAGGAGGGCACGGTAACCCATTCCAGTATTCTTTCTGGGAAATCCCATGGACAGAGGAGCTTGGCGGGTTACAGTCCATGGGGTCGCAAAGAGTCAGACACGACTGAAGAGACTTAGCGCGAATGATTACAGCTGGGGAAAAGGGCAGTCTGGCTTCATTCCATTCGGGACACAGTAATTCCATACCTGCTGTGTGCAAAGGGCTGGGCTGGGCCCTGGTGATACAGAGACGGGGGTCCACGTGAAGGGGAAGAAGCATGTCCTCAGGTTCTTGATTTCTGAAACACCGTCTTTTGGGTAGGAGCCAGCCTAAACTGGATGGCAGACCTGAGATCTGGCCACAATTTCACTCTGTCGGGGTGATAGGACTTTGCCAAGATCACCTAACCTCTGTCTTTCCATAATTGGAACATGGGGTGATGGTGCCAACTTTCTAAGTTGTTACCATAGCGAGGACTTGAGAGCATTTTGTGAACAGAGCAGCCCTGGCCTCCTGCACAGTCTTATTCTTGCTGAATCTCTCTTTCTCTCTGGCGGGGTACGTGGCCTTGCTACGTGGCAGAAACCACCAGAGGATGGCTGGCCAACTCCCTTGAGTTGGCGGGAGGATTTGGCCAGGGTGATTCCTAACGGCTGTGAGGCCTGCCAAAGCGCTGGCTCAGCCGAGTCGTGGTCTAGCTGTTGGTTAGGGGCTGAAGCGAAGCCTATGCATTACTCACCACCCCCAATAGGCATCTCCCTGACTGGGGGCACCGTGTCTTTCTTGAAACATCTTGGGTCTGGGCGAAGGGAAATGCTTCTGTCTTGTTCCTGTTTCTTTCTCAAGAGATTTCCCCCCACTTCTTTGCAGGTACCTTTTTACTCTTCAAATAAAGAAGGATTTGGCTCTGGGAAGGCTGCCATGCAGTGACAACTGTACAGCGTTGATGGTATCCCACATCTTACAATGTAAGTAGCAAATGTCGGCTTTGGGGCCCATCAATTAGCTAGAGAACCCAGCAAAGGAGCTGAGCACCCTCAACGTCCCCACCATTGTGCTGGGACCTTTCTGTGGAGGAGAGAAAGCAGGGATGAGATAGATGGGAATGACATGGTCCAGTAGAAAGGGGCTGGTCACTGTAGTCACTGAGATTTGGATACAAATCCTATCTCTGCATTCTAACTGTTGTAGCCTGGGGTGAAGTCCCCTGTTTGTCTCTGTCTGTGCCTGTTTTTCCCTAGTCTTTAAAATAGTGACAAGAATGCCTTCTCACAGAGTGCTTATGTAGATTAAAAGTAAATGCTGATTTCCTTCTATCTCCTTTTAACCTTGCCCTCCCACTGCCCCCAGCTTGCTCACCAGGAGCTGGTCTGGACTAATCCAGGCACGGACTTGGCTAGGCAGGCCCCCTACTCCTTCTGCTTCCCCCAGAAGCCATTTGTGGTACGTGCTTTCTGCGGCACATTGTCACATTTAATGTGATTTCCGTGTTGCTGTTTATCATGATTCCAGAGAACAAAGCACAGAGTCCAGCAGGTGGAGAGAGGCTAAAAGGGAAAAAGGCCCCAGGCGTCTATTAGAGTTCCCCATATTCTAGCAGCCAAGCCGGTGGACGAGGCTGAGTAAGGAAGGGAAAAGGAGACCCAGGGAACAGTGGGGCCTTGCCTGGGAGGGGGTGAAGCTGGGCAGGTCAGCCTTCTCCTCATCCCCAAGGGTAGGGTTGAGGCAGCTGGAAATAATCATTATGATTATTTTAATTCCATGTGTATAATCTATAATATTTGTTCAAAGGAGAATAGGCTGTTCCTATTCCTGCAGGATCATAACTTCATTTTTCTGGTTTCATTTTTTGACCTCTATCCATTGCCTCACTGACAGTCCAGAAATGGTCGATTTTTTATTTCAGTGGGAACTCCAGGATGAAGGGCTTGGATAGAGACAGTATCTGAGTCATTGTTTACCAAGTGACTTGTAACTGAGGCAGAGTGACAGCCCAGGATCTCAGGAAGGCAGTGAGCAGTGAGAGCGATAGTTACCAGAGAAGGCTTATGGAGGAGGTGGCTTTCGTGCTGCGCTTTAAAGGGATGCACAGGAATTGGATATGTAATGATAAGCAGAGAAAAAAGCAAGAAAAAAAGGGAGGGGCAGTGATGGTACAAGAAGGAAGTATACACAGAGGATACAGCTTAAGTACAGCTTGAGCATAGGGTCTGTTTAAGGGAGGTGGCCAAAAACTAAGCATCATTTTGAAGGGCCTTGAATGCCAAGGACACTAACTACACGTCCAGTATTGTGCTTGCGGTGGGGTCGGGAAATGGGGTAAGGCAAATGGAGATAACCGTATTGGAAGACTTATCCTTCTCCACTTTATCCGCCTGCTAAATCAGCAGTCATTCTGATTGGGGCTCCCCAGACAGCCTTTGATGGGGGAGCCCAATTTCATTCTTAATGGTTCAGCATTATGGATTTGAGCATTCCCTAGTGGCCATTTGAGGCATAGCACAGAACACTTCAGGTTTTCTAGAGGGTATTTTGTTTGCCAATAGAAGCTCTTTCCACAGAAAAAAGCTGAAGTTTCAAGGAGTCAGCTCTTCACAATCCATGCAGGTCAGATTATTTCACTGGATGCTAAGACAGTGTGCAGAACCCAACCAGGCTGCTCATTCATTTGCTCATTTATTTATTCATTTAATATTTATGTTGCAGGCATTCAAGGGCCTCCACATTCTGACCTTGTCATCTGCTTAAATCTCTCTTACACACCCCTCTGGCTCTAGCCAGATTTCCTCCCAAACACAATTTGTACATTCCAAACATTTATGAATACCCTTAGTAACTCTTCTTTGTCATTCATTCAGCAAAAATGTATTGAGTACCTACCACATGCCAGGTACTACTATAGGCACTGGGAACATAGCAGTGAAATAAACGACAAAAATCCTTGCTCTCATGTAGCTCACATTTGGCAGTGGAAGACAATCAGACCAAAATAAGGAAATATATAATGTATTAATATGATTGTAGGTGATGAGTGCACCAGAGGCCTTTAAATATGGAAGGGAGAGAAGGAAATTCAAGGGGCAGGTATTGAATTTTTTAAAAAGGTGGTCAGGGTAGGCTTCACTGTGAAGGTAACAGCTGAACAAAGACTTGGAGGAAGTAAAAGACCAAGCCATGCAGAAATTGGGTGGAAGAGAGTTTCAGTCAGAGAGTATCCAGTACAAAGGGCCTGAGATGGGAACATGCTGGGAATATACAAGAAATATTAAGTAGGCTTTATGGCTGGCTGGAACTGAGGCAAAAAGGGAGACTAATCATGGAGAGTCTTAAAACTGTATTAAAATCGACTTCCCTGGCAGTCCAGTGGCTCCCAATGCAGGGGGCCCGGGTTCGATCCCTGGTCAGGAAACTAGATCCCACATGCTGCAACTAAAGATCCTGCGTGCTGCAACTGAGACTCAGTGCAGGCAAATAAATATATAAAAATAAAATATTTTAAAAAGCATATTCAAGACATAGGATATTACTCTAAATGTGATGGGAAGCCATTATAGCATTTGAAGCAGAGGAGTGAAATGATCTGAATTAGGTTTGAACTACATCATGCTGGCTGCAGTGGTGAAAACAGAAACTTGTAGCAAGTCATAAATAAGCCATAGTGATCTAATGTAAAGTATAATGAATGTAGACTGTAATATTGTATTATAATTATGTAATGTGATGAATATTGCTACAACAGCAATCATTGCCACCTATAAGTGTATCAAAGTAACCCAATGTTATAGTCAAATTTATTCAATTGAAAAAAGAGAGAAAACAGACCTTATGGGGGATGGTGGAAGTGGGGAGACCAGATAACAGGTGATGGCAGGAGAGAGAGAGGGTGGTAGTTTGGACCAGTGGGCTCACAGTGAAGGTGCAGATGCTCTGCGCTGCCTTCTGTCATTAATGATATTTACCTATTTGTATGTCATAGGTCTCTTCCTAGATTGTCAAGAGAAAAACAAGCATGGTCTTATGTGTTCCTATGTTTTCCTTAGAGTCAGCATAGGGCTTGTGCTTAATATACAGAAAGATTGGTGTGTGATGTGTGTGTGTGTCTAATTTATTTTTTTAAAACAGCTCAGTTGTGGTATAATTTGCATACGATAAAATTCACTCATTTGTAAGCCTGTAACTCAACGGTTTTTTGTAAATTTACAGAGTTGTGCAACCTTTACCACAACCCAGTTTTCAAACATTTCCATCATGCCAAAAGAGATCTCTCATGACCATTTGCCCATGCTCAGCCCAGCAACCACTAATTTATTTTCTGTTTCTGTGGATTTGCCTTTTCTGGACATTTCATGGAATCACAATGACAAAATATGTGGTCTTTAGCATTGGGCTTTTCTTAACAAGCGTAATGTTTTTGAAATTCATGCATGTTCTAACATGAATCACAGCCGTCTGTTCCTTTCTACTGCTGAGTAGTATTCCATTTTATGGGTATACCACATTTTGTTTATTTACCTGGTGAGGGATGTCTGGACTGTTTCCAGTTTAGCTATTATGAATAATATTATGAATATTCATGTACAAGTCTTTGTGTGGACACGTGTGTTCATTTCTCTTGGGCAGACTCCTAAGAATGTAATTGTCTCGTCTTAAGGTAAATTTTTTTGGGCTTCCCTGGTGGCTCAGAGGTTAAAGCGTCTGCCTGCAATGCAGGAGACCTGGGTACGATCCCTGGGTTGGGAAGATCCCCTGGAGCAGGAAATGGCAACCGACTCCAGTATTCTTGCCTGGAGAATCCCATGGATGGAGGAGCCTGGTGGGCTACAGTCCACGGGGTCGCAGAGTCGGACACGACTGAGTGACTTCACTCACTCAAGGTAAATTTAGGGCTTCCCAGGTGGCGCTGCTGCTGCTAAGTCGCTTCAGTCGTGTCTGACTCTGTGCGACCCCACAGACGGCAGCCCACCAGGCTCCCCTGTCCCTGGGATTCTCCAGGCAAGAACACTGGAGCGGGTTGCCATTTCCTTCTCCAATGCATGAAAGTGAAAAGTGAAAGTGAAGTCGCTCAGTCGTGTCCGACTCCTCGCGACCCCATGGACTGCAGCCGACCAGGCTCCTCCGTCCATGGGATTTTCCAGGCAAGAGTACTGGAGTGGGGTGCCACTGCCTTCTCCGCCAGGTGGCGCTAGTGGTAAAGAATCCACCTGCCAATGCAGGAGACATAAGAGACGTGGGTTTGATCCCTGGATAGGGAATATCCTCTGGAGGAAGGCATGGCAACCCACTCCAGTACTCTTCCCTGAGAATCCCATGCATGGTCAGAGGAGCCTGGTGTGCTACAGTCCATGGAGTCGCAAAGAGGCAGACATGACTTAATACCTGAGCATGCGTGCACAATGACTGTTGATATTGAGTACCTTCTCATCTGTTTTGTTAGGCATGCCTATGTTTTCTCTGGGCTTCCCTGGTGGCTCAGACGGTAAAGCGTCTGCCTGCAATGCGGGAGACCTGGGTTCGATTCCTGGATCAGGAAGATCCCCTGGAGAAGGAAATGGCAATCCACTCCAGCACTCTTGCCTGGAAAATCCCATGGACGGAGGAGCCTGATAGGCTACAGTCCATTACCTATTCAAATCTTTTGCCAATTTTAAAATATGTTGTCTTATTGGACTTTAAGAGATTTTTATATATTCTTTTTTTTTTTAATTTTATTTTATTTTTAAACTTTACAATATTGTATTAGTTTTGCCAAATATCAAAATGAATCCGCCACAGGTATACCCGCGTTCCCCATTCTGAACCCTCCTCCCTCCTCCCTCCCCTCCCCTCCCTCTGGGTCGTCCCAGTGCACCAGCCCCAAGCATCCAGTACCGTGCATCGAACCTGGACTGGCGACTCATTTCATACATGATATTATACATGTTTCAATGCTATTCTCCCAAATCTTCCCACCCTCTCCCTCTCCCACAGAGTCCATAAGACTGATCTATACATCGGTGTCTCTTTTGCAGTCTTGTACACAGGGTTATTGTTACCATCTTTCTAAATTCCATATATATGTGTTAGTATACTGTATTGGTGTTTTTCTTTCTGGCTTACTTCACTCTGTATAATAGGTTCCAGTTTCATCCATCTCATTAGAACTGATTCTAATGTATTCTTTTTAATGGCTGAGTAATACTCCATTGTGTATATGTACCACAGCTTTCTTATCCATTCATCTGCTGATGGACATCTAGGTTGCTTCCATGTCCTGGCTATTATAAACAGTGCTGCGATGAACATTGGGGTATACGTGTCTCTTTCCCTTCTGGTTTCCTCGGTGTGTATGCCCAGCAGTGGGATTGCTGGATCATAAGGCAGTTCTATTTCCAGTTTTTTAAGGAATCTCCACACTGTTCTCCATAGTGGCTGTACTAGTTTGCATTCCCACCAACAGTGTAAGAGGGTTCCCTTTTCTCCATACCCTCTCCAGCATTTATTGCTTGTAGACTTTTGGATCACAGCCATTCTGACTGGCGTGAAATGGTACCTCATAGTGGTTTTGATTTGCATTTCTCTGATAATGAGTGATGTTGAGCATCTTTTCATGTGTTTGTTAGCCATCTGTATGTCTTCTTAAAAAATGTGAACCTTTTGTGATTCAGCCATAGCCTTTACTCCCAGGTGACTTCTTCATTGGGTTTCAATGTCTTTTTATATAACAGACTCCTGTTCTGGAAGGCAAGTTAGATTTTCACCATTATTTTTATCTAGATAACATCCAAAGACAAATTCCATAGGGACAAGTATATGTACCCAGTGGTCGTGCACAACCTGAAGTAAATTCATTATCAATGCTGCAGCCTTGGAGCCAACAAAAACCCCATGACCAATGTGGGCAAAACAGAAATAGGTAGAAGAGCCATTGATTTGGTATTTTTTAAAAAGCTTGTTATATAGAGATTTTCATTCTAATGTGGTTTTTTAAATATACAAGCATGCCTCATCTGTCTAAAAATGAGCATGCCATCTGTCTAAAACACAATAGAAAACCAAGACAAAAGAAAAATAACTTTGTAGTACTCAAAATTGATGCCCCATGTCCATGAATTTTACTCAATAGCAGAGCACCACATTATTCCATGGAGAGTCTATTTACTCTTATATTTCATAAAATCCTAATAGGTTTGTATATCTGGATTAGCTTTTTTTTTTTTTCATTTAAAATGTGAATTTTAATTGTAAAAACTGTTTTGGGTTCCCATTTTATGGTAGATTAGAAGTCATTATTTGGAACCAAGTAGAGACTTCTTCAGGGGAAGTCAATGACAAGGAAGTGATTCTTATGACACTGACAGAGAGTGAAAAGGCCTAAAAATTATAAAGAACATGTAAGAATTCAAAAACCAAAACAGGAGACTTCTCTGGAGGTCCTGTGGTTAAGACTCTGGGCTTCCAATGCAGGGGGCATGGGTTCAATCCCTGATCAGGGAACTAAGATCCCACATGCTGCATGGTGCAGCCAGTAAATAAATAAATAACAATGTCAAGCCATTTACTGTAGGGGCAGTAAATATCTACCTCAATTGCATTTGTAGGCACAGTGTTATAATAGACATTTATAGCAATAAATTGGATACATTTAGAACAGAATGTTATGACCAGGAATAAACTTCCAGTGATTTGGAAAAGCAAGAATGATTTCCAGAATGATTCACCTACTGGGGATTCCATATAGCGGGGTTTTACTAGGTTTCCAATGTACAGAGTGATGAACGGCTGTGGCTGGCTTACATTGTAGTTGGCATTTATAGTCTCCTTTCTGAATAATGTCTGATCAGTGCAGAGTGAGGTTAGGGGGCTGTCTTAGTTTGCTAGGGTTACCATAACGAACAACAACAGACTAGGCGACTTAAATGACAGACATTTATTTTCTCACCGCTCTGGAGGCTAGACATCAAAGACTGAAGAGTCAGCACTTTCAGTTTCTTTCGAGGCCTCCCACCTTGGCTTGCAGATGGCTGCCTTCCTGACGCATCCTCACGCAGTCTTTCCTCTTGTACCTGCATTCTTGGTGTCTGGCTGTGTGTCCAAATTTCCTCTTCTCAGAAGAACACCAGTCAAATTGGATTAGGGCCCACTCTACTGCCCCATTTTAGCATAATAATTCCTTTATATGCCCTGTCTTTAAACACAGTCATATTCTGAGGTACTGGGGGTTTAGGACTTCAACATACAACTTTGAGAGGGAGGACACAATTCAACTCACAACAGGGACTGATCAGGAACAGAAGAGATCATAAACAGAATGTGGGAGAAGAAAATAACATTTATCTATGATCCTGGAGCCTCTAAGACCTACACCGTGTCTGTGACTTCCTCTGTTGAGACTTTATAAAAGCCCACTGCTTCTGATTTGAAGAAGAACCAGTTAGTTCTTCCCCCACTACTCATAACCTAAAACAAAACAAATACACATCAAGTGTGTGGTGGGAGGTTTAGGGCTGCACTGGCCTCCAAGAAAGGGCTGTTTGGGGGCACTCAGAGGGTCTGTTGGGTGCTCCGTTGCTTAACTCATCAACGGTAATGTGAAATATGTCACTTTTCTGTCATGCAGCAGAACTGGGAGACTTTCATGAAGAAACAGATAGGAAACACTTGGCACAAACCCGGTATTTACCGAACCAAGATGATTTAGAGAGCAAGATCGTGCACTTTCATCAGAAGCACATGTAAGTTCTTTCACTGGCACCTGTTTCCACCTATTCCACTGGCAGGAAAGACTGAAGCCAGGGACAGACACTTAAAAGCAAGCTTTTAAGTCAGAGAAGCTTCAGTTTAGTTCAGTTCAGCCGCTCAGTCGTGCCCAACTCTGCCACCCCAAGGACTGCAGCACGCCAAACTTCCCTGTCCATCACCAACTTCCAGAGCTTGCTCAAACTCATGTCCATTGAGTCGGTAATGCCATCCAACCATCTCATCCTCTGTTTCCCCTTCTCTTCCTGCCTTCAATCTTTCCCAGCATCGGGGTCTTTTCCAATGAGTCAGTTCTTTGCATCAGGTGGCCAGCGTATTGGAGCTTCAGCTTCAGCATCAGTCCTTCCATTGAATATCCAGGACTGATTTCCTTTGGGATGGACTGGTTGGATCTCCTTGCAGTCCAAGGGACTCTCAAGAGTCTTCTGTAACACCACAGGCTCAAGAAAACATTGAGTTCCTCTTGGAACTCTCGGGGTGGAGGTGTCATTCTTGCTGCATTTATTAGGCTCATAAATTCTTTCTCCTTGCAGTGGCAGGAGCCCAGCTGAATCTGACATTCTGCTACTGGACATAGCGAGGAAGCTGGACATGTATGGCATCAGGCCACACCCCGCCAGTGATGGTGAAGGGATGCAGATCCACCTGGCTGTTGCTCACATGGGTGTACTGGTGTTACGGGTAACAGCTCCTTTCCTTTAAAGTCCTCAGCTTTTGGGGTTATCTTGGCTCAAACTTGAGTGTCCATTCTCAAGGTGACCCCTCCCCTCAGTTTTACTACCAGCCAGAAAGGGAGGCAGTGCTTGGAAGAGTTTGAGGTAAGTTCCCTCCCCTTGATGCGCTCTGTTTCCTTTTGCAACCTAGAACTGACTGTTTTCTCAGAAGCTCACATGTTAGATCAAGCCAGCATGGTGGAGAGATGAAGTCAAGAGGCTCTTCAGAACTTTTAGACCCTAAAGAATACAGATTTTGGCATCCTAAAAGCCCAGGCTGTGACATAAAGTGCATTCAGCCTGTCCAAATCTGCCAGAAAAAAACCAAAGAGTTTCTCATTCAGTTACTAGTTAAGTTGGAGGTGCCCAGTGCCCACAAATAGGGCATTAGCACCCAACCCTGCAAGAAATCTTTACTGTTAAGAGACTCATCCTTTCCCCAAGGTTCTGTTTTCCAGGTTAGAAACCAACTCAGGGCTCTCTGGTCCTCCATCATCATTAATCCTCACGCCTAGGAATGTGGCCAGAGGCTATTTTCAACAGTTTTTCAGTCTGTTTAGACTTCTATATCTGTGAATATTCAGTGAATTCAGATCCAAGTTAAAGTTTAAGAACCTTCAGAATGATAGGCAGATACCTGGACACGTTTGGGAGTGAACCCCTTGTGAGAAAGCAAGGGATGGCTTTGGACCCACTGACCTCCAGGACCGAATTATAGCACTGAAATAAGTCACAAAGCAGGTCAGGTACAGACTTGGCTACAAAAATCTTCACTTTTTAATTTATTTGGCTGTAAACTTTACAGCATGAGACTCACATTGATGGCCAGAAGACCCAATGGATCACAGGCATACCTGTTCACCCAGGAGGGAATTTTTACCCAGGCCACTCTAACTCTGATTCATTTTTTTTTTTTTAAGATAAGCAACAAGGATATATTATACAGCTATGAGAAATATAACCACTATCCTGTAATAACTATTTAAGCTTTTTATTTAATATTGAAGTATAGTTGATCAACAATGTTGTGTTAGTTTCAGGTATACAGCAAAGGGATTCAGTTTTACATATACATGGATCATTCTTGCTGATCCTGATTCTTGCTATTTCCTGTTGCATGAGAGAAGTTGGTGAGGGTAGGGGGGCAAGATCATCATGTTAGCTGTGATCTCTTTCAGTGTGACTACTTCTGCGGACAGTTGGGAACAATACAGATGGTCTATTTTGTCCTACATGAAATCTAGTCAAAGAATATTCATGTATTGAGTGCCTTCTATATGTTCTTCATTGTATTATTTTCTTAAAAAAGTTTTATTGAGCTGTAATTTGCATACCATGAAATTCATCTGTTTTAATGGTACAATTCAATGAGTTTGAGTATATTTATAGTTGGGAAGCAATCCATTCATCTTTCTATCAGTATATTTATTGTACATCCACTCTGCGCCAGGCACTAGAGGTACAGAGGTAAACAGGAATGATCCTGACTTCATGGAACTTAAATGCTAATAGGAGGAAGACAGTTAAGCAAGTAATTATAAAAAAATGTGATATGCTTTGTGCTAGAAGAAACAGGATGATACAGTAACACATGTGAAAGGGACTTAACATTTAAGCAACACCAAAGGGATAAGGTTGGCAGATGAAGGAGAGTGTTCCAGGGAAAGGGCACATGGGCGAAGGCCCTGAAAAGGATAAAGGATGACATAATTAAGAAGCTAACATTAAGCATGACACATGGCTCCTGTCATTAAGATAGTCACAATTTATTTTGAAAGACCAGAGAAAGAATGGTCAATATCAGACAATAAATAATCAAAAGCTAATCTATCATATTTACTTTAGTTGCACAAGGAGTATACACAACAGAAAAATGTGGTTACCTGTAGAGAATGGTTAGATGGGGACAGAGATAGGAGTGGCAGTGGTGGGAGTGAGACTTCTCAATATATTTATTTTTGTACCCCCTTTGATTTTGGACCATGTGAATAAAAACCAAAAGAGCTGATCTGTTCGGGTAGTCCAGGAGAGCTAAAGGAGTGCAGAGGAGTTGGAAACGTGTGTGGGCTGGGACAGTACTATAGAATATCCTAGACGAGGTGCCATCAGAGCTGGCAAGAAGGCTTGACCATGGGGAAGTCATTCTGGTAGGAGAATGAGGAGACCTGTGGGGGCAGTGGGAAAGGTACAGAGTTGGATGGAAAGGTGTTTTCTGGGAGTAATGGGATCAAAGTTATAGTCAATATAAGGGCAAGAAAATCCAGCCAAAAGAGTTTCAAGTTGATTCAGGCAGTGAGTGAGGAGCTATTGAAGGTCTTAGAGTAAATGAGGTGGCAGGATAAATGGGATTTTTTTAAGCAGTTCAATCTGGAAATATAGGAAGGGGTGAGATTAGAGAAGCTATTCAGTTCAGTTCAGTTCAGTCCAGTCACTCAGTCGTGTCCGACTCTTTGTGACCACATGGACTGTAGCATGCCAGGCTTCCCTGTCTATCACCAACTCCTGGAGCTTGCTCAAACTCATGTCCATCGAGTCGGTGATGCCATCCAGCCATTTCATACTCTGTTGTCCCCTTCCCAACATTAGGGTCTTTCTAATGAGAAGCTATTGAAGTGCAGGTTTCCCCTGCTTCAAAAGTAGAGCGTTCCTATGAAACCTTTCCTAGCTGACATGGTGTAAAGTGAAGAAGCATTAACCTGAGGACACATCTTCCTAATGGATGTACAAGATAAATCGAGATAAAGTACTGGCTGGATGCTGAGCTGCTGAGTGGAGTGTAGTTCCTGGGGAAGGAGCATAGAGATGCCACTCGTACTGCTTGGCATGTGCACTACTTTATAACACCTTGATGCAAAACAAATGCTGATTTTTATTTTTGCTCCCCCCCTTTTTTTGTAAGAGCAAAATTCCTCTTTGGATTTCTTTGAGTTAGTGAAAACAGGTAATAATGTGGGTTTTTCATGTAATAAAAGCAAAGTGGCATAAAGCAAACTTTTGAAAAGCAGAGGACCCCTCAGTTCAGTTCAGTCCCTCCATCGTGTCTGACTCTTTGTGACCCCGTGGACTGCAGCACACTGGGCCTCCCTGTCCATCACCAACTCCCAGAGCTTACTCAAACTCATGTCCATCGAGTCAGTGATGCCATCCAGCCATCTCATCCTCTGTCGTCCCCTCCTCCTCCTGCCCTCAATCTTTCCCAGCATTGGGGTCTTTTCCAATGAGTCAGTTCTTCGCATTAGGTGGCCAAAGTATTGGAGCTTCAGCTTCAGCATCAGTCGTTCCAATGAATATTCAGGACTGATTTCCTTTAGGATGGACTGGTTGGATCTCGTTGCAGTCCAAGGGACTCTCAAGAGTCTTCTCCAACACCACACTTCAAAAGCATCAATTCTTCAGCACTCAGTTTCTTTGTAGTCCAACTCTTACATCCATACATGACCACTGGAAAAACCATAGCTTTGACTAGATGGATCTTAGTTGCCAAAGTAGTTTTTTCTGTGACCTCCCTATCCTGGTTAGAAACCTTTCCCTTCTTACTTGCATTTCAGAGCAGGTTTGTGTCCCACCTAGAATGCCTTCTCTGGCCATAGTCAAGTGAAGTCACTCAGTCGTGTCCGACTCTTTGTGATCTCGTGGACTGTAGCCCAACAGGCTCCTCCATCCATGGAATTTTCTAGGCAAGAGTACTGGAGTGGGTTGCCATTTCCTTCTCCAGGGGATCTTCCCGACCCATGGATCGAACCAGGGTCTCCCGCATTGTGGGCAGACGCTTTACCTAATACAACTGGATCAGTCTATACAAGAGATAGATCAAGGACAGCCCTGTTCATGTGATGCATTTTCCAACAGGTTCACATTGTCTTACAAACCAGCCTGTGCTGATATTCATCCTGAAATCTGCCATGTGTTTTGTTATAGGGAAATACAAAGATCAACACTTTCAACTGGGCTAAAATCCGAAAATTAAGTTTTAAGAGAAAGCATTTTCTCATCAAACTTCATGCCAACATCTTGGTAAGTAGCTTCTGAATAAATTCTTTTACTTTCTACTCACTTGAGATTTCTTGGTTGGTTCTGCAAATGATTGGATTGTGAGTGGTGAAAGCTGGCTGGCCCCAACCAGTGATGTGCTTCCTTTTTTGCCTCTATATAAATAAACCAGGGCTTTGGTCAGATTTTCACTAAAGGCAAAACACTAAGAAATCCTATTGGCAGTTCAGAATGAGTAAAGTGATAGGAAAATGGGGTGGCTGGGATGAAAGACAAGTCTCCTTAGACATCATTTTTCAGGGATTTGATAAGTCAAATGAGGGAGCCCAGATCTAAGATTGTGTCCATATTAATTCAAAGTTATTTGCTTGATTTTATAAAGTATTTTCATCTTTCCTGAAGCAAAAAAAAAAAAAATTGAACACCTACTATGTGCCAAATAACTGAACACCTACTCTTTCCCAAAGCAGGATGTGGGGATTGGGTACATTTTAAGCCAAAGAAGCAATTATTGGGCAAGGCTGCATTGTACAGGGTGAGACAAAGGGGCTAGAAAGAATTTTTATGACTATAAAGGAAATGGAAGATATGTATCAGCTACTTTTTTGGCCTAAAGATAATTCATACTACAGATCTTAGCCTTAGATAAAAATATTCATGTGAGCAGTTCAGAAGACTGAATCTAGTGTGAAGCTTGTGGAGAATCCCAGGGCTGTATCCAGAGACCTGGAGAGGAATGGGAGAAGGGGAGGAGCAAAGTGTATTGGGGGTATATAGTGAGTCAGGGGATGGGGCAAACTTGTACTTTAGGTCTGTAAGACCAAGCTCCTCTGCAGCAGATTAGGAGAAGCTAAATGAGCATCACACAGCACCATAGAACAAGGCAGCATAAAGAGGGAGAAATGTTCTAGCTGGTGTGTTACAAAGACTCGTGTATACGCAGTCATCCTATAAAGCCTACCATTTGTAAGAAAAATCTCCTCCCTCCCCCTTTCCTGTTGGTCGTTTATAACTTCTTGTCACCTTGAAAGGGTGCCCTTTGATGTTCATTTTAACCTAATTTACAACTTCATAAAATGTTCCTGGCAGAGAAGAGGGGGTAAAAGGGGGTGTGAGGTGAGGAGGGTGTGCAGAGTAAGACTTGCTTCATAGAGAAGGCTCTGTTTTTGAGCAGTAGCCCTGTCTGTTCCTCGGAAGGTTGCCAATCATTTGATTTCAGTAGGTGTGAAGCCTAAAGGGAGCCAAGTGGAAAATCAGAAGCCGGATGTGGACCCTGGACCAATAGTTTAGCAGGCGTTGGGCTTTGAAGGTTTTTGATATTCTTGAAGGATGTTTTGCTTGATAGAAATTGGTTTATACAGGTGTTGTGCAAAGATACTTTGGAGTTCACCATGGCCAGCCGAGATGCCTGCAAAGCTTTCTGGAAAACCTGTGTGGAGTACCACGCTTTCTTCAGACTTTCTGAAGAGCCCAAATCAAAGCCCAAAACCCTGCTCTGCAGCAAGGGTTCCAGTTTCCGCTACAGGTAATTAAATCTTGCACATAAGCAAACTAAACACACAATTTCTTTTCAATAACAGGGAAGGCAGTAGGAACAGCTTGAATTCTAGAAGCAATAAAGAATCCATTTCAATCACATAAAGGACGATATCCTTAACTGGTCATTCTCTGTGTAACTCATTAAGTCAATATTTTCTAACAGAGAGGCAGGGGAAGGAGTACACCCCACTTAAGGGGTTAGATCAGAATTTCTGCAAGGACAGAGGGGCATATACTGTGGAGAAAATGTAGTCAATGAACCTATTGTTTTCCTTATGTGCAACTTACATGCTAGCCATGGGAGGGCTAGTTCAACAACATCGTTTTGGTTATGGTTAGGCAAAAGATAGGGTGAGAAAGCTTTGTAGGGGCTAAGGGATTAAAGAGGTTGAACAATATGGTAGTAGAGGCTCCATACTACACGTTAACACCTTGGAGAAAAGGAAGCGAGGTCGAAATAAGAACTTGTTTTTACTTGAACGCACCAGCCTAGGAATTCTCTGAAAGACTTTCAAACTCTTAGCTAAGATAAAAATTCTAATTCAATGCTTCCTGTAAAGGATTTTTCAAGTAGTAGAAGCCTGCCTCAGTAAAAAGTGGGATTTTTACAGTGTACATATTTTTATGGAATCGTTCCAAAATGTATTCTACAAATCTCTGTCTTCTTAAACAGATGATACTAAGCATGTTTTGCCCTTTTCTTAATGACCTGAGTTATTATAAACAGTGCTTATTATCCTCTGCCAGCAGCTGTGGTACAGCGACAACCTCAGGGCGGGGGTAGCATGTCAGAGCCTGCACCATAGTGATAAATGGCCCTGACTTTTGGGGTTTTATTATGCTCATGATTTCTTTTTTGGTTCTTGTGTTTCTCCCAGCAGTCAGCTGGTTTTCTTTGCTAGTGTATGTCTGACTGGAGCAACTTTCTTCTACTGTTTAGTTGGGTGTTTTTCTCCTGTCATGGGTTGGGAAACCAGACACATAGCCTCAATAGAAACTATGTGTAAATTTGGAGGAAGGGGAAAGGCCTTTAAAGGAAAGTATATTAGTTTTCATGGCCAGAGTTTGTACCTGTTAAATAGCCCTGTTCAGATGCTTTAAAAAGTTTTCTGGGTTCTGAGTAGTTGAGGTTGCTCTGCCCGATTCTTGGATAAATGAGTATTATTAACATGCTGGTTTGGTGCGCTACAGTTCACAGGGTCGCAAAGAGTCGTACATGACTGAGCCACTAAGCACAGCACAGCGACGTGGTCACAGATTCATGACATATGTCACTCATCCAGACTCTTTTGATTTCAACAATAAATGATGCTTTTGAGTTTTAGTAGCCTACTGGCTTATGAAGAGCATTCATAAAATAGTTTATCTCATTTTTCTCACAGTGGAAGAACCCAAAGGCAACTTTTGGAATATGGAAAAAAGGGGAGGTTGAAGAGCTTGCCATTTGAAAGGTAACCTGGTTTTGTTTCTCTCTGTGATGGTAATTTTTTAAGATGAATTTAGAGTGTTAGAGGGATCCTGTATTCACATGAAGACTATTTCAATTCCTTCTCTGTTTGGGGATTTCAGGAAACATTACCCATCTCAGTACCATGAACGACAGTGCAGGTCCTCCCCAGACCTCCTCTCTGATGTGTCAAAACAAGTAAGGTTTTTGAAAATTTCTTCTTGTTTACGTAAGTGTAATGCATCCACATTTCAAATGCTTCCAAGAATTGATTGTGCCAGAATCTCCCAGTATGTAAAAAGGTGTAAAAAGGTTACTGTGATCAAATAGGCTAACTTCCTGGGGTCTGTCAACTCAGTATCTCCAGCCAATAGAAGACTGCTGGGTACACTGCTGTGTGTACTGTATGGACTGACAAGATCTGGTACAACTTCAAACTGCAACCTGTATTGCTAACATCTTGCAAAATGTAGATCCAAATGAATTTCTATGGCTCTGTATTTTTGAAACTAAAAGCTTCGCCTTTTTACCCATGAAAATCTTAAGTCTTATTGGAAGCTATGAGATCTTGGGTTAATATTTTAAAGTACTTTTGCTATGTAATTTTGTTAATTTAAGAACAAAGTGCTATTATCTTGGAACTGTGAGATGATAGCTTCATTTGAGTTCTATAGTATGAACCATGTTCATTTTTCTTTTGCTCTCCCTTAAAAAAATCTAATTAGAGGTCTCATAAACTCTGTCTTCATTCAAGTCAGAGGCAGTTTTTATCTGAAAGGAATCACAGAGTTATAATGCTGGAAGGTATCATCAAATGTTTAATCGTCTCCTGCCATTCACAGCGTTCCTCCCCACCATTTTACAGAAGGGAGGGAGGAGGCTGGAACAGTGAGGTTAGGAGACTTACTTGAGGTCACACAGCAAGTAAAGACAGAGCCAAGCCAAGACCAAAAGGCAGAACTCCCGGCTCGTGAATATAGCTACTCAGCCATACTGCTTGAAGTCCAAGGCTGGGGCTCAAGTAGATAGAGAATGTGGAGGCCGGGAGTGTGATGGTGTTGAGAAAGGGTAGTGTTACGTCTATTTTTAAGCACATATATTGGGATGCGGTCCAAGTTAGAACCTTTTATGTACGTATTTATCAACCCTGGCAGAGAACATGGGTAGAAATGACTTTGTGAAAAACTACCTTTGCGAAATCAAAGGCTGATTTAGATGCCTGTCCCCACCCCAACCAGATGGCTTTTTCCTTCTTTCACTCGCCTGTCCTTTCTCTCAAGGTGGAAGATCTGAGACTAGGCTATGGCAGTGGGTACTACAGAACTGTGAATGGAGTGCACGCCTCTGAGCCTGTGCTGGATGGCAGGAGGAGAAATTCTGCAGTGGAGGTGACGTTTGCAGCTGAGTTGGAGCATTCCAAACCAGAGGCAGATCCCACATCATTACATCAGTCCCAAAGCAGTTCCTCCTTCCCTTTTATTTATACAGACCCAGTCTTTATCACTGACCCTGATCCTGACACTGATCCCAGAGACTACTTTGAGGAAAGGAGTCCTCTAAGCTCCTTCCAAACAAGCTCTAAGTTTGCTGACAATCCCATGAGCACATCTTCTGGCCTTACAAGCAAAGTGAGTCCAGCAAGGCAGCTTACTTACACAGATGTGCCCTATATTCCTTGTACTGGTCAGCAGGTTGATATTATGCCCCCCCAAGTCTTCTTTTATGTGGACAGACCACCCCAGGTGCCCAGACGGTCTCCAATCATGGCAGAGGAAAGGGAAAGACCAGACAGCTGTCTACAGTCTACTGCAGTGAAGTCAGCCAAAAGAAGCCCAAGGAACATCAGAATGAAGAGCTTTCAGCAAGACTTTCAAGAACTCCAAGAAGCTATGGCCAGGACTACTGGTAGGAGCAATGTGAATGTAGATCTAGAAGAGCAAGATCCAACTATAGAAGATACATTTGCATATAACATTCAAGAGCCAACCCCTAAACGTTCCCAGAGCCAATCAGACATGAAAACGATCCGATTTCCTTTTGGGTCAGAATTTAGACCTTTAGGGCCTTGTCCTGCTCTCAGTCGTAAAGCTGACCTGTTAACATATATGTTTGCAGAGCAGGAGTTTCCAACAGTTTTAATGGATCAGGGAGCTACAGAAAGGTATGTACCTAGTGAATCCAGTGATTCTGAGTCAGAGATTCTTAAACCAGACTACTACTCTTTGTATGACAAAGGAATAAGGTCGCCCATGGCCAGAATCCGCTTGTCTTCTGGTAGTCTACAGCTAGATGAAGAAGATGAAGATGTTTCTTTCAATACATCAACTGCTGAAGATAGGACTTTGCAAAAACCATGTAATTACTTTTTAGCCTAAAATGTGAACCCTATGAACATGTCGAGACCAATTCCATGTTACTCACTTAGGTGAAACATAAGGCACTTTCTGCAAAAACCATTTTCTGTTACTATTCACTAGTATTAAGGGACTCTTCTAAGCTTGGGCATCTAGCTTATGAAAGATCCAGCTACTGCCTCATTCCTCAAGCCTCTCTTCTATTCCCTCTGAATCATTCTGGAACATGCCCTTTCCTCACCAGCACTGAGGCAGAGTGAGGTGGGTATTTGTCATCTCTATTATACATTTCCCCATAGAGACATTATAAATGAAGGCCAGGCTCCTCAACACTGAAGAACAGTAAGAACAGTGACAGTATGGACTGGCATACAAAACTGGCTTCTGATATCATTTAGTGATAAGAGACTGTGACTGTGTTGGTCATTTTAACAACACTGCAACTAAAGGTTTCAGTCCTCATTATTTGTGTGGGGCCCAGTAAAAATGGTCCTGTTTTATGTTAAAATACTTCAATTTTTATAACATATATTAGGGGGAGCATGGCCCTCTTGTACTTCAGGAACAGAAGGAACATAGATCCTTTCAACAGAATACAAGTTTATAATTAATCTAGGACGTGGCAGAATGCTAAACCTTGGAAATTCATGAACTGGTCAGTTTCTAAAATCAGACATCTGCTGATGAGGACAATATGATGTTTGACTTATTCTCTATTCTTAACTAGCTATAATATGTAGTGAAAGATAAAACTTAACATGTTGGTCTGTTTATCTAATTTCTTCTGCAAGAATTAATTTTTTGCCATATCTTGTTGCATGCATGTAGGCAAGGAAATGAGATGAATAGCATTTTAATAAAGAGTGATGGAAACCCATTTACTTAAAAAACAAGTTGTAAGTATGAACTTCCTTTTGTTTTAATCAATTTCAGAAGTGATTGTCTCTAGCCTATAATTAAGGGAAGGCATAGTTAGAGAACAAGGAAAAGGAGGGAAGCAGGTGAAAATGTATAGTCAGGGATGGAGAAGTGGCAGAAATGGGGTAGCTGAAAAGAAAAAGGATAATACTCCACACTGAGTTAATGAACCAAAATTCTATTCTTGACCCTTTCAGGATTTCTCTATTATTCCCCCTTGAAAGGTATATAGCATTCTATTTGAGAACTTTATCTTCTTTTTTTATTTTAATTGTAAGTACAACATATTTACAAGATAATGTTAGGTAATTACATCAAAGAAATGATGCAATTATATAAGCAAGTTATTTTTATATATGACTGAATGGATAAAAGATAGATGGAATAGTTTTCTTACTCTCCTAGTCCTTACACCAGAAAAATCCCTTTTAATAAACCTCACTCTACTGCTTTTTAAAATTCCAGCACTTTCCTTCCTGCTCCTGGAACCAAATCCAATAACTCACAAGTCTACAATAGCTATTTCATAATAAGAATATATGAAGCCCAATCACTTATGTATTAATCATATAGATACTCAAAGCTACATTAAGTTAATCTCTGACCTTTTCTATAGGAAAAACCCAAACTCCTTTATGATTATATGCTGTTTCTCATCTCAATTTCCAGAAATCTTTGCAAAATTTGTTTCTCCAAGAGAAATACAGGGTTCAAATCTGTATAAGATTTTCTATAAAACTATATTAGGGTGACCATATAATTTACTGTCTAACCTAATAAGGACATTTTTGAGTGAAAGAGGACTCTGTTAATAATTTTGTCGGGACAGGAGGCAGAAATCATGACAGATATTCAAGCAGGACAGAAATCAGATATTCAAATTATAGTCCATTGGAGCTATAATCAATGCATAATAAAATTGTGAAGAATATCTTCTAGTTTCCAATGGAAACTCTGATGTTAAAGTTCCAACAATAAATGAAAGGGGAAAGGAGAAATAATTTGAAATAAGTAAAATACCATACCCCTCAAGAAAACAAACATTAAGGACCATGAAATTTAAATATTTATTTTTAAATCCCCCCAAAACATTGAAGTATGCTTACCCAGAAACAGTTTACAGGACTAATAACTAAAATGAATAAGCAATACAATTTTCTATTCATAATGCAGCTGTGCTGAAAGTTTCAAATAATCAATTTAAAAATTTGTTGCTTTTACTTTTATAAAAATATTCATTTAATACATGAGTTGCAAAATTATTACCAGGCCTCTACAAATTATAAACTGTGATGGAGTTTCAGTTAGTTAGCAGGTGAAAATTTTCACTCAACTATTACTTCAAAATAAAATGTGTTAAAAGTAATTATTACAGTATAGGCACCAATGAAAACATTTTCTTGGCATATGACACAACAACAACTTATTCAAGTGTCTGTATTATTACAAAAGAGGAGGAGGTAATGGCCACTTTGACTAAAAACTTATTCTTCACTTGAAGAACATCTTCTAATATTTGGCAATTATTGAGCTTTATTAAAATGACTTTTGTGCAAAACCCAAATTGTGCAGATCCAAACAATAAAACAAACTATCAAAACTAATTAATATCAATAATTCTACAACTACTGAAATACAGCCCCACTTCAGAACTTAGGCAGGCATAATATGTATACTGGGTTTAAAAGAAAAGGGTATTACCCATGTAACAGTACCATAAATATAACTGAAAATTAACTGTACAGTCTAACTTACCTTTGTACGGACAGAAATCATCCAGTACTATGGTTATTTTCATATGAATTAGAAAATGCTTATTTAAATACCCTCTCAAAAATGAACAAATGATGCTTATGTATTGGATAGTTATGAAGAACAAAAATGTATAAATAGTTTATAGGACATTTTAAGACCATGACAAAAATATGCTGGTTTAAATTATATTCATACCTGTTGACCAGGTATTTATAATCACATGATAATCACCTTCTTTTAAGCTCCCCAAATCCACTCATATAATATGCGATTTGAGTTGGTTTTTAAAACGAATCCTTATTCTTCCAGTATTACTGAAAATTCATCCTTGGCTAATTGGTATTGCTTTAACTTCCCAACCATGTTAAATAAGGATCAACCATCTCTTCCATAAGAGAAAGTAAATACTGCACACAAGAGGTACTTCTGTTGCTACATGTTGCCTCTAAACACTACAGACGCAGGGCTCTCAAATGTAATCATTATTGAGCTGCCTGGAATATCATACCCACTTCGTAGAAACATCAATACTTTTCCAGGTTTCATTTCTAAGAGCGTATCAAAAACTTCTATCTTAAGAATGTGTGACTTGTTTCTGCTTCCCCACCAATAGTCATTTTTAGAATATGCTGTGTTTAAAAAAAGCTTTTTGAAGTTTGATGATTATAAAAGTTGAATATTTACGATGACTTTGAACAACCTGTATGTTTCATAAGTGTACAGTTAAGATCAAAACATGAAAAGTATTCATCCTAGTAACTTAAGCAATAATGATACCTAAAAGCAAAACTGTCTCAACATTTACTAGAATACAGGTGAAACTATAGTATTAAAAGTTACTCCTTACAAAATAATCTCTTTAAAATAGAAAATGATAAACACCATCACAAAATAGTTGAATAGCTTCTTCCAAATCTTCAATGTCACAAAGATCCAAAAGGCACATGGAGCTCATGAGTTAAGCATTGGTAAGCTTGAAGTAACTTTGGTGGGTTTCTCTGGGTCCATATGAAATAGAAGCCAATAACGAGAAGTTTCTTAGGGGGATTCATCTGTCGAACACCTATAAAATTAGGAAAAATTTAAATGATGTATAAGTATGCGTGTGTCTATCTTATATCTGTATAAACTCTCCAGTGAAGGAAGTGATTCAGCAGACACAACTGTATTGGGTCTCATCATACGGATGCTAAAATATAAGGAAGTTAAAAAAAATCCCTTCTGTGTCTGACTTTACAACTTCCAATTGATTTGTTTGCAAATTGGAAAAGAGAAGAGAGGTTTTCATTAAAAATTAAGGGATTTTAATTAGCCTCCAATTAAAATAAATAAATTAATTTAAGAAAAACTAAGGGATTTTAAGAGGGGTTTTAGCTGATGAATATAAATAGGCTTTATCAGCTAAAAAGATCTAGCAGAGTATGTTTTACAGCTGTATAGTTTGTTCCAACTTGATCCCAGCGGCATTACAAATACAAAGAAATATAAAGATACACTGAGAAGCCATCTAATGAGATTAAGGCTAAGATTAGTATTGCTTTATAACTTGCTTGAGCTAAGAAGTTGTGTTTGTATATGCATTTTAAAAGGGAATTTAACAATTAAATGTAAGAACTTTACTGAGTGTGAACAAAGTTAAAGCAACAGTTCAAGAGACAGTATAGAAACTGAAATCAACCAAAAGAACTTTTCAGAATCTTCATTTGAGTTTCTCTACCTAAAATCCTTTCCTTAACTTTTCCTATGGGGGTTAAACTTAATGAACTATAGCACTGAAACTGTGAATAGCACTGTGATAAGAACAGCAGCAAGAATGAAAGCATTCCTAAATGGTATTTACAAGGGTCCAAATAAGAATATGCCCCCTGGCCTTTTGTCTATACTCCTACTAACAAAAAAAAAAAAAGAGAGAAAAACAACCAGGCCATTTCATTCAGTGGAAAACTACCTTGTAATGTGTGCAGATAATTCCAAAAGCTAATATTTCAGATGGGCGGCACACAAAACAGTTTTCAATTATATGACTATTAAGAATTGACTTTGTAGGAATAACCAAAATAAGTAGGTAATCATATTATCACATCATAAATGAACATCCAACAGAAAATGTCAAAATAGTTTTTTAAAAATGACATTTCAAGCTTACTTTTGAAATTTTTCAATTAATTTCTTCACCATTTTATCTGTAATGCCAGGACAGGCAGCTTCGGCCACGGCAATACTTTTCTCCAGTTCTTCGATTGCCTGATTCCTGCTTGCATTATTCTCATCCTGCTGTTTAAGCTGAGAAAGATCAATAGCTATAACATTTAAAATTACTAAACTTCTTAAAATAGATAGCCAAAGCTTATGAGTCTGTACTTACTTCAGCAAATGCAGGTGTGATTATCATAGACAAACAGCTCAGGGTTTGTACAAGATCTTGCTCCTTTGAACAAATATTATAGATTATACACATGAAATTAAAATAATCACTCGTGCATTCATTGGCGTCCTCCTCAAAAAAGACCCAATACAAGGCAAGTCTCCATACTTTCTTCACATCACTCATTCCCATCCATTGTCCAGAGGCCTCTAACTTCTAGGATTACAATTAATATGCACAATTCTGTTTTAAAACATACCAATGGCCACTTAAATGACTTCTATGACCTTTTCTTAATTAGTTTGAAATGAATGGCAAATGAAACATACTGTGGACCACAGTGAGGTAGACAAGCATTTAGGGGTATTAAATTCTAACAATTTCTGGCCATCACACTGTCTCATTTTATAGTTCGAAAAAGTCTACCAAAAGGAAGTGATCATCTCTGTATACATACTGCCCCATTCTGTAGTTTCTTAGGATCAGGCTTCTTTCGCACAGTGGTAAAGCTCCATTCAGGATGAGTATTATTTTCCCTGCTGGTGGACTCCCTAAAGAGATTGCCAAAGATATTTCTATAAGTTCCCAAATGACACAGCTTGGGGAAAATATCAAATCAGTGCAGACAGATTCTGAATGGATAACTGTCCCAATGTATAAAAAAAATCATTTGATCTCAGTTTCAAATACACACTGCTTTCTGCCAAAGAGTAGCAATGGTACCCAGCTCTAAGTGTATATCAGAATCACATGTGAAGGTCTCTTACTATATATAATGTCCTGGCCCAATCCCTTCAATGACTAGATCAAGATCTCCTGTAGTGTGGCTTGTGTTTTTTTTTTTAATCTTATTTTATATTGGAGTATAGTTAATTTACATTTTTAAAGGCTCCATGACTGACTAATGGGCAGCAAAGGCCAACAACCATTAGAACAGAGTAAAGACAACTACCTTGGTACTTTTTAGACCTTTCAAAAGTTGGACAATTTCTCATAAATGCAGATATTACCTGAAGAGATTTGGTGTTGCCTTTGTGTCAATTCAACTAGCAGAGGAGCTAATTCTGGTGTAGCCTACAGACTCTGTAGTCTAAATTAAGTTAAGGAGTTAGAGGCTCAAATGTTAGTATAAATGCTGTAGTTAAAAAATAATGCAACTTTTTAGGGGGTACAAATCAGATATAAATGAATACTTCAATGTACCGGTCTGATCACAGTTTGGTACATGGCCAAGAGGTGAGAAACGTTAGTTCTCCAGAGAGGTTTTGCAGGTTGCCAGGAAAGTATGAGAAGACATTGCTCTTTATCACTTTGGGCAAGCTAATAAAACACCTTAAATGCAATCTTGTTCCAAAATTTTGTAATATACTCAAGTATCCACTAGGGGTTAGACTGAGACCATTTGAAACTAAAGAAATTCACTTCTAAGAAGAAAAAAAAAAAAAAAAAAAGTGTTTCCAAATTCATTGTACTTCACAGACCACAATTTTAAAAGATTTTCACAATTTCTAAAGTCACACTTTAGAATAAGGTTTATATTTTATGCTAGAGAAAGCGTATCAGCTCACAGTAAAAGATATGAAATACTGAAATGGGCTATCTACATAAAAAGTAAACAATTGGTACGTACGAATCAGACCCGTCAGAATCAGATTCATCATCGCTGTGTCCTTCTGCCTTCCATCTCTTAAATCGATCTATCAGTTCAGTCAGATAAGAAGTCTTCTTTGAATTTTTTACAATGAATTTATGTTTCAGAAGTTCTTTAGCTGTAGGACGCTAAGGAACAAAAAAGGAAGGATACCAGTATTTCTAGGCTTTTTATGATTGCAAAGAGTGATATGAAATCATTATCAATTATTAAGCTGAAAGGTATAAAAGTTTGTCTATAAATATGAGGATAACTAAAATGCCATAAGACAATAGCTAATTCTATTTCCGAAGTGGCTCAAGGCAACCAAATTAAATTCACTACTTTGGTATCAACTTGCTAAAATCCAGTGGCAAAAGGTGGCCTATGTAGCAGCAAACAGGCAGGCAGGGCTTTCTTCAAAGCAGAGAAACACATGACAGGACTTCAATAATTAAGTAAAAATTTTAAAACAAGATTGTACATGAAAATACTTTTATTATATTTACTGTAAATTGGGAAAAAAGCATGAGAACTAGCAAGGCTATAACTTTCTTATTATCTGCACACATCATATGACCCCCACAGTAATCCCTTCTCCATCACACATTAATTCATATTGCATCTAAATAAAAACACCATGTGCTGTGGGGGATATTTCCTCCCTAATATTTTATTAATATCAGAATATTCATTAGCAACCTATGATAGTTACATCCAATTTAGATAGTTCTTGTATATTTTAGGCAACTTTATTTTAAAAACAAAAAAACAACTGTAATCAAATTTGCCAACTAAATGAACGGAGCTCACTAGACTCAGGAAAAGTATACAACTTCATGTTGGAATTTCTGAACATTAAATAAAAAATCATGAAACACCAACAACTTTTCATGAAAAATGAAAACAGCTGAATAAAAATCATTGTGCATAGTTATACTTTCTTAATGACATCCTAGAAAATGAACTTTATTTCCCCTTGAAATAGGAAACGATCAACAGAATGAGGAAGGTGCTAGGGAACATAGCAAAAAAAGAAGATGCAGGGGAAGGAGAGAAGAACTACGGATCTTGTCAACAACCGAACAAAATTAGCAACACAGACGGGACAGTCAGGTTCCTGGATGGTCTGTAGACAGTTTCCACAGGCACTGTATTCCTTACTGTTGAACAAACCACATTGGCTCTATGTATATCTGACCACAGAAAACAACGGTCATAGCACATATACTCACAAATGATGGATCTTTGTTCAGGCAAGCATCAATAAACTCCTTAAAGGATTTAGTGAAGTCTCCGACAAGAGTTGGAGGATTGTTTTTTGGAATAAGAAACAGAACTCTCATTGGATGCATATCGGAGTTAGGTGGCTCTCCCTTGGCTAGTTCAATAGCAGTGATTCCCAGTGACCAAATGTCAGCCTAAGGTAAGGAGCAAAGAACAATTACCTTGAAATTCCATTCTAACATTCTGCCACAAAATAACCTGTGGAGTCTAATGGTCATACAATATTAAAATGTCTCAAGAAATGTGGTGTTAATAACTTTTTGATACAATTCATTTTTTTAGAAAAGTATCAAATTCCCTACTTTGTGCCAGGCACTGCATTCCAAACACAAAGAATTCGGGTGGTGACTAAACCAGACAAAAATTCCTGCTCTCAAGAGGCTGATGTTCTAGTAGAAGAGAAAGATAAATGAATAAACAATAGGATGTCAGATGGTATTAAGTTCTGTGAAGAAAATACAAAATCAGGATAATGGAGTAATGAATGATAAGGTAAAAGGGCTGCAAATTTACATGGGATGGCTAGGGAAGACTATTCTGTGTCAGTAATGTTTAAGCAGAGATCTGATTGAGAGGAAAGTTATTCCAGTAAGAGGGAGAGGCAAGTGCAAAGGTCCTGAGGCTGGAGGGGACTTGCTGTGTTTATGGACCAGTAAAGAGGCCACTGTGGCTGAAATGGGTAGAAAATGGAGGAGAGTGGTGGGAGATGAGGCAGAGGTGGACAAGGGCCAGACAGTAGAGAGCCATGTATGTGATAGTAAGGACTTTGGATTTATTCCAAGTAGGATGGAAGGCCACTGAAGGGAAGAAGATCCAAATATTCAGTATTACCAGCATCTAGGGAACTTATGATTTAGCGGCAAAATTTGACATGACTCTAGTTTTAGAAATACTCTAAGAGGAAGGAGAATTAAGGCAGTTTATTAAATAGGATAGGATGCTATGTAAAACAATATTAAAAACAAAATAGTTTATAGGTAACACTTCACTTTTGAGTCATAAGCTGACTGCTGGATAACTTCAGGAGCCATCCAAAATGGTGTTCCCACAAAGGTATTTCTTTTAATTTGTGTATCCGTCAGCTGGCCAGCCACTCCAAAGTCAGCGAGTTTCACATCTCCTTGCTCTGAGAGCAAGACGTTGGCAGCTAGGAGGGAAAAGGAAATGAAAAAAAAACTCAGCTTCCTCAGAATGCATCTATTTTTCTCAGGTTCATATTAGACTTCTGTATACCTTTTATGTCTCGGTGAATTTTCTTTTCAGAATGCAGGTAGTCCAGACCTTTCAAAATTTCCTTTAGCATGGTAGCGATCTGGAACTCATCAAATGGACCAGCTCGCAGCTTAGGGGGAAAGACACACATATACATGTAAAAGTTTGGAACAATAAAGTTCAAACTTAACATTATCTTTGAAATAAGGGAATTGCTTATATATAATGAAGCAGTTCTGTTTATTGAGCCAGTATTTAAACAAATGAGAAAATTCTTAAGGGTGAAGAGAGTTAAGTCAAAGGGCTAAAAGGGTTTTCAATGATTAGATTTTAATGATTAGATTTAATCTTGAAAGATAATATAACTATATATTAGCTTCAAATCTTGAGGTTCTTAAATATTTACATTAAAGATCTAAGGAACATGCTTAAGTCATGACAGATAGGAAAAAATATATCAACTACTTAAATTTTGGCATTTGCTGTTTAAAACATTAAATATTTACACTGAACTGATTTTTAGATCAGATGGTCCATAAGATTTCTGCAGCAACCCAATCTGATCATATGGGTCTGCTGTAGCACCGTTCTTAACATTTACGTATTTCAAAAACATTATAAAGCATAGAGACTTTTTGGAGACTCAGATTTAAGTTTTAGCTAGGAATATAATAATTAAACTATTCAAACTTTCATTGTAAAAAGAAATTCAAATCATGGAGCGATGCAGTTTTTCAAATAAACATAACACATTTCCCTTTCTTTCCCCATCCCTGTACTAAAGCCAGTGGTTTCAACTGCAATACAAGGAAAGCAATGATTAAGTTTCAGGAGAATTTGTAATGGAATATCTGAAAATCTCTCTTTAAAATAAATGGTTATTTAAAAATTCTGGTACCTCATAAAGCACAAACAGTGGACTGTATAATATTATTACAGGAAAGGGTGGGAATCTAAAGTCAGAGCTGAGGTAGAGTTCTGTTTGCTGGAAGGAGGGAAGAGGTGGTGAAAATCAAATATTGCCCACTCTGCCTCACACTGGGAGGGATTCACAGCTCTTTGGCACCTTCTGTATTTCATCTTTCATGAATGCCATATTTATTCTGAATAAAGGGCACTTTCATGTTGAAATTTAACAGCTTAAAATAGAACCCATACTTCGGTCTCACTATTTAATATTAACTATGCTCTGGATATATAGTATACTTCAGGGATGTTTATAGTTCAGTAGGTGCCTTTCCTAGGTAACAGTATCTATTTACTTTCAAATGTATCAACTTCCACCCCAAAGTATCTATTTAAACACCAGTGATTAAAGTCATCTAAAAGGTGAAAATGGTATATTATTTTATTGATTGCTGGTAATGAAATTCTGAGGTACTACCAAGCAACTTAAAGATAAATGTCAAGTAATACTACTTAAGACTAGTACTTTAGTATCATTGATTATAAAATGTTGACAGGGCCAGAGGAGGTATATTCTCAGTCACTCAGAAAATTGGGCAAGGTCCATATAAAAGGTACTAGCTATCATTCTGAAGGATTTCTAAAAGTGGTCTGAATAATACAGCATTTTAAAAATATACTTTAGTAAAAACCAACAGAAAAGTGGTCCTAAAGACACATTAGCTTATCTGGTATACTCAGGTCCAGTTTAAAATTCAACGCAATCTCACTTAACTGGGTACTGGAGGAGGATGGGAAGGGCACTTCCGTGGCAGGGAAATGGGAGTGGGGTGGTGGCAGAGTTGGGTTTTTCTTGTTCATGTCAGACAGAAAACTATCCCAAACCTTGTGGTTAAAATGTTTCCTTAGGCATGATGATAATGATCAGAAAAGGAGAAAAAAAGGAGCTGGAAAGAGAAGGAAAGTAAATAGATGGAATAGAGGTTGCTTTTTAAAAATTTCCAATGCAATCTTGGGAGAGATGATGCCAAGATCCTGGTCCACTGTCCTTGGAGCGCACAATGGAGCTTCTCTCCAAAGACTGAAGATTTTACCATGTCTCTAATAGCTAACACGTCTACCCCAGGGCAGGGTGCTGGCTTTGTATGATTTGCCTTTGTTGTCAACTGAGGATATTCAAGAGAGGGACATTTGCAGGCTTGGGGGTGTTCTCCCACACTGCTTTGACTTCCAGCCAGTCCCTAATGCAGCATGTTTTGCTATGCTTTCTCTTATGGTTAGCATATTGTTTCCAACTTTTTCCCCTGGTGCTCATGTTTTATCATCTTAACCTTATTATATGTGTTTTTGTTGTAAGCCACTGCAATTTTTATTGGAAACAAGTGAGGTATAATCAATTCAATAAAATAATGTACAGTATGCTCAAAGTCTGTTCACACACAACTGATTTTTTTTGTAAGAATGGGAGGAAATCTTGAGGTATATAGTTGTTGTTTTCAGTTGCTAAGGTGTGTCTTATTCTTTGCAACCCCATGGACTGCAGCCCGCCAGACTCCTCTGTCCATGGGATTCTCCAGGGAAGAATATTGGAGTAGGTTGCCATTTCATTCGCCAGGGGATCTTCCCAACCCAGGGACTGAACCCACATCTCTTGTATCTTCTACATTGGCAGGCTGGTTCTTTACCAGCTGAGCCTTTGGGGAAGGTCCATATACTATATAGTGTTGAACTTAATTACTGGTCATAATCATATTACAATAGTCAGGCACCAGTTTAACGGGATGAACACTTTTGCCCAGCATTCCTTTTAATTTCTCTTGTCCCTGGTAGCAGTGCCCTCCTCTAACCCTGATCCTTTCTTAGATTCCTCCAAACGACAGCATTCTCCTAAATGAAGAATAGTATGTTCTCAGCATTTGTTCTCCCTACAAAGTCGAGTCAATGAGGTTTATAATTAAATCATAATAGTATTAAGTATTAAAGCTAGAAAAAGAAAACTAGAGAGATTACTCATCTAATTTCTTATTTGAACATCTGAGTCACAGGTTAAATAGTCTGCCCAATATTAGCCAGCTAGTCAATGGCAGAACTGGGGACAGGATCTAGGTGTCTTGATTTTTAGCCACTACACAGCTAAAAACAGTTTAAGTTCATTGAATTTATGCTAATTGTTATTTTTGGACTTAGGCAGAGCTCAGAATGAGATTAAGATCTCACAATCATTTCATTCAGAGGTTTCATAAAACTGCCCCAACTACTCTTGGGGGATACAGATTGTATTAGTTAGGGCTGGGGCACCGTCCAGTGCTTCCCGTTGCTATCAGAGATCCTGATGAAAGCAGTGCACTTTGTCTTGCCAATGCCTACAAAACAGGGAAGTGACATGGTAAACATTTTGGGGGGCCAGTTAAGGTAACTGTGATAAATTTGGAAAGGATTCTTAATATTTAAAAAGTAGGAGGAGGCTCCTAGAGCAATTGTGAGGCTTCTTGTGGAGCTAATGAATAAACTATTGTTTAATCAAACTACATGACAAGACAAATAGAGCTGAGATCATTTAATGGTGAGAATGAGACCTGACTCCATATGCATGAAGGACTATTAGCTAAAGAAATACCAGTTATGTTCTCTCACTAGACAGGAGCGAGAAAGAAAAAAAAAATGAAATGGAGCTTTAGGATGTAAGAATTAGATTAGAAACAAGGAAGGATGGCCTAACTCAGCAACTGATTAAACTGAGATGAATTCCTAGAAGATGAGGCTCTCCATCAAGTTTAATTACCATTTCTTTTGAATGGTTTAAATATGGTTCTGTCTAAAGGAAGGAAAAATCGCTTATGGTCATTTCTGTTCATAGGATTATTTGAAACTTTGGAGGTACTGGGAGTCAATATTAAAGCCTTTAAGAAATATTTGATCACTTTCAGTCAGAGAAATTCATCTCTACTTAAAAAAAATAAGAATTAAAACATTACTCGGTGATCTTAATCATCAAAACACTTTACTTTTAGAAACAGCAGACTCCAATTTCAAAGGCAGAGCATATTATATAAAAGTTGTGTAATATTAAAGATGGAAGACAACTTAGTGCAACTTCGTTTTATAGGACGTCAAGCCCAAGGAATTTATGTGTCTGGCTCACAGTCACAGACTTAGTTATAAACAGAGGCAGCCCTAGAAACTCAAACTCGCATAGGCCAGCCCAGTAGTCATTCTATCACACAAAGTTGTCTCTAGTCATTCATATTGCATTTTAAATACAATGTCATATTAATAACAATTTTAAAGGGGGAGGGACAACACTGATAGAATGACACCACTTGGGGGAAAACAACCAGTGTTTCTCAATAATATTCTGTGCACAACACATCTTCATTTATTAGAACTTTTCCCTCACACTGCAGGATTTTAGCAGCCTGGTCTGCTAAAATGGCTGTGGCATTTCCAAGTCATTGTGACAAAAATGCCATCACATTTCCACATCACCTACAGAAAGGCAGAGAGAACTCTGCAGAGAGCTGGGTCTGTAGGGCTTCTTGGTCAAAACCCAAGAACCACATTTAGAAACAGTTATCTGGATGAGATCTCTTCAAAAATCTAAGAACACTCAGTCTTCTCAGGGATAAGCATGTAAAGTAAAACATGAAACTGATGGCAACTCTCACACACTCATTCCTAATTTGGAGGGAATTTTATTAAGCTGTTTGCATTTCTTATATACTTTAAGAATGCCAGCAATGTGCAGAACCTGCAATACAGCTGAATATATGTTAAGAGTAGCAGTCCTGAAGGCAGAGTGAACATATTAACTAAAGCAACCACTTAGCTTGCCCAAAAGCCAATGCTTACTCCAATTAAAAGAAAAAGTGAAAGTATGGATGTGTGTGTGTAATAGTTTAAAAATACTTACAAGATCCAGTGCTGAACCGCCACCCAGGTATTCCATTATTATCCATAATTTTGAACCCTGTGAAAACCATGAAATAGCTTAATAATTATAAACTGGAGCCAAACAACATACTAGCATAAATGTTCAATCTGACATACTAATGTACTGGCTTTAAAATATAGGTTTAAAATTAGTTGTTTGGAACTCAATATATATTTCCATAGAATATTACAAATGAGAGTCAAGTCCTAAGTCTTGACTCTCCCTGAAACCTACTGAATGTATGATATAGCTAAATATTATAGATGACACATTATTGTTGCTTATTGTCAAACTATTAGCAACTTTAATAAAAGTTAGGAAAAAACCATAGCTTTAAATTATTATTTTGAATGATGATACTGAAAGGAAATGAATGAGGAAGTAAATGGAGACGTTAGAAATTTTGAATGGGGCTTCTGAGTACTTCCCATGTGATCTGAGAGTCTGAGGACACTGGGTACTCTACCTTATTTTAGTTTTTGTTTTAATCTATTTTACAACTTTTATCAGCCATGATTAATGGGCATTTTTTTGTACAAATGTAGAAACTAGTAAGAACACTATAGCCCCCTCTCCCCCAAGGTAAATGGATAAGAGAAAGGAAATGTGTAGCTTGAAGAGCATGATGATTAATCCAGGTAAAATTAACTTCACTGTCAGTTGTACAATAGGAAATGGAGCTCCATAGAGGGAACACACATTTGAATTACAAAACAGGTGTGTGTACACACACTATTCAGCTGTATCAGACAAAATTTGGAAATCATTAAATTTTCTTTCAGCTACAGTTTGAAATACTGGAGACATCTCTCTCTCTCTCCATAACACTTCATGAGTGGTATTCTCTGAATTTTTTTAGGACCACAGAACTGACTGGAAGCAGAATGGTTGGTTTTATTATACTGGCAAATAGCCAAGCTGTGAATGGATTGTATTCCAAAAGTCCACTTTTTTAAAGAAAGATGTTTGGGATTTGGAAAGCAAGCATTTTGCCATAAAAATAATGCATAGGTTCCTGGAGAAGTCCCCTCCAAAAGACAATTTAACACAAAGGTATCCATAGTATACCTGAAAGAACACCAGAGAAACTGTTTATACCATAACAATGTTTCTAGGGGAAAAGTGGATTCAGTGTCTTGCTTCATGTTGGGATTCCGGGAACACATTTCTCACCTTTACAGTCCCAGCTGCAAGATAAAGATTCTCAAGCTATTGCTGGTAGTTCTGAAACTCTAAAATCCTTGGGAAATAGGAGTTCCATTCAAAATTTCCAAGTGTCTCTGTGAGGCTAGGGCTTTATGATGGCAGAGAATGGACTCCAGAAAAATGATGATGGGTGTTTAGGGGACACTGTAGTGGGGGGAACAGTCTGTGGCCGAGAGTTAGGGACTGGGGAGGGAAGGTTCAGTTAAATTAAGATGTTGACACTATGTAGGATGTCTAAGAGAGAGAGGAACAATGCCCTCCACCCATCTTGACACCCGCTCTCTCCTGTCACAACAAGCTCGCTTGAGCTTAGGAGAGAGAATAGCATCTATAGTAGGAACGAGACAAAATGAATCCCCATAACAGTGAGAGGGCAGAAGAGTTCCAGGAGGGGTTCATGCAACTTGTTTTAAGTATAGAAATTAGACACTCAGAACATGATACCTGTGAACTGTTCCTCACAATGCCATATAGCCGGAGAAGCTTGTCTTTTGCCACTGTTTGTTTCTAATAAGTACTACATTCTACCTCATGAATTCAGAATGCTTCCCATGCACGTGACATTTCAGAGAAAAATGGAAAGATCTTACAAAACATGTTTATCTGTTTTGCAGTTCTGTGTGAATGAGAGCACCTGTTTTCCAAGTTAAAAACAATGTGTGGCTTTTTTTTTTTTTTTTTTGGTACCAATTGAAAACAGAGACTTACCAACTGTCTGTTCGTCACTAAAAAGTATTCATAGAAAGCTTAAAAATGTCATTAACCTTATGACTAAGCAACTTCCAGGTCTGAAAATGCTTCCTCTTTGCAAGCGAGCTATTCAGTGGAACTAGGACTCTTTCGAAACAGGCAGGGAACCAGAGCTGTCTGATAGGTTTTCTGGGTGCTTCCTTCTGACCGTCACTTCTGCAGACAAGTGTTGCTGGAGGATGGTTATATGTCTGGACATTCAGATGACTGTGAGGCAGGCAGAGGAACTGAAGCAAAGTGCGACTGGGCACAGGCAGGAATGGCAAGCTGGTGGAGCTCCTGCCTACTCACGGATGCTTAATCCACACAGGCTCTTAACTCGTTCCTTGTCCACAGTGGGTCTTAATGAAAACACCAATCACAAACCAAACCTGACCAAAACTCCCAGATCCTGTGTTTGTATTCTTTTGGGGAACTACAACTATTACCTTTGATTTCTGGTAAAAGATGTTTGCGTTTGAGAATGCAAATATTTGGTTTATTCTTAAATAATTTAAAAACCTAAGATGATATCTACATAGTGGTTTACAAATCTAAAAGAGCCAAGTTGCTCTAAACCATAACCATATATCCGGCACATTTAAGCATAGAAGTCCCTGCAGGGAAAATGCCACTTTTCCAATTATAAAACGACCCACACGTTTTAGCAATGGGTTGGAAAGAGTAAGTGTAAAGTCCTGCATCAACATGGGTGGTAAGTTGCTGCTGCTGCTGCTGCTGCTGCTAAGTCACTTCAGTCGTGTCCAACTCTGTGTGACCCCATAGACGGCAGCCACCAGGCTCCCCCATCCCTGGGATTCTCCAGGCAAGAACACTGGAGTGGGTTGCCATTTCCTTCTCCAATGCAGGAAAGTGAAAAGTGAAAGTGAAGTTGCTCAGCCGTGTCCGACTCTTAGCGACCCCATGGACTGCAGCCTACCAGGCTCCTCCATCCATGGGATTTTCCAGGCAAGAGTACTGGAGTGGGGTGCCATTGCCTTCTCCGGGGTGGTAAGTTAGGGGTCAGGAAATGGCTCTCTGTTCCAAAATGCAGAAAACCTAAAGAGTAAGTATTTCAGAGTTATACTGTTTACCAGGGAGAAGTTGGAGTCTAGTTTTAACAAATCACTGGTGTCTGGAGTATCAACTCCATCAACCCCATGGGGCCTTTGAATGCCACTGTGTGCCACTAAAGCAGACATTTGGCCAAAGTGGGCAGAAACGCTACTGTGGACCTTGGGATTCATTTGTTCACAGAAAAACAAACATTTAAAAGAAAAGAACATGTAAAATACCCATGATATGTATTTTCAAGATAACAGATCATAGATCAAGTTCATATACATGAACATAGATCAAGTATATGTTGAATTAAGCAGGTCGGTCTATGAAGCAAATAGCCAAATATAACACTGACCACATAAACCAGCATATGCAAGTAAGACAAACAAGTCACCACTGGGCAAATGTTATATGATCCCACTGATCTGAGGAGTCTAGGGTAGGGAAACTAAAGACAGAAATTAGAATGCTGGTTACCAAGGACTATGGTGAGGGGAGAATGGGGAGTTATAGATTAATGGGTACAGAGTTTCGGTTGAGGAAGGTGAAAGCATTCTGGAGATGAATGGTAGAGATGGCCACACAGTCACTGGAGTGTATGAAATGACACAGAACTGTACATTTAAAAGGGTTAAAATGATAACTTTTGTGATGCATATTCCACTACAGTAAAAAAAAAAAAAAAATAGACAGAATGTAAAATTTTACAGAACCGCAAGGAATAGTAGAGATCACCTTGCCAGAACTTTACTACCTGAGATTTTTTTTTCCAGTCAAGAATGCCTTGTCTATACCCCAGTCTCACATCTCAGTTCACTTCAGTTCAGTTGCTCAGTCATGTCCGACTCTTTGCAACCCCATGGACTGCAGCACACCAGGCTTCCCTGTACATCACCAACTCTTAGAGCCCACTAAAACTCATGTCCTTTGAGTCAGTGATGCCATCCAACCATCTCATCTTCTGCTGTCCCCTTCTCCTCCCGCCTTCTATCTTTCCCAGCATCGGGGTCTTTCCCAATGAGTCAGTTCTTTGCATCAGGTGGCCAAAGTACTGGAGTTTCAGCTTCAGCATCAGTCCTTCCAATAAATAATCAGGACTAATTCCCTTTAGGATAGACTGGTGGGATCTCCTTGCAGTCCAAGGGACTCTCAAGAGTCTTCTCCAACACCACAGTTCAAAAGCATCAATTCTTTGATGCTCAGCTTTCTTTCTACTCCAACTCTCACATCCATACGTGATAGTGGACAAACCAAAGCTTTGACTAGATGGACCTTTGTTGGAAAAGTAATGTCTCTGCTTTTTAAAATGCTGTCTAGGTTGATCATAACTTTTCTTCCAAGGAGCAAGCATCTTCTAATTTCATGGCTGCAATCACCATCTGCAGTGATTTTGGAGCCCAAAAAATAAAGTCTGTCACTGTTTCCACTGTTTCCTCATCTATTTGCCATGAAGTGATGGGACCGGATGCCATGATCTTAAGTTTTCTGCATGCTGAGTTTTAAGCCAACTTTTTCACTCTCCTCTTTCACTTTCATTAAGAGGCTTTTTAGTTCCTCTTCACTTTCTGCCATAAGTGTGGTGTCATCTGCATATCTGAGGTTATTGATATTTCTCCCAGCAATCTTGATTTCAGCTTGTGCTTCCTCCAGCCCAGCATTTCTCATGATGTACTCTGCATATAAGTTAAATAAGCAGGGTGACAATATACAGCCTTGACATACTCCTTTTCCAATCTGGCACCAGTCTGTTGTTCCATGTCCAGTTCTAAGTGTTGCTTCTGCATACAGATTTCTCAGGAAGCAGGTCAGGTGGTCTGGTATTCCCATCTCTTTCAGAATTTTCCACAGTTTATTGTGATCCACATAGTCAAAGGCTTTGGCATAGTTAATAAAGCAGAAGTAGATGTTTTTCTGGAACTCTCTCACTTCTTTGATGATCCAACAGATGTTGGCAATTTGATCTCTGGTTCCTCTGCCTTTTCTAAATCCAGCTTGAACATCTGGAAGTTCATGGTTCACATACTGTTGAAGCCTGGCTTAGAGAATTTTGAGTATTACTTCACTAGCGTGTGAGATGGGAATGGCAAATCACTTCAGTATTCTTGCCTTGAGAACCCCATGAACAGTATGAAATGGCGAAAACACAGGACAATGAAAGATGAACTCCCCAGGTCAGTAGGTGCCCAATATGCTACTGGAGATCAGTGGAGAAATAACTCCAGAAAGAATGAAGAGACGGAGCCAAAGCAAAAACAAGGCCGAGTTGTAGATGTGACTGGTGATGGAAGTAAAGTCCAATGCTGTAAAGAGCAATATTGCATAGGAACCTGCAATGTTAGGTCCATGAATCAAGGTAAATTGGAAGTGGTCAAACAGGAGATGGTAAGAGTGAATGTCAACATTTTAGGAATCAGTGAACTAAAATGGACTGGAATGGGTGAATTTAACTCAGATGACTATTACATCTACTACTGTGGGCAAGAATCCCTTAGAAGAAATGGAGTAGCCATCATAGTCAACAAAAAGAGTCCGGAATGAAGCACTTGGATGCAATCTCAAAAAGGACAGAATGATCTCTGTTCATTTCCAAGGCAAACCATTCACTATCACAGTAATCCAAGTCTATGCCCCGACCAGTAACGCTGAAGAAGTTGGACGGTTCTCTGAAGACCTACAAAACCTTCTAGAACTAACACCCAAAAAAGATGTCCTTTTCATTATAGGGGACTGGAATGCAAATGTAGCAAATCAAGAAATACCTGGAGTAACAGGAAATTTGGCCTTGGAGTACAGAATGTAGCAGGGCAAAGGCTAATAGAGTTTTACCAAGAGAACGCACTGATCATAGCAAACACCCTCTTCCAACAACACAAGAGAGGACTCTACACATGGACATCACCAGATGGTCAATACCGAAATCAGATTGATTATATTCTGATATCCCAACCCCTATCAAAATCATATTCAAGACCCATTTTAAATGCTACTCCCCAGTCTGGGGGTTAGTGTACTTGACAAACCTACTCACAGATAAGTGGGAGATATGAGGGAAGTTAGATCCACCTATCTGGAGCTAAGGAGAGAAGCTGAAACCAGAGACAGGAATTTAAAAACTGTCAGAATAAAGTAGATGAGAAAGATGAGGGTGAACATGCAGAGTGAGAGGAAGACACAGAGGAGGTACCCAATTAATAAATATCTGCTGCATTGAGTCTAATATGAGGCTTCTTATAGGTGTATTATAGGAAATTTAAAGTGATTCTGATTTTGAGTGGAAAAAAAAAAAAAAAAACACTGAAAAAGGAGGAAATATTTCCCTCTCAATTTCCTTCAAGTTGCACAAGAAAACTAAATTTTTTTATTTAAAGAAAATTCCAGAAATATTCCAGAAACATTCACCATACATTGGGAATAAGCACACACAAAAGTCTCAGGAAAAATAATGAGAAAGCTGTGTACATATCCTGTTCTGGAATATTTTACTTCAATCACTCAATTCTTTTTTAAAAAATAAATATCAGGAGTTGTGGTATATGGAGGGGGGCATATATCCTCAACATAAACAGAAATCTAAAAGCAATTTTCAGCAGCACATAAAGGCATGATTCAAATTCTATTCAATGCCTGAGTGACCTTCATTTTAAGATTTACATCGAACTAGAAAAATATTTAAAGATTATAAAAGATTCTTCCAATATTATGAGATCAGAAGGGAAGGGTTTGCTTATTTTAGCACTCTTCATAAAGACTAACTTTGTCTGTCAAGAAAATCTGCACTGAACTAAAATTAAAGGAAAATACTGTGGTCATACTGATGTGTTTATCTGGTTTTTACTCTTGTTTTTAAAAACAAAGTTATACAGTGAGCTCAGTCAAAATGAATACCCAGTACATTTTTGCAAGTCTCAAGAAAAGCACTACAACTATATACAGTTTCAGAGAGCATATAATTTTCTCTCAAATGTAATAACTTTTCCTCCAGCTTACAGTGAGGTCCTGGTTATATCCTGTATTAGGACAACCTGAGAAGAACTCAGTATCCTATTTTACTCAATTAGCTTGACTCACAAAATCCCCCATGTTATCTGAAATCCAAGGATGGGCCACAATAAGAACAGAAGTCAATTGATGATGCAGTTCTCTGATGGTACTTAGAGGATGCAGCCTTGAGTTACACTGACTGCACCAAGCCAAACCCTGTTATATTTGATGTGATTTTAGTTTAAAAAAGCAAGCCTGAAAAGTCACACTACGTCTTAATATAAATGGAAAATAAACAAGGGGTTGATTTAAGAAAGTAATTTAAATAAACAGTATTAAAGAGTTATAAAATTATAATTCTTTTTCTCTCTGTGTATATACGTATACCCATAATGAGACAATATGTGTGTATGTGTACAAATAATCTAGATACAAATAATCAATATCAGCCATCTGAATTTCTACAATTTTATCATGAAGTAACACGTTCTTCAAAGTAGTCTTTCTTATAATGTACTTTAATGATCGGTTAAAGAGATAAAAATAATGCAGTTTAATTATTTAAGAAGACATCTTGGATAAGAGTTCTGTATCCTTTACTGGCCTAAAAATATTCTGCAATCAAGATTTGGAGAAAACAGACTATCAGTTATATTTGTTAAAAGATTAAGTATCTGGGGGATGACTGGTACGTGTATACTATGAGGGAAATTTTTTAAAATGTGAAATATTAGGAATAAATAGTGCAAACAGAGTTACAATTCATTTTCCATGGTAGTATTGAATACAAATAAAGGTTGTAAGCAACCAGTGGGGCTTCCCTGGTAGCTCAGCTTGTAATAAATCCGCCTGCAATGCAGGAGACCCTGGTTCGATTTCTGGGTTGGAAAGATCCCCTGGAGAAGGGCATGGCAACTCACTCCAGTATTCTTGCCTGGAAAATCCCATGGGCAGAGGAGTCTGATGTGCTATAATCAATCCATGAGGAAACAAAGAGTCAGACACGACTGAGTGACTAAGCACAGCACAGCAAAAGCAACCAGTAAAAGTCAATACCATATCAGTACACATTTTAAATAGGGCTTACTTAATATTTTGAGTCAGTTACCAAAAGTAGCTTATCTGGTACAGACGCCTAAAAATACCAAGTGTTCAGATTTGCTCCAGAGTGGATCTGAAATTATAAGGATTCAATCCAGAAAGAGTAAACCAGAATGAGCATGCGCATGCACACACACACACCACCATCACCACTACCACCACCAAATTTCCCGGGCTGCCTACAACCACGGGAATTAGAAGGGGGACCTAAAACTACTGAGACTGGAGGCCAATAGGATACTGAAAAAGGGAATCTGACCTGCTAAATAAGCTTTTTAGGAAAGAATATGAAAGCAAAATATACCACAAAGAATCAAGTAATTATGTATACAGTAAAACAGAGTAATGGCTAACACTCCAAAGTATATTGGATATGAGTTACTAGCAGTATTACTTCCTCCTGTGAGTCTTTCCTTCATACCATAATGGGAAAAAATGATAGAAGTGACCATTTGCTTATTTATGCAAATGGTACCTTGTACCTTGTATGCATTCAATCACAAAATCTACACCACTGTAGTGGAAAATGGGATTGTAAGCTCTTCAAAGGCAGGAGCTGTTCCCTTTTACATCTCCATAATCTAGTACAGTGTGACACACAGTGACTGGTTATTTAATGATTTATTCTACTACGCGTTAATTCCACAGTCACCTAATTCACATACTCTTAGACTACATTAGCCTCTGTTGGGAATTCCCTGGCGGTTCAGTGGTTAGGACTCTGCACTCCTACTGACAGGGGCTGGGGTGCAATCCTGTAAGCCACACAGCTTGGCCAAAAACAAAAAAAAATTAGGCTCTATGGGGAGGGAGGAAGGAGGAGGGTTCAGGATGGGGAACACGTGTATACCTGTGGCAGATTCGTGTTGATATATGGCAAAACCAATACAATGTTGTAAAGTCAAAAAAGAAAAAAAAAAAAGAAAAAAAAAGCCAGGGAAATTGATAATGAATATCTATATGAGTATTAACTAATACAGTTTATCCCAGGGTATATTTGATCAGCAGAATATAAAAGGATAAAAAGACAGCATTAACTTTTCTGCAGGCCAAGAGCCTAATAGGTTATAAACACACCCTTCTGGCCTAGAGATAGACAAGCAAATAAACAAAAAACCCTTCCCTCTTATAAGCCCTGAAAATCAAAGATCTAACTAATACTGCCTTCCTTTGAAAAATATCAAAATGGGGATATAGTTTTAAATTTTAAAATAATTTAAACTCTAATCTAAGCTAGATTTTTCTAATTATTTATTGTTTATATTTCAATAGATACAAATCTTGACTCTAACTCTGGAACCCAAGAACTCATCAAAGAGTTTTCTGTGATGCAGAAATACCTCCATCTGCTGGAACTTTAGGTGTCTGTTAATTCTATAATCCTGGAAACTAAAAATCCAACTTTTTTGGTGGTGGGGTTAGATATTATTCTATTTAATTATATTTCAACAAGTATTTATCATGTGCTTAAGATGTGCCATGCCCTGTGCTATGTGATGTGAAAACATAACAGGTTGAACTAAACTGCCTGACATTAAGAAGCTCATAGTCTACAGGGAGGATGTGTAAATAACCACCATAACTCAGTGGAACAAGTGACATACTTACAGTACATATGCCATCAATTCTGAGGTTGAGACAGACTGGGCCATTGAGAATAATGTGTGAAAGTCCAGGAAGAAAGCTCTTTCCTGACAAAGGTTATGTGTCAAGGCTCAGCTGCCTTTCTGCTCCCCCATCAACCCAAAAGTTCAGGTGTGGAAAAATGGTGCAGCTGAATACTGGATGCATTCAGGACACAGCTGCTAAATCTAAATCTATTTTGGCCCTACAAATGGAGCTGGATTCTGCCTGAAGGCCGAAGGCTGCCAAATCCTAATTTAAGACACTGCCTTTCAAAAAACAGAATTAAAAAAAGAAAGACTCATAATCAAAGTACCTCATGACCTAAATGATCCAGTGCACACATTACCTTTAAATATGATCCATAGTATTTCGTTACATATGAGCTGTCACACTGACTCAAAACCGTTATTTCTTGCTGAATGTCTTCAATTTCATCCTCGGCTTCCTCGAGGTCTATGATTTTAATAGCAACCACTTGCTGGCTACGGTTATCAATTCCTTTGAAAACTTCTCCAAAGGAGCCTTTTCCAATGCGTTCTAATTTTGTGAAGAGCTCTTCTGGATCGGCTATATTATTCTGACGGGGCAGGGAGAAAAGAAAGGGAAGAACACAAACATTTAGTATCAAAGTTTTAAATGAAGGAAAATAAATCATGTAAGATAGTACCACATTTATCTAAAAGAAAGCATACAAATTCCCTTGACTCTCCACATGTGCTTTGTTAGAACAACTGTAACCCAAACGGGTAGTCCGTATTCTATTGGATCACCCACATTAAATGGGCTTAGCTGATCCTGCTATCAGAAACAATCTCATACAGCAAATGTTGTCTCTGGCGCATGCCAAAGGGCCAGACTCTTTTTAGAATAAAGCAGCTGACTATATACAATTTGCACATTAGTGCAATGGTAGTGATAGTGAGAGAATACCTAACCTACTGTAGGTAGGGGCGTCATTAAAATTCTTACATTCCACCAGCAAAATATTACCTTTAAACTCTCCGACTTGGACAACCCAATCACAGCACCTGTACTTGAAAACCACCATGTAAACAACACAGAACACAAAAGACCCAAGAATCTACAAGTCTTTTTTTTCCTCCTTCTTCTTCATTTGGGATCCTATCTATATGTGTGGCTCAGCTGGTAAAGAATCTGCCTGCAACACAGGAGACCTGGGTTTAATTCCTGGTTCGGGAAGATCCCCTGGAGAAGGGAATGGCTACCTACTTCAGCGTTCTTGCCTGGAGCATCCCATGGACAGAGAAGCCTGGTGGGCTATGGTCCATGGGGTCATACAGAGTAGGCTATATGACCGAGCAACTAACACTTTCAACTTTCATCTGTATGTAATGCTCTCATCAATGGCTGAAAATAAAATTCCAGAATAAGTCAATATTTTTCTACAGCAAAATCTGAATTAAGCATAAGTCTTCAGGTTAACAAATATATTGGCAAGACTTAGATTTTATAACTTCACTGTCCTTCCCTGACTCAGAAATATCCGACATCTAATAGTGCACAATTTTTATTTCAAATTTGACTCCCACAGGATAACCCTTCAGTCAGTTCAGTTCAGTTCAGTCGCTCAGTCGTGTCCAACTCTTTGCGATCCCATGAATCGCAGCACGCCAGGCCTCCCTGTCCATCACCAACTCCTGGAGTTCACTCAGACTCACGTCCATCGAGTCTGTGATGCCATCCAACCATCTCATCCTCTGTCGTCCCCTTTTCCTCCTGCCCCCAATCCCTCCCAGCATCAGAGTCTTTTCCAATGGGTAACCCTTAACCTTACTTAAATTCATATTGCTGAATATATACTGCTGATCAAGTAGAAATAAGGATTTCCAAACCTTATTTCCAAACCAAAGGGCATGTTATTAATTAATTTTACTTTTTCATGGAAGGGCATTTTATTTTAAATATAATAGTAGTGTGTACATGTCAATCTAATTTATACTTAACTGCCTTATTAGTCTACATCTAAAACTTTACTTTGAATTCCTTCAAAATATAGAAGAATGTTATATAGTTCTAACTTGTCTATATTTAATTTGTTAATTGCACCTAGATTATTTGTTCATTTATTACAATTTAACCTGGTCATCAATTTCAGAAGGCAAATTATAGAGTTATTAGCATCATCCCCTAATATCTTTTTTATTAGACAAACAGATCATTAACATTATTTTCCTCTCAAGTTCATTGTACCATCATCACCAAATAGACCCAGTAAACTGCCCGCTTTTGAGTAACTGAAAAACTTATGACTGATTTTAAAGAATTTCACCAATTTTTCTCTTTTCGACCTGCCTAAAAGACAGTTTACACATGACCTGCTTAATTTACAAGCTTCCCCATTCTCCTTGATTGGACTTTTTCCATTTTTAAAAGACAACTTTCCATGTATGCCATAGTCTCTCTGGTATGGCAAGCTACTTGTTATCTCCACCCACCTCCAGTACGCACGTGGGACAAATACCTCTTCAGCTGCCCATACGGGCCTTAAAAAATAGTTTAGACTTCCGTAAATTGCAAGTGTTTCTTTAATGCCAACATTTTGTTATAATACCTTCTACAAAACTTGAGTACCATCATTATTGATTAACTTGGTGCTTAATTTCTTACCAAGACATTGTGATTACTATCACATAATAGCTAACCCACAAGTTACTTCTTCCTACTTTTGGTAATGGTTCTTTTCTTTCTAGTAGCTTGTGGCAAAAATACTCATCAAATAGCTCAGTGATAGGTTCATCACCTTACAGTTTCCTAAATTCAGTGAATTTGGAAAAATAAATAGAGCAAATCTTTCAGGTTTCCTGATGTAACTACAAAATACTCTAAAAGTTATAAATATACCGTTGATGAAAAAGTAGACAATATGTACTTTCTGATAACACATTCTGGACTAGGAGGTATATTAACTGTATAATAAGATTTTTTTTGTTGTTGGAAGAAACAAAGATTAAATCCTAATCTTCCTAATTCATGTTTTAAAAGGATTTGACTGAAACAACCACCCCGAGGGAGAACACAGCTGTTCTTGCTTTCTATAATAAATGGGTTCCTGAAAGTATGTAAATCAAAGACTTAAAAATCAAGTCACATTTTGAATTTTAAACATGCTCTGAAGTGAATCCTAACTCATCAGTGTAATTTAAGATTTTAAATCAAGAAATACAAAATTGGAAAAATAGAAAGATCTATCATTCATACAACATTTGCATTTCCCAATCTTTCATTGGGGGACTAAAATATTATTGTTTGGGGGTTTTCTCATGCAAAACCCCAACTTTCAGAGTGAAGGGAATCTTGAAAACAAGTTTTCACTAGTTATAACCTCACCTCCCTGACTTCCTAAATCTGGGATAGAAAATACCTAAGTCCTAATTCCCCATTCACCACGTCACCAGGTTCTTAAACCAAAGTATACTAAGTCTTTATTAAGACATATTTCCTTCCGGCTTTTCATGCAAGGGCAAAAGTCAAGTAAATAAATAGTAAACACTCCAAGCAATGTAATTTAAAAACCACCTTATAAAGACGCTGGTTTGCCCAATCATTCACATCACTCTTCTAAGAAAATCAAGTCAGCTCCCTCTCAACCCAAATCAAATATTCTTTTAAGAATATTAAAATGTTTAAATCTATCTCTATTGCAAATGAATTATTGAAATATCTGTGTTTGCATTGGCTTCTCAAAGCCATAGCCCAGGAAGAAGCTCTAAGTTCTGCAACAGCAAAAAGGATGAATGGCTAAATTTATGTCACATTTACTCAACAACTAATGTTAGATGATTTATACATGCTGCACAAAAATGGGTCTGTGAAAATGAAAACCTCAGAGATCCGCCTCAGGACATTCTCGTTATTCCTGACCTTTATCACCCGTCCTTTGCTTGGATTTGAACTCTTCAGCTATAGGTACATTTTTGCAAACTAAAGTCTTAGAGGGTATGATCACCACTAAAACAACAATGATAACAACAGCCTTTTACTATGGAAATATTCTTAGAAAGTCCAAAGGGAAAAAATGGAGGATCATCATCTTGTCTCTCATGGAAAGTCAGGGGCAGATGGGTGGGAGATCAAGATGGCAGAGTATGAGGATTCTGAGTTCACCTTCTTCCACCAACACATCGAAAGATATCTACACGTGAAACAACTCGTGCTGAAAACAATCTGGAACCTTTACGGCTCTTCTATAACCAAGGTTACAAACAAAGAATGCACAGAGTTGGGTAGGAAGGGAGGAAATGCAATCTGGCCAGGACAAGTGCCTCTAGTACGGGACACACAAGAGGAGGGGGATTTCACAGTCTCAGGGATCCTCCCTGGGGAATGATGGGTTAAAGATACCTGTTGGGCATGACTCTGGGAAGACAGCCCCCTTAGCTGGTTTGAAAACCACTGGGACTTAGCAGAGGGCTGTAAGAAACCAAACCAACACTCTGCTCATGAAGCACATGCACACACTTGCTTACTCTCATGGAACCAGGCAGAGGAAACAGACTGAAAACTACCTGGGGTTCTGACTGGTTTCCCGCAACTGCCACAGCCTGTTCCCCAGACTGGCCGGGTTCCCACTCCAGCTTCTCTTGCTCCAGTGCAGTGCACTGCTGCAAAGGCTGCCACCGCCAAGAAGAGTGTTCACTCTTAGAGAAAAGGAAGCTGCCTTGGACACATCCCTGCCTCTGAACAGGGAGAAGGAAGCTATTACCAGCATGCACACGAGGAAACAGCCTGAAGATTGCCTGGGGCTCTGACTAACTTGCTAGGACGGTCTCAGCACTTACCCTGGCCTGTCCCGCAGTCCTCTGCTAGTCCCTGTTGTTCAGCGCTGCTCTCCACTAGGGCAGAGGTGCCACTGCCCGGGGGGATGCACACACTTGAAATGGAACCAGCTAGGACCTGATCCTCAGGGCTTCTGCTCCAGTACCTTGGGCACCAACTGCCCCCAATGGGGTGGTGATGGCCATTGAGCACAGGAGAAGCCCTGGCTCTAGCCATTCCATCTCTAGCCCCACCTTCTACCATGGTGATAGCTGCCAGCACACCCTGGGCGAAGGTGTGACTCCCGCTCACGTCAGATTCATCTCTCCCACCAAAGCCACTGGGTACACGTAGACTGCATAGGGATGCTCTCACAGAAGCAACTTTATAGAGACAGAGATGTTAGGGGAATAGGATTTTAAAATGTAGATTTTTAAAATGTGGTTGAACTTATATGACTACCAGTTTAAAACAAGTACATTATAGGTCAACATATAGGAACCTGATGGTAACCGCCTATCAAAAATCTGCCACAGATTAAAAAAAAAAAAAAAAAACTAAAAAGAAAGGACCATACCACTAAAGAACATCATCAATCAACAAGGGAAGAAACAGAAGAAATGAACAGATAACTACAAAAACAACTGGAAAAGAAGTAATAAAATGGCAATAACGACATACCTATAAATAATTACTTTAAATGCCAATGGAATAAATGCTCCAATCACATAGGGTGCCTACTGTATAGCACAGGGAACTCTTCTCAATACTCTGTAATGACCTATATAGGAAAAAATCTAGAGTGGGTATATATTTATATATAACTAATTCACTTTGCTGTACAGCAGAAACTAATACAACACTGTAAATCAACCATACGCCAGTAAAAACAAAAAGACACAGAGTAGCTGACTGGATAAGATAATGAGACCCATATATATGCTATACAAGAGACTCACCTCAGAGCTAAAGACACACACAGATTGAAAGTGAGAGAGTAGAAAAAGATATTTCATGCAAACGGAAATGACAAGAAAGGAAGGATAGCAATACTCATATCAGAAAAATCAACTTTAAAACAAAGCCTATAACAAAAGACAAAGAAGGGCATTACATAATGATAAATAGATCAATACAAGAAGATATTATATTCATTTAGATATATGTAACCAATACAGGGGAACTTAAATAATATAAAGCAAATATTAAGACTTAAAAGGAGAAACTGACAATAATACAACAATAGTAGGGAACTTCTGACACCACACTTACATCAATGAACATATCACCCAGACAAAAAATCAATAAGGCAACAATGCTCTTAAATGACACAATAGACAAGCTGGATTTAATAGGTATTGAGACTTATAGGACATTCCATCCTCAAACAGCAGAAAACACATTCTTTTCAAGTGTACAGGAAACATTCTCCAGGATAGCTCACAAGGCCACAAGCAAGTCTCTCAACAAATTTAAGAGAAATTACATCAAGCATTTTTTCCCAATTACAGTGGTATAAAACTAGGAATGACCTACAAAAGAAAAATGGGGAAAGCACAAACAGGTGGAGACTAAACAATAAACTATTAAAAGACCAATGGATCAATGAAGAAATCAAAAAGGAAATCAGAAAATACTTCAAGATAAATGAAAATGGAAACGCAACTTTCAAAAATCTATGGGAAGCAGCAAATGCAGATCTAAGAGGGAAGTTTACAGTGATACAGGCCTCCCTCAAGAAAAAAATCTCAAACAGACTAACCTACTGTCTAAAGAAACAGAAAAAGAATAAAGCCAAGAGTCACTAGAAGGAAGGAAATAATAAAGATCAGAGAAGAAATAAATAGAGACTAAAGAACAATAGAAAAAAAATCAATGAAACCAGGACTTGTTTTTTGAAAGCATAAACAAAACTGAAAACCTCTAAACTGGCTCACCAAGAAGAAAGAGGATCCAAAAGAACAAATAAGAAATGAAAGAGGAGAAATTACAATCAATATCACAAAGGTACAAAAAAATCTTGAAGAGAGTACTACAAACAATTATATGCCAATAAATTGGATACCTAGAAGAAATGGACAAATTTCTAGAAATACGAAACCTGCAAAGACTGAATTAAGAAGAAATAGATAATAGACTGATTACCACTAGTGAAACTGAATTTGTAATAATAATAAAAACTCCCAGCAAACAAAAATCCAGGACTGGATGGCTTCACAGGGGAATTCAACCAAACATAAAGAAGAGCTAATGCCTGTCCTCAAACTATTCCAAAAATCTGAAGAGAATGGAACACCCCTAAATTCATTCTGTAAGGTCACCACTATTGTAATACCAAAATCAGACAAATACACTGTAAGAAAATAAAATTTCAGGCCAATATCTTTGATGAATATAGATTTAAAAATCCTCAACAAAATATTAGCAAATTTCATACACCACGATCAAGTAGGATTTATTCCAGTGATGCAAGATTGGTTCAACAGTCACAAATCCATCACTTAATATACCACATTAACAGTAGGAATGATAAAAATCACATGATCATCTCAACAGATGCAGAGAAAGCTTTTGACAAAGTTCAACATCCATTCACGATAAAAACTCTCATCAAAGGTGGTACAGAGGGAACATATATCAACATAATAAGGGTTATTTATGACAAGCTCATGGCTAAAATCATACTCAATGATAAAAGGTTCAAAATTTTTCCTCCAGAATCAGCAATCAATTCAGTTCAGTTGCTCAGTCGTGTCCTATTCTTTGCAACCCCCATAGACTGCAGCACGCCAGGCTTCCCTGTCCATCAGCAACTCCTAGAGCTTGCTCAAACTCATGTCCATCAAGTCAGTGATGCCATCCAACTAGCTAGGATATTCACTCTCACCACTTCTATCTAACATCATATTGGACATCCTAGCCACAGCAATCAAATAAGAAAAAGAAATAAAAGACATCTAAACTGGAAGGAAAGAAGTAAAACTGTTACTATTTGCAAATGACATGATACTTTATATAGAAAACGCTAAAGTCTCCACCAAAAAAAAGAGAATAACACAGTAAAGTTACAGGATACAAGATTATATACAGAAATCTGTTGATTTCATTTTTTTCTTTTTTTCCAGAGACTGTTGTTTTCATTTTTTAACTGATTATATTTTTTAATTGGTGGAAAATTGCTTTACAATATTGTCTTGGTTTCTGCTGTACAACAATGTAAATCTGTCATAATTATATTACACTACTGATGAACTATCAAAAAAGAAATTTTAAAATACCATTTACAGTTGCAGCAAAAGAATAAAATATCCCAGAATAAATTTAACCAAGGAGGTGAAACTTCTATACTCTTAAAACTATAGAACACTGACAAAGGAAACTGAAGATGATACAAACAAATGGAAAGTTATCTTTCATGTTTGTGTGATGGAAGAATTGATATTATTAAAAATGTCTATAGTACCAAAAGCAATCTACAGATTTAATACAATCCCTATCAAAATATCCATGACTTTTTTTTATAGAACTAAAACAAATATTGTAAACTTTACTTGGAACCATGAAAGACCCTGAATAGCCAAGGCAATCTTGAGAAAAAATAACAAAGCTGGAGGTATGCTACCTGACTTCAAACTACTACAAGTCTATAGTAATCAAACCAGTTTGGTCCTGGCACAAAATCAGACACACAGACCAATGGAACAGAATAGAGGGCTCAGAAATAGGCTTCCACATTTATGGTCAATTAATCTATGCCAAAAGAGGCAAAAATATACAATGGAGAAAAGACAGTCCCTTCAATAAGTGGTGCTGGGGAAATTGGACAGTTACATGTAAAACAATGAAATTAGGAGGACAAGATGGCAGAGAAGTAGGTGGATGTGGAGTACATGTCTCTCCACTGATACATCAGGAATATATCTTCAGACACCGAAGTGCATGCAGAACACCAGCTGAGAGCAGACAGGAGTACCTGACCAGTGGAAAAGAATATATAGAACCACGCAAAACTCTGTAGGATGAAGGAACTAGGGGGGGAAACAGGAGTGTTAGTAAGACTGGACCTACCCTTGGCGGGTGTAGGAACTGCAGCAGAAGTCCAATCCCCACATCAGGGAAATTGTCTGAGTCAGAGGAGAAACACTTAAGGCTGAGAGTGAAACAGCTGATCTTTGTCAGCCTAAATGGAATGAGAATTAGACAGTCCTTGCTGCAGCCACACGTACCCTGCACCCTGGACAGGGATGCAGGTCTCCTAGAAGCCGCAGCGGCTGGGAGCTGGAGCTTAGGGACTGTGGAACAATCCCAGGGTGAGGGCTCCTGCTGACTGTGGAGAGACGGACTGATGGGATATGAGGGAGGAGACTGTGGTGGGAAATGCCTATGGAGGAAAGCCAGGCAGCCATGGAAACAAGGTGATACTGCTGAGTCACATGTAGGGGGTGGAGCCATCACCATAGCCTCTCTTTCCCCACATGCCAGCATCGGCGGCTTAACAATAGAGAGGCTGGCCCATCAAGCATCTGATACACAGAACTACAGAGTAGGACCCCACGCAGAGTGCCCCTTTAAGTGACTGATGCGCGCAAGTACAGAGTAGGACCCCACCCAGGGTGCCCCTTTAAGTGCCTGATGCACTGATCTACAGAGTCGGGCCCCAGCCAGGGGGGCCCCTCTATGTGCCTGACAGGCCAAACAACAGAGAAGGACCCCAGGCAAGGGAGCCCTCTAAATGCCTGAAGCGGCAGAGCTACAGAGAAAGACTAGCCAAAGAGGCCTTCTGAACACCAGCTATCAGAAGCTCAAAAAAGACTCTAATAGGGCCATAACTCCTGTGGCTGAGGCAGTCTGTGTCCCTGCACACTTGGTGCCACCAGGGTCCCCACAACCCAAGCAGCTGAGCCACATTCACACTCAACCTTCACTGGGGAAGAGCTGCCACAGGGAAAAAAAGTCTTGCATCTATGCACGCAGGGTCACTTTTGTCGTGTCCAGCTTTTTGTGACCCTGTGGACTGTGGCCTGCCAGGCTTCTCTGTCAGGGGGGTTCTCCAGGCAAGAAGACTGGAGTGTACCGGCCAATACTGGTTGCCATACTCTTCTAGAGCACTAGATTTCCTGCTGCCCTAGCTGCCAACTCCCCTGAGTACCCAGTGCTGCCAGATTCCTGAGACCCAAGCAGCTGCACCACCTCTGCAACTGGCCCTCATTGGGGCAGACCGAAGTCCTCCAGGGCAGCCTCAGGAGCAAACCCCAGTGGATGACTCACATGCACAGGAGGAAATAAAACCACAATTGAAACCCAGGGGCAGTGTGGCTAAGGAAGAAGACCCAAAACCTTCCCACCAGCTGTACAAGCTGCAGATTAAATCCACACGATCAACTAGGCAGACTCTGTGTCTACAGAATATATAAAAAGACACAGAGCTCCCCCAAAAGAAAATGCATTAGTGCTGATAGCTGTGGACATTGGAGGCACGAACACACAGGAGTTGGACCAGACTAGAATCTGAGCTGCCCCCACAGCAAGTCCAGAGACCAGCACAGTGTTGGAGGGCATTCTAGGGAGGTGAGGTGGACTGTGACTCCCAGTGAGGGAAAGGACCCTGACAGCAGTGACTCAAGAAAAATATTTATTATTCTTATGTTTTTTTACCTGTTCTCTAGTTTCTTTTGGATATTTTTTCTTTTTTCCTCCCTCTGTTGTAGTTGTTGATTTTATTGGCACTATGAAATCTAATTAAGCTTTTGAGTTTTTTTTAATCACACTTTTTATTGTTGTTACAAACCTCTGCCTCTTTTCTTTTTTTAATTTTAATTTTTTTAAACCTATTATTATTTTTATATTTATTCCTTTGTTTGCTTTTCCTATTGTTCTTTTCCCCTTCCAGTTAATCTTTAGTGTATATAAATCTTCTTTACCCACCTCTATTTAACTTTGAATATCTATTCTTCCTTTCTTTCCTTTCCTCTCAACATATTTGTTAGTTTTGCTTTCATTGCTTTATTCCCTACTGGGCATCTTGCTTTAGTTTTGTTTTTCAGTTTGTGCTGTAGTTACTTTTGTTCTTAACTGGCAGATATAATTTTTGGTTTCCTTTGTTCACCAGGTCAATCTATTTTACTTTATTTTTGTTGGACTGTTTTGACTTTGCTCATTGGTGTATATGTGTATACTCCATTATTTTAATTATTATTTGCCTGATTTTGTAACTGCCATTTGTTTGGGGTTTGTCTTTGGTTGTTCATTTTTGGGTATTGGTTTTAATCTCACTTAATTCCATAACAAACCACTTGTGGAACCTTTGTTTTTGACCAGAGATCAAGCCTTTGGAGTGGGAGCACTGACTCCAAGACCCTATACTACCATAGAACTAACCCTAGGGAGTATCAAATAGTGAGAACTCACACTAAGGAAACCACCTGAATACAAGACCTCGCCACCAGTAGCACCACCAGTAGCACCAGTAGCAGGATGCCTCATCCAAACAAAAACAAAACAAAAATACAAACCAAATCATCAGAAGACAGGATTACCACCTCACTCAGGCTTGCCCATTAGAGGAAAAAGCAAAAGAAAACTCAGCACAAATCTCACCCTATATGAAGCTTACACAAACCACTGCACCAGTCTTAGGAGGGCAGAAACCAAAATGAAAGAATTCAGCCTTGAAGCCTGGAAAAAGGAGACCTCAAACACAAGAAGTTTAAAAATAAATAATGAAAAAGCAGAGAAATACTGCACAAATGAAGGAACAAACTAGAAACACAGAAGTCCAAATAAATGAAGAGGAAATAGGCAAACTACCTGAAAAAGAATTCAGAATAATGATAGTAAAGATGATCAAAAACCTTGAAAACAGAATGGAGAAAATGCAAGAATCAATTAACAAAGACCTAAAAGAATTAAAGAATAAACATACAGAGAAAAACAACACAATTACTGAAATTAAAAATACTCTAGAAGGAATCAATAGCAGAATATCTGAAGCAGAAGAACAAATCAGTGAGCTGGAAGATAAAATGGTGGAAATAATTTCTGAAGAGCAGAATAAAGTAAAAAGAATTAAAAGAACTGAGGATAGTCTCAGAGACCTCTGGGACCATATCAAACACACCAACATTCGAATTATAGGGGTCCCAGAAGAAGAGGAGAAAAAGAAAGGGTATGAGAAAATTTTTGAAGAGATTATAGTTGCAAATTTCCCCAACATGGAAAAGGAAATAGTCAATCAAGTCCAAGAAGTGAAAAGAGTCCTATATAGGATAAACCAAAGGAGAAACACACCAAGACACATACTATTCAAACTAACAAAGATTAAACACAAAGAAAAAATATTAAAAGTAGCAAGGAAAAAGCAACAAGTAACATACAAGGGAAAGACCATACGTTTAATAGCTAATAGCTGATCTTTCAGCAGAAACTCTACAGGCCAGAAGGGAAGAGCAGGATATATTTAAAGTAATGAAAGGGGAAAATCTACAACAAAGATTACTATACCCAGCAAGGATCTCATTCAAAATTGATAGAGAAATCAAAAGCTTTTCAGACAAGCCAAAGTTAAGAGAATTCAGTACCACCAAACCAGCTTTACAATAAATGTTATCAAGACTTATATAGTCAAGAAATACAACCGAAGAAAAAGATCTACAAAATCAAACCCCAAACAATTAAGAAAATGGCAATAGGAACATATATACCAATAATTACTTTAAATGTAAATGGATTAAATGTGCCAAAAGACACAAACTGGCTGAATGGATACAAAAACAAGACCCATATATATGCTGTCTACAAGAAACCCACTTCAGGACCCCAAGACACATACAGACTGAAAGTGAGAGCATGGAAAAATATATTCCATGCAAATGGGAAGCAAAAGAAACCTGGAGTATCGATCCTCATATCAGACAAAATAGACCTTAAAATAAAGAATATTACAATAGATAAGGAAGGACACTACATAATGATCAAGGGATCAATCCAAGAGGAAGACATAACAATTATAGATATATATGCATCCAACATAGGAGCACCTCAATACATAAGACAAACACTATCAGACATAAAAGGACAAACTGACAGTAATAAAATAATAGTATGAGATTTTAACACCCCACTCACACCAATGGACAGATCATCAAAACAGAAAATTAATACGGAAACACAAGTCTTAAATGGTACATGAGAAGGATTTCACTGATATCTTCAGGACATTCCATCCAAATGCAGAAGAATACATCTTCTCAAGTGCACATGGAACATTCTTCAGGCTAGACCACATCTTGGGTCACAAATCAAACTTCAGTAAATTTAAGAAAATTGAAATTATATCAAGCATCTTCTTCGACCATAACACTATGAGACTAGATATCAATTACAAGAAAAAAAAAAAAAACTGTAAGAAACACAAGCACATGTAGATTAAATAATACATTTCTAAATAACCAACAGGTTACTGAAAAATCAAAAGGGAAATAAAAAAATTTTATAAACAAATGACAATGAAAACATGACAACCCAAAACCTATGGGATGCAGTAAAAGCAGTTGTAAGAGGGAAGTTTATAGCAATACAATCCTACCTCAAGAAACAAGAGAAACATCAAATAAACTAACTTTACACCTAAAACAACTGGAAAAAGAAAAACAAAACAAAACAAAAAAAACAAAATTAGTGGATGGAAAGAAATCATAAAGATCCAAGCAGAAATAAATGAAAAAGAAATGAAAGAAACAATAGTAAAGATTAATAAAACTAAAAGCTGGTTCTTTGAGACAATAAACAAAATTGACAAGCCTTTAGCCAGATTCATCAAGAAAAAAAGAGAATAATCAAAGCAACAAAATTAGAAATGAAAAAGGAGAGGTTACAACAGACAATGCAGAAATACAAAGGATTATATAAGACTATTATGAACAACTATATGGCCATAAAATGGATAACCTGGAAGAAATGAACAGATTCTTAGTTCAATCTTCCAAGACTGAACCAGGAAGAAATAGAAATTATGAACGACCCAATTACAAGCACTGAAATTGAAGCTGTGATCAAAAATCTCCCAAAAAACAAAAGCCCAGGACTAGATGGCTTCACAGGAGAATTCTATCAAACATTTAGAGAAGAGCTAATGCCTATCTTTCTAAAACTCTTTCCAAAATTGCAGAGGAAGGAACACTTCCAGAGTCATTCTATGAGGCCACCATGATCCTGATACCAAAACCATACAAAGACAACACAAAAAAATAGAACTACAAGCCAATATCACTGATAAACACAGATGCAAAAATCTTCAACAAAATTTTAGCAAACAGAATTCAACAACACATTAAAAAGCTCATACACCATGATCAAGTTGGGTTTATCCCAGGAATGCAAGGATTCTTCAATATATGGAAATGAATCAATGTGATACACTATATTAACAAATTGAGATAAAAACATATGATAATCTCAATAGATGTAAAAAAAAAAGTCTTTGACAAAATTCAGCACCCATTTATGATTAAAACTCTTCAGAAAATGGGCATAGAAGGAACCTACCTCAACATAGTAAAACCCACATATGATAAGCCTACAGCAAACATTATTCTCAATGGTGAAAAACAGAAAGCATTTCCCCTAAGATCAGGAACAAGACAAGGGTGTCCATTTTCACTACTATTACTCAACATAGTTTTGGAAGTCCTAGCTACAGCAATAAGAGAAGAAAAATAAATTAAAGGACTCCAGTTTGGAGAAGAAGAAGTAAAGCTCTCACTGTTTGCAGATGACATGATATTGTACATAGAAAACCCTAAAGATAACTATCAGAAAATTACTAGAGCTAATCAGTGAATTTAGCAAAGTTGCAGGATACAAAATCAACACACAGAAATCACTTGCATTTCTATATACTAACAATGAAAAATCAGAAAGAGAAATTAAGGAATTAATCCCATTCACCACTGGAACAAAAAGAATTAAATATCTAGGAATAAACTTACCTAAGGAGATGAAAGATCTGTACACAGAAAATTATAAGACACTAATGAAAGAAATCAAAGATGACATAAACAGATGGAGAGAGATTCCATGTTCCTGGGTAGGAAGAATCAATACTGTGAAAATAACTATACTACCAAATGAAATCTACAGACTTAATGTGATCCCCATCAAATTACCAATGGCACTTTTCACAGAACTAGAAGAAAAAATTTCACAATTCATATGGAAACACAAAAGACACTGAATAGCCAAAGCAGTCTTGAAAAAGAAGAATGGAGCTGGAGGAATCAACCTTCCTGACTTCAGATTATACTGCAAAGCTACAGTCATCAAGACAGTATGGTACTGGCACAAAAACAGAAATACAGACCAATGGAACAAGATAGAAAGCCCAGAAATAAACCCATGCACCTACACGTACCTTATTTTTGACAAAGGAGGTAAGAATATACAATGGGCAAAGACAGCCTCTTCAATAAATGGTGCTGGGAAAATTGAACAGCTACATGTAAAAGAATGAAATTAAAACACTTCCTAACACCATACACAAAGATAAACTCAAAATGGATTAAAGACCTAAATGTAAGAACAGAAACTATAAAATGCTCATTAGAGGAAAACATAGGCTGAGCACTTGATGACATAAATCAAATCCTCTATGACCCATCTCCTAGTGTAATGGAAATAAAAACAAAAGTAAACAAGTGGGACCCAATTAAACTTGAAAGCTTTTACACAGCAAAGGAAACTATAAGCAAGGTGAAAAGAAAACCCTCAGAATGGGAGAAAATAATAGCAAATGAAACAACTTACAAAGGATTAATTTCCAAAATATACAAGCAGCTCATACAACTCAATACCAGAAAAACAAACAACCCAATCAAAAAGTGGGAAAAAGACCTAAACAGACATTTCTCCAAAGAAGACATACAGATGGCTAACAAACATATGAAAAGATGCTCACATCGCTCATTATTAGAGAAATGCAAATCAAAACTACAGTGAGATATCATCTCACACCAGTTAGAATGGGCATCATTAAAAAGTCTACAAACAATAAATGCTAGAGAGGGTGTGGTGAAAAGGGAACGCTCTTACACTGTTGGTGGGAATGTAAATTGATACAGCCACTATAGAAGATGGTATGTAGGGAGATTCCTTAAAAAACTAGGAGGAAACCCACCATCAGTTCAGTTCAGTTCAGTCGCTCAGTCGTGTCTGACTCTTTGCGACCCCATGAATCGCAGCACGCCAGGCCTCCCTGTCCATCACCAATTCCCGGAGTTCACTCAGACTCATGTCCATCGAGTCAGTGATGCCATCCAGCCATCTCATCCTCTGTCATCCCCTTCTCCTCCTGCCCCCAATCCCTCCCAGCATCAGAGTCTTTTCCAATGAGTCAACTCTTCACATGAGGTGGCCAAAGTACTGGAGTTTCAGCTTTAGCATCATTCTTCCAAAGAAATCCCAGGGCTGATCTCCTTCAGAATGGACTGGTTGGATCTCCTTTCAGTCCAAGGACTCTCAAGAGTCTTCTCCAACACCACAGTTCAAAAGCATCAATTCTTCAGCGCTCAGCCTTCTTCACAGTCCAACTCTCACACCCATACATGACCACAAAACCCACCATATGACCCAGCAATCCCACTCCTAGGCATATACCCTGAGGAAACCAAAATTGAAGAAGATACATGTACCCCATTGTTAACTGCAGCACTATTTACAATAGCTAGAACATGGAAGCTGGAGAAGGCATAGTCAACCCACTCCAGCGTTCTTGCCTGGAGAATCCCAGGGACAGAGGAGCCTGGTGGGCTGCCGTCTATGGGGTCGCACAGAGTCGGACATGACTGAAGCGACTTAGCAGCAGCAGCAGCAGAACATGGAAGCAACCTAGATGCCCATTTACAGATGAATGGATAAAGAAGTTGTGGTACATATACACAATGGAATATTACTCAGCCATAAAAAGGAACGCATTTAAGTCAGTTCTATTGAGGTGGATGAACCTAGAGCCTATTACACAGAATGAAGTCAGTCAGAGAGAGAAAGATAAATATCATATACTAACACATATATTGGAGAAGGCAATGGTACCCCACTCCAGTACTCTTGCCTGGAAAATCCCATGGACCGGAGGAGCCTGGTAGGCTGCCGTCCATAAGGTCGCTAAGAGTCGGACACGACTGAGTGACTTCACTTTCACGCATTGGTGAAGGAAATGGCAACCCACTCCAGTGTTCTTGCCTGGAGAATCCCAGGGACGGGGGAGCCTGGTGGGAGTCCGTCTATGGGGTCGCACAGAGTCGGACACGATTGAAGTGACTTAGCAGTAGCAGCAACGTATATATATGGAATCTAGAAAAACGATGAAAGTGAAAGTGAAAGTCACTTAGTCATGTCTGACTCTTTGCGACCCCATGGACTTTACAGTCCATGGAATTCTCCAGGCCAGAATACTGGAGTGGGTAGCTTTTCCCTTCTCTGGGGATCTTCCCAACCCAGGGATCAAACCCAGGTCTCCTGCATTGCAGGTGGATTCTTTACCAGCTGAGCCACAAGGGAAGCCCAAGAATAATAGAGTGGGTGGTAGCCTATCCCTTCTCCAGTGGATCTTCCCAACCCAGGAATTGAACCAGGGTCTCCTGCAGGTGGATTCTTTACCAACTGAGCTATTAGGGAAGCCCAGAAAAATGGTACTGAAGAATTTATTTGCAGGGCAGCAATGTAGAAACAGACATAGAAAATAGACTTTATGGACATGGGGAGAGGGGAGGAGAGGGTGAGATGCACGGAGAGAGTAACATGGAAATTATATTACCATATGTAAAATAGATAGCCAATGGGAATTTGTTGTATGTCTCAGGAAACTCAAATAGGGGTTCTGTATTAACCTATAGGGGTGGGGTGGGGAGGGAGATGGGAAGGAGGTTCAAAAGGGAAGGAATATATGTATACCTATGGCTGATTGATGTTGAGGTTTGACAGAAAACAACAAAATTCTGTAAAGCAATTATCTTTCTCTTAATAAATAAATAAATTTAAAAAAAAGAATGAAATTAGAACATTTTCTCATACCACACACAAAAAAAACCTCAAAATGTATTAAGTACCTAAATATAAGACTGGAAACTATAAAACTTGCAGAAGAAAATATAGCAGATAACTCTTTCACACAAATGTAGCAATAGTTGTTTTTAGATCTGTCTCCTCAGGCAAAGACAATAAAAGCAAAAAAATAAACAAACAGGACATAATTAAATTTAAAGCTTTAGCACAGCAAGGGAAACCACTGACAAAACAAAAAGGCGATCTACTAAGTGGGAGAAAATATCTGTAAATGATATACCTGATAAGGGGTTGGTATCCAAAATATATCAACAGCTCATCAACTCGATATAAAAGAAGCAAACAATTTAATTTAAAAATGGGGAGAGGATCTGAATATACATTTTTCCAAAGAAGACATACAGATGGCCAACAGGTACATGAAAAGATGCTCAGCATCACTAATCATCTGAGAAATGCAAATCAAAACCACAATGAGATATTACCTCACACCTGTCAGAATGGCTACCATCAAAAAACCCACAAATAACAAATGTTGGGCAGGATGTTGAGAAAATGGAACCCCTGTACAATGGTGATGGGAATGTAAACTGGTGTAGCCATTGTGTAAACAGTATGGAGGTTCTTCAAAAAACTAAAACTAGAACTACCATATGATCCAGCAATCCCACTCTTGAGTATATATCCAAAGATAATGAAAACATCAACTGAAAAAAGATATGTGTACCCCATAGTTCACAGCAGCTTTATTTAAAATAGCCAAAATATGGAAACAACCCGTGTCCATCAATAGATAAAGAAGAAGTGGTATATGTATACAATGGAATATTACTCAGCCATCAAAAAGAGTGAAGCTTTTCCATTTGCAGCAACATGGATGAACCGGGAAGGTATAATGCTTAGTGAAATAAGTCAGAGAAAGATAAATAGTGTATTAAAGTTATCACTTATATGTGGAATCTAAAATATAAAACAAATCAACATATATAACAAAACAGAAACAGACTCAAAGATATAGAGAACAAACAGTGAGGAGACGGGCTTGGGACGGGCAAGATAAGGGTAGGGGATTAATAAGTACAAACTACTATGCTTAAGCAACAAGATATACAGTATAGTGCAGGGAATTATAGCCATTATTTTGTATTAACTTTAAATGGAGCATAGTCTATAAAAATATTGGGTCACCATGTTGTATATCTGAAACTAATATACTATTGTAATCAACTATAATTTAAGTGAAGTAAAAAAGGCAAGTCAGGGGCAGATGAAAGGTTTCTTACATACTTAAATCACAGAATTAAGAGGGCTGGAAGAACTCTCTTAAAGTCTTTTCTAAGTGATCTCCAGTCCTCGCTACACATTAGAATCACGAGTACAACTTTTAAAAAGCAGATACACAGGCCTCATCCCAAAATTACTGATTCAGAATCTCTGAGACAGGGGCCCAGGAATCAGTATTTTAAAAAAAACCATTCCAAACTATTACGTATGTAGTTATTTTGCCACCAATCTTAAAATGAGCATTCAGGAACCACTGAGCAAACAGATCTGAAAATGGTATCCTTCATTATAGGGAACTCATGTCCCCTATTTTTCCCAGGCAAGCATATAGCACTCTTCTAACTCTGCACACTCAAAGTGGACAACTTGGAGATTAAAATAAAACCACGAGATCTTTAGTATTTATATATACATACCTATATTTAAAAAATTGAGTCTGTTATACTTCTAAGGAAGGACACTTCAAATAAGACTATAAATGTAATATTCAGCAAAACACATGCAACATATCCCACATTCCTTATGTGTGTATTCTTGAACAATTTGTACCCAGTACAGTCTATATAATAGCAGGATACATAATAAGTTAAGATTTAATTGATGACCGTTTTGAATCAACAGTCATCACTGACAAAGAGTAAAAGTTTAGTTCTCGGCGCTTATAGAAAATGGGTACAAACTGTGCAGTGGGATGCAGGGGCAAAAAAAAAAACCACCAACAAAAAAAAACAACATTTTCTCTCAATCCTGTTAGGCTCTCTGGCTAGGTTTGAAAATTAAACTAAGACAGATGAACAGAAGAAATGAATGTAATTTTATAAAAGTTTTAACCTCCATGAGGAAACAAAGATTGAAAGAAATGGCTAAAACTGTGTGTTTTTATACTAAGTTTGATGAAGAGCGCAGAGTGGAACATCATGGAAAGAGTGACTGGGCAAAGGGTATGTGCCGAACACAACACACTGTGGGAAACTTAGCAACACCTGTTTGTTCCAATGATTTTTGGCATCCCATTGTCTCTGGAGATAAAGATGCCCCTTCCATCTGGGTATAGGGAGAGGACCTCTCACATGACAGTTTAATGACCTACTTTAAGGCAGCAGGGGAGGGGTGAGTCTTTATCCAACTCCTTCAAGTTAAAATATTCAACATGTCAAGGTGCTATATGTTAAGGTTACTGTGCCCTGAACGCCATCAGGGACATTAGGTGATTAGAAGAAACAAGAAAATTTCAGGCAGAATTAAAATTTGTCTTGGAGTTCTAGCAGTATGAAGATCTGGAAAGCCAAAGGTGGGAAAGAACCAACGCTGAAGAATCTAGTTTCTTTAAATCTGATGTATCTACGTGAGCCCTCTAGTCTGGAACTGAAAGTGAAAACAATAGATTTAGGAAGATGAAGACACATTTCTCCGAAGTTTTGACCAGGAAGGGTTGAGTTAAGGTGAACGAACCTTCAGAAACCAAGAAGTAAGCAAGGCTGACTTCAAACTACGTTTTGCACTTGCCTCCCAACCTTAGTAAAATCCATACTATGAGTATTGTTGGCTATAAGATACTTCTTGCACTTTACAAAGTAAGATCTGTGTGTAGGCCTATCAGTGACTCACTAATGAGGAGGAGTACACAGGAAATTATGAGCAAAGAATGTGCTAATGCTATCCAGGCTTAGAAACGAGTATCTCTTACTCTCTTCAACTTCTCAAGTGTTAACCACCAGAAGGAATGGGCAATGAACCACAGAGAGTAACTAAAAACATTAACAATGTACTAAAAACTGGAGATAACACTCTTTAAATTACTCAGATTAGTTCTCCTAAGCTAAAGAGGAAATATTTTTCAAGATTACTTTCACGTCTATACTACTACATATCGTTTAACAATATAAAATGCACAGAAATCTTTCTCAAGTGGTTCCAAAAGCCTCAAATTCAATTTGTTTTATTATGATTATGTTAAGATTTTTCAACTGCCCTACGAACACTGCTTCAAAAGTTTGTCGTATGCTTCCTAACCAAGAATTTGTTTATTTTGACCACATTTAGGGAGGGTATGGAGAGGGAGGAGGGAGGAGGGTTCAGGATGGGGAACACAGGTATACCTGTGGCGGATTCATTTCGATATTTGGCAAAACTAATACAATATTGTAAAGTTTAAAAATAAAATAAAATTAAAAAAATAAAAATTGTCACTGTTATATTTAAAATGGATAAACAATAAATTCCTAATGTATAGAACAGGGAACTATTCAATATATTCAATATTTTGTGATAAATTATAATGGAAAAGAATACAAATAAAGAATGTATGTATATGTATGACTGGGTTACTTTGCTGTACAGCAGAAATTGGCACAAAATTGTTAATCAATGATACGTCTATTAAAAAATGTTTTAATAAAAAAGATATTGCCAGAAGGAAAAAAAATAAAGATTAAAAGTCCACAGCCATCTACCCCTTAGCACTGCTTGAGTTCAATACCACAGGACATTATTTGTTTTAAGTGCTATAATGATCTAAGCGCAATAGACTTCTCTTTGGATAGAACTGAAACAGTCACAGGCTTTTAGAGCTGGAAGGAAATGGTCATTTAATGCAACTCCTTATCACCACTATCAGCAACAAGCATTTATTGTATGCCTTCTGTGTCCTAGGTTAATACCACCAAACACAAGATGTGAAATTTAAGGCCATTTATGTCAAAATGATGGTAGACACGTGCTGTGTTAAGTCGCTTTCGGTCTGTCTGACTCTTTGTAACCCCACGGACTGTAGCCCACCAGGCTCTGTCTGTCCATAGGATTCCAGGCAAGAATACTGGAGTGGGTTGCCATTCCTTCTCCAGGGGATCTTCCCGACACAGGGATTGAACCCGCGTCTCTTACGTCTCCTGCACTGGCAGACGGGTTCCTTACCACTAGCAGCACCTGGGAACTCACGATGGTAGACCTAGGGAGAGGTTAAAAAAGGAAGCAAATCCTGGAATTAAAAGAATTATAGAGTCTCTGGGATGAACAGGAATTTGGCAAGGAAAGAATTTAGCAAGATAAAAGGAATTTAGAGTGATCCAAAATGTATTTTTACAGGGAGAAAAACTGTAGTCTAGAGAGGTTATATATTGTTCAATGACATAAGGCAATTAACTAGTGGCAAAGCTCAAACTTGAAGTCAAGTCCCCTGATTCTTAAGTATAAGGTTCTTTCACTACAGCTTGGATTAATTTGTAACCTAAACTATATTCTTTGGCTATAAAACCAAATTGTTTTTCCATCATGCACAGATCACACAACTATCCAATATCTGCGTAGTAATTTCCCTACATTCAAAGAATTTGGAAAAAACCAACATTTTAAACTTAAAAGAATTTGAAAATCTTAAAATAGGACTTTCCTATTCTTTGAGACATGATTTCTTAAAATTTTTGAACCATTGTGCAACTGATTGATCTCTCTATATATGCACAATTACCAAACAGTTCATATTACAATCTTACAGAGATGTGTCTCATATGTAATCTTTACTTTCTGGCTCATTTTTTTCCAAGTCAGTAACTAGCCTTTAAAGTGTGGGAGGCAAGGTAGCGATGGTATTCCATACCATGATTCCCAGAGGACCCAATGTCTGGAAGCCAACAGCTCAAATTCCAGCTTTATCAGTGATTTATTGTAGACTTCAGTAACCATTAACACTACAGTTTTCAGCTCTGTTCAGTGTGTGAGACCCTCAAATTGGTTAAATTATCTAAGAATAAAGACAATACTTTTGTGCTAGGTTTTATACAGGCATAGAATTGTTTAAATGACCATGTGAGTACTCAGATTATTTTAATAATGAGAAGGATAAAACAAGCTCCTCATAAATTTTTCTTAATTTCTGAAGAATGTGATGTTAGCAGAGTACTTTTCTATCTTATCTCAGGTTCATATTACAAGTACCTGATAAATTTTATGGAATTCTTGAGACCTCTGTGATTTATATTTCTGAAGTAAAATATTTAGCTTACTACATTTTGCATATAATGGAATAAGAACTAAGATAAAAAATTAAGTATGTCTGTATGTGTTTCAAATTGAACGTGAAGAACTGGGCTTGAAGTCAAACCTCTTGAGGTGGTCAGTCATTTGAGTTTGCATTTCCATATTTGTGAGAGCTCAAAATATGTAAGTGCATAAAAGAGAATGTTTTTAGTTTACCTATTTTTATGGAATACTCACATCTCTCAAAGGTAATTATAACCTGCTTTTGCAACATAAACTAGAAGTCAAATTGTTCAATTTTATGTATATACAATGACAATTGAAATGTAGTTAGAGATATAGTTAAAACAACCCTGGGCTTCCTTGTGGTCATTAGACCACATTTTATAAACTCACAGTTGAGTTCCCGTCTTTACTCACCCACTTAAAAGGCAGTTTTGAGATGGATGAGGTAGCAATAAGGCAGTCCTGGTCTTAATAGCAAAGCAAAAAGTCAAAAGTCTCACACAGTATTATTTTGTACTTCTAAGGCAACAATTTATAAACTTTCAGCCATACTGTGTACAGCAACAAGAAAAATATATTCATAAGGCAGAAATAAATTTATAAGTACTTTTTCATCTGCCCTTTATTATTCTTACTTTTAAGTGTACCTCATTAGTGAAAATACTTGGAATGCAAATATTTTAGTAAAGGATAACTTAGTTAAAACTATTACAAAAGATTTTGACACAACTGTATGAATAACATAGCAGTTTGAGGAGTTTCTTCTGATTAATAATTTTGAGTCTACTTCATCTTTAAGAACAAAAGCATAATTGATAATATTCTTCATCTGAATTCCTCCTACTCAGGAGAGGATAAGAAGAGCTTCCTCTGCCTCCTAACTTGCATTCTTCTTTTCACCCAAGCTCAGATCAGAGGAAAAGAACAACGAAGGAAGCGGGACACATTCTGGGATTTGAAGAATGCAGTTCTTTACATCTGTTTGTAAGACAGTTCAATTTATACTGAGTAAAGGAGAATGAGACATTTCTTTGATTCTATTGTCACTTTACCACATGCCACATTTTTCTTAAGAAAACTGAACTACAGAAAGGATGAGAAGAAATTCAATTTCCCCCATCTTAGAAATTCTCAAGTAAGAAACAAAGTCATGACAAGCAGCACATTTATTAGCTCCATTTCCCAGACCTTTACATTCTTATTATTTTAATTGAGAGTGGAAATGTCAGATTGTTTTGTTCAGCCAGGTAAATCATCTTTGGATCTAAGACCTCTTAAATTAAAGGAAATAATCTTGTCTTTCTTTACTAACTCTGTGGGAGGGGAAGTTCCCTAAATCTTTAACTGTATTCATAGGTAAAGGGAAGGAAACATCCTGCAAACAATCACATTCTTCTTTCAATAACCAAAAGTCAAGGCTGTCCTCATAACAAATGCTGGCTGCAGATTCCACTGCATCATTTAGCTCATTTCTCTCTGACGTTACAGCCATTCTAAGGGAAAAATGATCTAGTTTCTTAGAAGTATTACAGAGGTAAAGAGCAGAGAGGTCAGGCAAAATTGGCATAATTGTGCTTACCCCAGAAATTACAAGAAATCAACAATTAAATGTCAGCTTCACCATCTGTATAATGAGAGAGAGAGGTGGGCCCAGTGATTGGTTAAGTCCCTATTGTTCTGACACTGAATTAGTGATATTCTAGAAGCCAGATCCCTTTGTTCCCCTCTTCTATCACTAGCAGTTCCCAATTCTAATTTTTTAAAATAAATTTTAATTGTATTTATTTACTATGTTATTCTCGGCTGTGCTGGGTCTTCGTTGCTGTATGAAGGCTTTCTCTAGTTGCAGACAGCAGGGGATACTCCCTAGTTGTGGTGCCTGGGCTTCTCACTGCAGTATCCTCTCTCGTTATGGAGCATGGGCTCTGGGCACGTGGGCTTCAGCAGTTGCGGCACGTGGGCTCTAGAGTGTGGGATCTGTAGGTGTGGCATACAGGCTTAGTTGCCCCCTGGCATGTGGAATTTTAGTTCCCCGACAAGGGATCAAACCTATGTCCCCTGTACTAGCAGGCAGGTTCTTTACCACTGGAACACCAGGCAAGTCTCCCAACTCTACTTTTGAAGCAATCACTAAAGTAAGGGATAAACTGGCACTGGCCACATGGTCAATTCTACAGTTGTATACTCAAGCGAAAAGTACATACTATCCCATTGCTCCAATAGGAAATTCAGAATTTTCAGAATTTCAGAATTCAGTTGTATACTCAAGTGAAAAGTACATACTATCCCATTGTTCCAATAGGAAATTCAGAATTTTTCCTTTCTACTGGGGAGCTCTTTGAGTAGCAAAAAAGCAGTTCTTAAAATAATATGGAGCTGTACTCAAAGGAAAGTTGTCAGGAACCATACACAAAAGCATGCATACCAGTGGCATATGCAAATCTGATTCTGGAAGCACATCTATAATCACTATCAAACAGAGTCACAGGACTACTGTCTGTCCTGGACAGTCTCGCATGATATCATACACTAATGTAAAGATTAGAGGCCTCAAAGAGCCACAGTCTGTGTCTCATTCTGCTGAACATTGCTTTTAATTTAGTTGGGCTGAACACATATAGAAAGAAATGTGCAATTCAATCAAGGATCAGGTTTAACCATAAGCATTAAGATTAAAACTAAAGAGATTATTACTGAATAGACAGTATGTTACATAAATATGCTCTGGATTGATAACAAACTTTAACTATAAAATATTCATTTGGAAAGGGGGACAAGGCCATACAGTGAAAAGAAGACAAAGATTCTGCTAATATATAAATGATAAAACAGGGAATTATTTAATCAAATCCGCTCAGGGCACTTCAACATGATGAACACTGACAGCCTCATTTTATGCTATCCATACTGGAGGCAAAATTAAAGAATGTCATTCTAGCACTTTCAGAAATAAACACTTTGGGATAGAATCTAAGGTAGAGGCCCCTTAGAGCAAATATCGAACTATCATGGATAATGTTATGGTGAATCTTCAACACACTTATTAAAATGCATTGGATTAAAATAAAATTGATTTGCTCACTGTCTATCTTCCTTCTTGATGCAGAACTCCAATTAAAATCAATAGGTTTGAATCTTGTAAGCACAGCACTAAATTATTAATACCATGAGTTCTTTTAGAAAATTAACACTGATTGAAAAAGTGTAATTTTACATAGACTTACCTTTTCATTCTTAATGAGAAAGTGGCTGCAGTATAATTTCCCTCCAACATTTCTCTCTTTAATCAAATCTATACTTTGAATGAATTTAATCAAATAGTATTTGCAAGGAGTTACCCAGTGGAATCTTAGGGGTAAGGAAATTTATCTCTTGGGTCCTACTGGCTTTAATATTCTTTGATCCCAAGAAAATGATACCAATGGCATGCTGGTGTCAATAGCAATCTTAATCTTGTCAAACCCTATGAATGGACCAGAGAGGATATTATAGAATACTCTAAAAGAATGGTCTCCAGTTTTTCAACAATTCATTTCCCACTTTTCATTTCCCCAAAGTGAAAAATATCACGGTGTGTGTTTATGTGTGTGTGGGGTGGGTGCATGGCTAAAAGAATAATGTTTATTGTTTTTAATGTCCCATCTACTTCTTTAAAATAATTGTAGCAGTGTATTAATAAATAGGAATACACTCAGAAACCAAGTAAATGTGAATGTGTGGGTGTAACAGTTATACCTGAAAATCTAAGCTAAGAAAAAAGTGACATTCACTCAGTCATGTCTGACTCTTTGCGATCCATGGACTGTTAGCCTGCCAAGCCCTTCTGTCCGTGGAAATGCTCCATGCAAGAATACTGGAGTATGTAGCCATTCCCTTCTCCAGGAGATCATCCCAATCCAGGGACTGAACCTGGGTATCCTGCATTGCTCCCTGGGGGCTCAGAGGGTAAAGAATTTGCGTGCAATGCAGGAGATACAGATCCGCTCCCTGGGTCAGGAAGATCCCCTGGTGGAACGCATGGCAACCCACTCCAGTGTTCTTGCCTGGAGAATTTCAGGGACAGAAGAGCCTGGTGGGCTACAGTCCATGGGATTGCAAAGAGTCAGACATGACTGAGTGACTAACACTTTCACTTTCTCTTGCATTGCAGGCAGATTCTTTACCATCTGAGCCACCAGAGAAGCCCAAACTACCATAAATGAGCATAAAAGTGAGCCCTGTGCCTCGCACCAAGATACACTTAACATATATAAAAAATGAGCTTGCATCACCAAATTTGTTACGTTAACAAAACAGGGGCTGGATTTCAACATCCTCACTGATGATGATTTTATTATCATTATTCCCTTTCCTCTGTACAGGAAGTACCAGCTCATTTGGAAAAAAACAAAAAATAAAGCCCTACATATTGCCATATTTCCATTTACCCAAAGAATTTCAGCTTAGAGAACTCATCTTCTTTTTGTTATAAATTAGCGTCTTCTCAAAGTTCATCAGCTTTCCCTGAACGAAGGTTTCTCAAACCAACCTCCATCCTGCCCCACTGTCAACAGCATTTGTGAATGTTCTAGTCCCTACCCCTAAAGGTGCACATTCACCAGCTTTTAATCCCCATTGATCTGTGTTGACATTACTGAAATCTATTCATGTTACCAGAGCATAATATTAGAAAAAATAATTTTCAAATAAAGGGGTAAATGCTACTGAAATTATGAGATATCTACTAATATGAGTTGAATTTTTTAACTTTTAAGAAATACTACTATAAACATAAGGCTGTTTACATATTCTCCATACCACTACGGCTAGGATAATATATTTTATTAGTTGAAACATATAGTCCTGTTCATTTTGCAATCAACAAAACTGTAATTCTCCAACAAAGATAATCAACATCCAGTATGAAATCTGCATACATGAACAAAATCAGATTTTTTTTTCCTCCAAAAAAATACACTATGTGATCTTTTTAGGAACTTTAGAGGATCACAGGATTTTAGAACTGAAAGTGATCTTTATAAAATACTTGTCTTTTTTATTTTATAATGAGAGTTTTCTAGCTGGGGATGGGGTGCGGAGGGCAATGACAAACAAGTAACCTCAGGATGGAGACAAATGGCAACGTTCCTTAATTAGTTTTTGAACTGCCATAGCCAAAATAAGCTTGATGAGCAATTCAAAGTAATTAAAATGCTTTGAACAGTACACTACCCGAAAAGATCTGTGATCTACAACTTGAGCTGACTTGTACCCTATCATTTTACAACCTTAACCAGAGATAAAGTACCATTCATCAAACAAATCTTCACCGCCCACCCCAAAAGGACCCATAAAAGATTTTGAAAAACACAACCTTACAAGTTCCTTTGTCTTTTCTTGTCTTGTCTAATTTCATTTCCTTCCTTTCTTTCCCTTCTTGCCATCCAGTCTTAAAGCAAGCTCAGCCAGCCAGTGAAGCCGTTCCTGACCATCCCAGCAGCCTCATTTGACTCACCCATCCTAGAAATTTCTGAGCAGGTTAGCAGTGAGCTATCGAACGCATTCAGCAAATGAGTAAAAAAGTCTGTTTCAGGTAGTTACATTATGTCTGCACATTGCCTCAAGTGTACTTAGTGGCAAGAGGCCAGAATGGCTTGATAAAAGAAGGGATGATGTCTGACATTTTCCAAGAAAAAAAACACTGCTTAGAACTTCACGATTAACTGAATATGGGGATAAAGGAAATTAGCAGCAAATTACAAAGAATGCCTGCTGGTCTTTTTCTCCCTTGGTAATTTTGTGATTTACCAATATATGTTTTATGGCTGATGGCACCTCCCCCACTAAATCAAGTAGTTAAGTAGCATTTGGTGCAGCCTGATTATTTCATATGCTATGATCTAATAATTTGAATGCATTTTTGATTAAGTACTATTCTTCTTACTGCTGACAAGGTACCTGAGATGTTAATTGTAGGGTGAAGACACTTTTTCAGTACAAGGAGGAAACAAATGTGATTATATCTGACACTTAACACTCTGTATTCACTTTCCTTCTCTAATAGATATAGGCCCTTAACTTAAAATAGTGATAAAAGCAATCAATGCCTTCCCTTATAGTCCTTTAAAATTTACTTATATTTCTTGTTGTAGAAACTAAGAAAAACACTAAAATATATTTGTATATACATATACATAATTTGTTATTCATTATTGTTTCCAACACAACTTTCCACATCATTCAACTATTAAATATAGTTTTTGTCTAGAAAACAAGAACACATCTCCCTATTTACTATGATCTGGAGTCTTTGCTTGAATTAAGCATTATAATAATGGGACCAATACACAAGTCAGTTACCTTAACGAAGAGAAACTTTCCTAATATCTTACTGTATCCCTAATCCCAGAGAAAGTACTATAAATTGCTTCCTTCCAGCAATTCTCAATGAGGTTCCATGCCCTAAGACAGCGTTTGGCAAACTTTTTCTATGAAGGACCATGTCGTAAATATCTTAAGGTTTTGTGGGCTAGGTACAATCTGTGATCTCTGTCACATATTCTTTTTAAAGAACTCTTTAAAATTGTAAAAAAAAAAAAAAAAAAAAAAAGAATTTTTTTTTAGCTTTTAGCCTATACACAAACAGACTGCACTTGGGATTTGGCCCTTGGCTGTAGCTTGCAACTGTTGCTCCACCAAATCTACTGTGTGTAATAAATAAACTCCTCTCTAGTGCGTCTAGGATGGTTTTAGTTGTGTCCTTTTGGGCAGAATTGAGAAAACATTCACTCATATCATTGTCTCTGTTTTATGGTTCAGAATGACAGTCCCAATGGAGAAAGGTTGCATTAGATTAAAAAAAACTCTGAAAACACGACTGGAAGAAGGTGATCATTATTATTGTTTAAAAAATACAGGCATTCAAAAATATTTACAAGGGAGAATGAAAAATCCACAATTTCAAGGAAACTTCATTTTGTACAAAACAGAAGTCAAACATTATAGCCCTGCTCGCTATCTCTTAGAAATTTAATTACACATAGTACAAAAGTAACTACACATTAATTGCCTCAGTAGAAAATTAATTACATCCAATTCAGAATTTGCTTGGAATGAATATATGATCGCATATCTTTTATAAATAATAACCTAGTCCAGACTCCTGAGCAGAATCCCCAAGGCTCAGTTTTACATTTGAGGAGATGCACACAGGCATTGTTTCATGCATTAAAGGAACAGAACATACCATACTCTTCATTCTAGTAGTTAGGAGAAAACAATTTAGTGTCCTACTAGGAAAAAAAGGAATTAAATTCTCAAGCTCTGGAATCACGTGGCCATATTAAATAAGAATATCCTTTCACAATATATGGATCATCTTTTGAGCTAAAGGGGTTTTAAAAAAATCATCTACAACTGTGCTTGCTCTTTCAATCAGGATCGTACCTACACTATGACGGTACAATGCACTATTTAAAAATAACACCTAAAAGTAATCATATCAAAATGCTTCTGGTCATACAGATGGATTCTCCCAAAACACCTAGGCACATGGATGGCCAACAAGAGAAAGCTGTCTCTAACCTGAACGTGGGGAGGGGCCTGCAATCCCTGGGCAGAATAGAATTTTTGTTGTTGTTGTTTAATATGAAGACATTTATACCTTTTAAATTACTGGAGAGTTAAAAAGCAACAATGATGCAGTATTTGGTACCCATAGGCCTTCTTAGAAAAAAGTAATGGACTACATGCTTCTCTAGAAGTCTTCTCTCAGTCAAGACATAAATCAACTGGTGCTAAAAAGTTATTAGGCAAACTTATTTTAAAGTAAATCTGAGATGCTACACAGCCTTGAAATGCTCCCAAAAAAACTGTTTTAATCATTCCCTAAGGGAGATTTTTAAGGTCAGAACCCACTGGAGAAGTAACAATAACATCAATTCCAGTCATTGGAAAGAAAGGTTTCTTCTCTTCAGCCTCCCCTCCCCCAAATAACAGCCCAAATTAGTCAAATAGAATCCAATGATAATCTAGCACTTTTCCTTGTTAATGAAAAATATTCATTTTGCCTTCAGAAGCGGGAAAAGGCCACCCCAAATGACTCCAAGTGTCTAGAAACAATTTATTGGCCCAGTATGCACGTCACCAAAATTGCACATCTTAAACAGAAAAGCAGCTGAAACCACCATCCCTATGATGTCAGCTCTTTCCCCTGATCTTTCACAAGCTTTCTCCCAACCAAAAGACTCTTTACATTTCTTGCCATAACAAATCAATTATGTAAATGTAACTTTTATCACAGAACTCATAAGCAACAAGAAAGAAATGAATTACTATTACCTCCCCAATTTCCTTTTCTGTTAGCTTTTTCTCCTCTCTGCAGAAAGTATACAAATTTCCCATTCTAAAAAAAATATATAGAGAATTCTCAATCTTTAAAGCAAAAGACTACTTTTTCCCTTTCTGGGAAATACTGTTTCTCTTCTTCCAGAATCCAACACCTTTTCCCTCACCTACATTTTCTGTTTGCTCATGAGGCAGCAGTAATCCTCTGGTATTATGAAATTCTACCTTCCCTAAGCAGGGTTTACACTGCAGCCTCCCAAACGATGCCTGAACCTCAGCAGATAGAAGATCCATAGCAACAGCGGTAATAGTTTTTTTCACTTGCTATTACCAGAAATCACAGTCCAAAAAGACGACGATAGAGGTGTCACCTATGCTAAAACCTCAAATTTGATTCATTATTTAACTAGTTAAATCCTACGTTTTCATTTTATGTGCCCTTTGGAAAGCCTGTGACAGAGAACCCCCCCAAAAAAAGATCTTTCAGTGACAGTCACCATTTTTCATGAAGAGATACATTTTTTTTTGAAAAAGCAGCTCTCCTATACAAGATTTTGTCATTGAAACAGAATCCAATGCCCTATCCCCTCCATTCCCTATCACCCTAAAGTCTAGTGTAAAGTACCTATAACAACTATAACTTCAAAATAAAAGCTTAGACAATGATCACAAGTTCCTGTTAACCAGAAGTCATTTGTATACTCCTCACATGCCTCTGATTTTGCTAATAGGCAAACAGATTTATACTTATCAAAAGCAGTTCCTTTGATGCAATGATTCTTTGTAAGACTATTCTATGGGAGAAATCAAGCAGAGAATTGAGAATCTTGATAATACCATTCTACGTAATGTTCAATTCAATTCTAATTCACTAAAATAGATGAACATTGGTACTAAACTTCATTAAAAGTTGTTTACCATGATTTGTTTCCTGTATGGAACTGACCGCTGTGAGTCCATTTTCTTTAAGAACAGTAATAGTTTAAATATTAAATACAGCAAAAAGAACTAGTCATGATAAAACTGCAACATGTGTAAAATCCTGGTAACCCTGTAAAGTGTGTAGACATAGGTACATAAAGACATATGTATTTATCTTTCATAAATACATATTTAAGGATTTTTATAAATCTTTTTAAAGGTGATAAAGAATTCTATATATTTTCTATATAATAAAAATACTCAGCAAATCCATGGATACTGTAATTTCTACTAAGTACATACTTTTTACATCAATTTTACTGAAATTCTTTTATATGCAGACCGTCTTGTATGACATTGCCAAGTCATAATTTTCTGCTTCTTGAACTTAGTGACCATCCTATCTTTTACTCATTTTTATTTTGACAATGCACTTTTCTATTTTAAATAGTTATGTCTAAAATTGGTACAGATGACTAAATACTGGCCAAAGTTGAACCTTATTTTCTTGAACAGATTTTGAAGGTTTTTCAAACACAAAATATACTCCACGTATGATATACATTCCATGTGCATATACACATGGCCCCCACGAAGTTTTCCCCATAAAAATATAATTTACCATACAGAGTAATGAAAAATGGATCACAAAAGTAATTAAGTATCCTGGAAAAGAGACAGCTACCCTGTAAGAGATGTGACGAATAAGGTAAACTTAGAATTTTAAACTCAAATTATATTCCCTAAAGGGGGAGAAAGCCCTCAAGAAACTTATTTTAATGGTAACTAAACATCACCTGAAATGCGTTTGTTTAAAGGCTCATTTCTACACGTTTTTGAACATCCTCATTGGTGGCAAATCTTTGATTCTTAAGGATAATTTTGGTTTGGTTGGTTGTGTGTTCATTTTGATATTGAAAAGTGACTTAGGTCCAAAGCTGGTGAATGAAGTGGGGGATCAAGTTTGCTCACATTGTTTGGTGTTGGCAAACTCATTAAATAGGCTCATTTGCTTCTCTTATTTTCAGTTCTAATCCTTTGTTTGTAGCTCAGTCAGTAAAAAATCTGCCTGCAGTGCAGGAGACCAGGGTTCAATCCCTGGGTTGGGAAGATCCCCTAGAGAAGGAAATGGCAACCTACTCCAGTATCCTTGCCTGGAAAATCTCATGGACAGAGGAGTCTGATGGGCTGCAGTCCACCAGGTCACAAAGAGTTACAAAGAGTCTGGCACGACTGAGCTACTAATACTTACTTACTTACTTAATCCTTTGTTTAAACTGAACTCTAGGCTTTCCTACAGGATACCTGTTGGCAGATGGTAATAGATTAATCTGACAGGTATAGAGAATATTTTAGAGGGCAGAAGATGGAGTCAGAAAGGCCATTTAGGAAGTGGTTTGATATTTCCTTAATGATTCTGAAGCAACTTCCTCTCCCCTCCAAGAATTTCCATATGTAAACACAAGTTGGCTTTGGAATGTGATGACCGAATGGGTATTTTTGACATAATAGCAGCTCAGAGTTAATACTTCTAGGTTTTTTTTGGGGGGGGTGGGGGTTGGATAATACAGAGTGAGGGAAAGGAGTTCTGTACAAAAAAAATGATGAGCTGTATAAAAATTGGAAAAAGTTTTTAAAATGTCTATCTTTGGGGTAAATAGTGCCACTTACTGGCATTTAGGAAAGTGGCATTTTATTTCTCTTTAGCCAATTTGCATTTTCACAAGTATAAACATAAACAGATTTCATGAACTTAAGAGAAGTGTTTACATTTGAAGGTAAGAGCATTTACTGAACTGTCAAACCTACCTGGATCAAGGGACACAGAAGTGATGGTTGACAGCGAGATTTTGGAAGCTATAAAAATTAATACAAAATTGAGTCCACTTTCTTGGAAGGATGACTGAAAATCATGTTATTTTGATCTGTCACAATTTCGTCTACTCTCTCTTTCTCTCCAGGTAGCACTTCCCATCATCCTCTTCATTCCTGAACTAACCTGTTACTACTTGCTTCTGCTTGGTTGTGTGGCCAGTGCTACAAATTCAACAGTTTAAAAAAAAAACAAAACCATTTTCTCCCAAACTCAGCCATATCTCTGAGTCTTTACTGTCATGTTTTTCCCCTTCCCATGTCCAATCAATCATCAAGGTCTCGCAGTCTTCCTTGAGTGGTACTCAGAGTGGTCCCCAGACCAGCAGAGCAGTTGGGAACTCATTAGAAATGCAAGCTCATGGCCACTGCAGACCTACTTGAATCAGAAACACTGGAGCTGGGGCCTGGCAATCTGTGTTTTCAAAAGCCTCCAGGTAGTTCTGATACATGCTCAAGCTTGACCATCACTGCCCTAGATCACACCCTTAACAACTAAAGCCTGGGCTATTACAATATCCACTTACTATATCTAGCCTTTCTCCAATCCAGCCTGTTAGGTTACAAGCCTAATCTTCCAAAACCAAACCATAAACCACTGCTTTGATCAGTTCACTTTCTTGATTTTTGTTTAAAAAAAGAACACATCTTGTTGTAGATTGAGTTAAAAATAACTGGCTCAGTCAGGCATTCAAAGAAAGTGAAAATTGCTCAGTCGTGTCCAATTCTTTGCAACCCCATGTACTATACAGTCCATGGAATTCTCCAGGCCAGAATATTGGAGTGGGTAGCCCTTCCCTTCTCCAGGGTATCTTCCCAGCCCAGGGATCGAACCCAGGTCTCCTACACTGCAGGTGGATTCTTTACCAGTTGAGTCACCAGGGAAGCCCTCTGGCATTCAAAGCCTTTCATAATTTGATCTTGACATAGTTCATGGCAACCTCTGTTATAGAAGGAACTTTGTATGTGCCCCTTTATGCCTGTTCTCCTGCCAGTCTCCCACTCTGCTTTAAGGGTCTGTTCAGGGCTGCTTTGCCTAGAAGCAATGTAGGGCAGTGGCAAAAACACATGTGTCTAGCATAAAGGTGTTGTATAAATGATAGTTCCCTTCCTTAATTTGATCTTCCTTGGAATGCTGCTGCTGCTGCTAAGTCGCTTCAGTCGTGTCAGACTCTGTGCGACCCCATAGACGGCAGCCCACCAGGCTCCCCCGTCCCTGGGAGTCTCCAGGCAAGAACTGGAGTGGGTTGCCATTTCCTTCTCCAACGCATGAAAGTGAAAAGTGAAAGTGAAGTTGCTCAGTCATGTCTGACTCTTAGCAACCCCATGGACTGCAGCCCACCAGGCTCCTCCGTCCATGGGATTTTCTAGGCAAGAGTACTGGAGTGGGGTACCACTGCCTTCTCCGCCTTGGAATGCTACTATGTCCATTTCTATCTCATTTGGGATTCATTACTATTGCCTGGAGAATTCTAAGGACAGAGAAGCCTGGCATGGGGTTGCAAAGAGTTGGACATGACCGAGGGACTAACACTATGACTATATGATGGACTATTGCTCTGCATTGTTAGATGTGCGGAAGACTAAAAGTGTAAGAACATTAAACCTGGATCACCAGTATCCAACTTGGGAAGTCTACTATATTACCATTAACTGACAGAAGGAGCACGTCGTAAGGCTCAGAGCAAAGTTCAGACAGAGGATCTGAAATAAAACTACAGAAGCAAACAGGACCCTCAACAATGAACTCGCTAACTGTTCTTCTCATAATGTCAGAAGCACTTAAAAAGCACACAGTTGAAGTCTGTTTCTTTCCCTGAGGCTGCTAGACACACTGACTATAGCCTCCTTAACCACAAGAGGTCAAAGTTCTATTTTCTATCCGTATACTTCGTAGCATGTGTGCATGCTTTGCTGATTGGTTTCTTTTATGCTTCTACTTAAAGTTAAGACAGGCAGCAGGAAATTGTGACCAGGGGTCCAGAAACTTTTCCTGCTCTGCTGCTGCTGCTGCTGTTGCTAAGTTGCTTCAGTCATGTCCGACTCTGTGCGACCCCATAGATGACAGACCACTAGGTTCCCCCGTCCTTGGGATTCTCCAGGCAAGAACACTGGAGTGGGTTGCCATTTCCTTCTCCAATGCATGAAACTGAAAAGTGAAAGTGAAGTCGCTCAGTCGTGTGCGACCCTCAGCGACCCCATGGACTGCAGCCTTCCAGGCTCCTCCATCCATGGGATTTTCCAGGCAAGAGTACTACAGTGGGGTGCCATTGCCTTCTCCGTTTCCAGTTCTAGGGGGCAACAATAATGATGAACCTAGGTTCTGGGAAGAAATTCTGACCTCTTAGTTTCTACTGGCTCAGCTACCCCAACTTTTCTTGCATTAAAACCAACTTATGCCCCACCTGATTATCTATGTTGCCCATCCCTTCCCCACCACCCACTGCTGTGTTATTTATACTATAGTGCAGCAAGCAGTTAAATCCTAGCTTAATATAACATACTGTAAAGTGATATGTCCCAAAGCCAGTGGTTTAAAGGAAAGCTGGGGGAGGGGGATAAAAAGGCACTCACAGAGCTACGCAAAAATGCATTTTCAAAGAAAAATCTGGATGCATCTACATGTCCTTGAAGTCTTTCCTCCACCTGCCAAAAATTCACTCCTTGGATTGTGTTACCAGGCTCTACTGAAATCTGGTAGAGTAATTCACTAGTGTGCTTAGAAATTCCCTAACATATCTACTGTGGTATGGATTTCAAATCCAGTAAAACTTCATTAAATTGATACTGGGAAGCAATTTCTATGATTCAAAGCAACTGTTATTCTTCAGCTAGACACACTATTGTTCTGTAATAAATAAATTGAAAAATTCAATGATGGGTGATTTAAACCCTACTTTTTTCATCCTTCGCATTTTAAATTGATAGGGTTTTACAGATTTTTTCCTCACTTAAAAAAATACCACTAAGAACACTATCTCTTGTTACAAGGATCTTAACGAAACATTGAAAAGGTTTTTTCTGTAAATGTTTTCCTGAGAAAAAGATAAACACACACTGCCTTGGATTTCCTCAGCAGTGCATTCATGAAATTACTTGATCACAGAGGAGGAGAGTGGACATTTAAAAAAAGATAATTAGAATATTTTTAACTTGTAGACCTAAGCTGTCTACAATCTTGTTTACTCTAGTCCCCAGGAAGGGTGAACCATGGTTTTGTTCACATTTTGCTAGAATATCCAAAGCTGTTGTACCAATGGCTAATCTGGTATTTTAGGATGCGGGTCATTCTAATCCATGACCATATGATAAATGAAGGGAAAAGAAAGCTCAGTGGGTTGCTGTCAGAGGTATGCTGCAACAAGTCCAGAAGAAGCTGACAGGGAGTAAGTTCTATTCTCGGTGAGAGGTGATGGGGAGAGGCAAGCAGGAACAGAGGAGAAGGATGGGATCTGCTTGGCACTAGGTCTCCTGGTTTCTCTGAATGTGCATTTCAGAAGACCTGCTTGAGTTATATGGATTTGGGGGAGGGACAACACCCATGGGAGAGGTCACATAGTGAGCCATTAATCAAAGACACCTCAATATCCGTGAAATTTATCAGATTCTTTCTAATATGACGGCTGAGACAGAGAAGTAAAGAGGTTTTATTTACTTGTTTGTATTTTTTTTTGGGGGGGAGGACACAGGCAAGGGACAAAAGGTTATTTTTCTCAAAGACATAAATTTGTCTGAAATCAGCCCTAGTTACTAGGAGAGCAATGAGGGCTCCTCTTTCTCTCAAAGGTCCTGGAAGACGAGAATAAGAGTTTCAGTGTGTGGACAGCTGATTAGTTACCAGTATATTTTGTTAGACCTATCACATATAATGCATTTTTAGTAAGTAGAAAATGTCTTCAGTGTGCACACATAAATTAGCCTTCACGATCTACAAGAATTCATGCAGAACACAATATATTTACAAAAACAAGAATGGAAAAGTCAGAAACTTCTAGTCTATATGTACTGTACTCACCTACACTTTTACACATAATTCATACCTAATGGAAAAGAGAAGTAAAATAGATGGTCCCTGCCTATAAGAAATTTACAACCTAGTTTGAGAGACAAGTATAACATATATAATTAGGAAAAATCTAAGGCAGGATATAAACCAAGGACTGGACTGTCTGCTACTGACAAGGGATATAATAGATGCTGGGAAATAGGAGTGATTACTGTAGTCTGGAATGTTCAGAGAAAGTTCATGGAGAAAGTAAGATGGAGACCTTGAAAATCAGGTAGGGTCTGGCCATTTAGTGATTACTGGATTGTAACTGGCATGGTAGAACAAAACAGCTTTCTTGTTGGGGAGTAGAAATAACTAAGTATAGATCTGTAGAGAGGAGCCAGATGATAGGAAGTCTGGAAAGCTGAGCAGAAGACTTCAGGTCTGGTGGTGGTGGTATCTGTGTGGGTGTTTTGGGGTGGGGGTGGGAGGCTGGATTTCAATAGGAAAACTGTAGGTTACCAAGCAGGAGTGAGAAGAGATAATGACAGTGTTTTCATGTGATTAGCCTAGCACTGTTTTGCAGAATGAACTGCCCATATATACATCATAACACCCTTGATGAAGGAGTTCAAAATATACTCCACAGATGGTAGTTAATTCATCCTAATAACATCTCATTGAGGCAAAGGAAACACAGCTTTTATTATTCCCCATTTTGTAGATGATGTGCTCAAGGTCACTGAATAAATGAAAGGCAGAATAAAAAAACCCACAGTATCACAATATTCAACGGTTCCTAGGTACCAGCTAAATTATATTCTCTTATTTGCTATGACTCAGGCAATGGAGGTACATGATGGACCTTTGTCCTCTGGTGCCCTTTTTAGACCCTCCTTAGTGTTCAAGGCACATATCCTACCATGAGCAATTCCTGTTTACTCTCTGTTCAGCCCCAGCCTGCTTACCCCATACTTTGCAACTGCCTCCAACTTTCCCAGCTAAGAACTGTCTTTGATCATTCTGATTCAGCTGGTCTTCTCCCATCATCAGCAACATATTCAACATCTCTGTATCAATCACCTACCAACCAAGACAATGGTTTGGGTTTATGTATTAGTGCAAGCACTGCTTTCTATCTCAAATTACAAAGCTGATTAGTCCCTTCAGAAGGTGGAAGGAAGGTAAGAAACCTGCATACTAGATTCTGACACCAAGCTGAATTCCTTCTCCAATTTAGGTTTCATGATAAGAGTAAAATAAAGAATTCCTCCCCCACCCCCAGTTAACTCCTTCCTGATCCTGATGCATTTTCTCATCCCCGAATGCATCTTAAGTCACCATTCCTTTTCTTACAATCCTCCACCTTAGCTTCCTGCCTCATGAGGGCCCTTACTTCAACATGCTCTCTGACATTATGACCTCTCCCTCCTTCGTGGCCCCCATCCTTCTGCTTCAATTAAAGAAACCAGCCAAAAGTAAATGCTCAGTAAATGTCTGATGAATGACTAAGGCTCCAGATCTATATCTACAAGCATTCGCTGGACATTTTTAAAACTGGCTTTACTGAGGCATGTTGATATACAAAAAACTGTACCTATTTAATGTATACAATTTGATGGGTTTGCACATATACATGCACCTTTGAAACCATCTCCACAGTCAAGGTAACAGACATACAGCTCTACATTTTTGTCATCCTGCTGTTACCTCAAACTTCACAAGCCTACAACAGAAATCATTAATATTCTACCAGATCTGGCTCCTCTCCCTGACTTTCCAGCTTTTTTTGGATGTACCATAATTGTCCCAGTTCCCCATATTCGACATCACAATGGCTTCGATGCTTTCTTCTGTAACTGGCTAATTTTAAGTCTAGTAATTATATTTTCTACCTCATAGTACAAGGCATATGGAAGGCAATCAATGTAAGGTCCGTTGCATCTGTACAGATATGACTGCCTCATTGACGTAGCCTCAGTTGATCAAACTACCTGAAGTCTCTCAATCCTCCACGTCATCTATTCATCCAATCTTAAGATTTCTCTTCCTATATATAACTTTGTTCATTAAGCCTTCCTTACTTAACAATAGCGGCTAGTCCGAAGGCCAAACCCTTCCCCAGCATTCAAGAACTGCCACAATCTGGACCCAATCAAGTCTTCTAATCTTACCTCCTACTATTTCTCTATTGCAATTCTTCATCATAGTCCAAGTGATTTTTATCCCATGACCAAGACTGTGTGCATACACACACTTGCTCAGGCTATTTCCCTGCTTGGAAATACCCTTCCAATATGGACCCTAACAATCTTTTGGGGGCAAGACTTCAACTGTTCCAGTCAAAACCCTCTATTACAGAGTAAGTATCCTAGATTTTGCATTATTTCATGTTTCATGTACTAGATTTAATTCCCCAACAACATTTTAAGATCTTTAAGGGCAGACATTATGTAGTATACTTCTGTATCCTTCCCAGAACCCAGTAACTAGGTTCACCAATGCAAGGAAAGATTTTCCACCTCTTAGATAAAAGTCTTCAATAATGTGTTCATTAAGCCTTAACCTTCATTTCCATCTCACATCTCAAATAACAAACGTTTAAAAACTGTACCACCTTGATCATATTTAAAGATATATGGAAGCTAATGTTTAAATTCTTTAGCAGGAAGTTTAAAAAAATTCTTTCACAAGAGGCATAACATAATAACAGTACTCTAATTCAACATTTAACTTCATTCTCTCACCCACACTTTATGAAAGATTTAACACCCAATTTAGAACACTGTGTTCATAAATACTCATGCAGTTTCTAAGGGGAAATATCTTAAACTTAAGTATGATTTACAACTGTGAACTTCAAAGAAAAAACATGTTTTAAATCATTAGAGAGTAAATATTTGAGTGGAAAGAAACAGGTTTGTTGGTTATTTTGTTTAAGTTGTGCTTTAAATATTTTTCAAGAGTTCAGCTCCTGGTATGGAAAATTCCTTTAGCGATATACTACAAAAGCAAGCACAAATTAAGCATCAAAAAATTCATATCCTTCACATTGGTGTAATATGGCAAACATTTCATTTCCACAATATTAAGAAATATTAACAATATGAGTCTGAATAACTAATTCATAAGGAAGGGTTTTAACTGGACCAAATCCTGGGTTTTCTTTCGTCACTCCAAGTTTCTTTTCTATTTTAAACTAGAGGCAACAGAAATTTCTTTGTTTGAACGTAAGGAATGCTGGAAGTCTTAAGTGATAGAACAGGTAGCTCGACTTCACGTCTCTCCTCAGGGGGAGAAAAACACTGCGGATAAAGTAATTTTGTTTTTATTTCTGGAAAAATCATTTTTCCATCAATCTTCATAATTCCCTAAAATAAACTGTTAAAAAGTTACTGGCCGGTCGACCACTTCACCCTGATTTGTGGAAAGACTATACATTAATTTCAGGAACACATGGCTAACTCAAGTTTTCTCACTACTGTGAAGATCTAAAAGTTGCTCCTAACTCTTGCAGAAAACTCAAGGAAAATTTTACAAGCTCGTGATATATTCCTGCATCTCATCTTCACTACTTTTAAACAAAAGAATAGTCACAGTAGTCTAGGCACAAGAGTCACACTGCAAATCATCAAATTTGTTTTTAGGATACCCCACCATTTTAACTGTGGAAAACTTTTTTGTTGCACCAAATGCCTAAGAACCACATCTACAGAGAGCATGGAAATAAGAAGGTAAGAATTTACCATTTCATTCAGACAGAGACAGTGACAAGTATTCCTTTCTTCTTTGCAAATGTTGAGATCACTGCCCTTCCCAAAGCCATCACAACTTTGGGTAGGAATAAAATGAAAGGCAGAATTTATCATTTAAAATATGAGACTCACATTCTAACCCACCTTAATGAAGAATTTTAAAAATTTAAAAATTCAAAAGATAGGGAAATCAGATAATGAAACAAAGCAAGGAGCCATAAAAAATACTGAACAGTAAGGAGTTCCTAAACCCTAAACCATGTAAATCAAATAAAGACAAATCAAATAAGGACCAGAAACCATATAAATCAAATAAAGTCAAGACAAATGCAATAAAGACCAGAAACCATTTTCTCCGCAGCACGCAGGGTTCCCCAGAACCAAACTTGATCGGGAGGTGCTCACTCTGCTGACGCACGCACGCAGGCAGCGCGTGCACACAATGGAGCGAGCGAGCAGTACTGAGACAGAGACGAACTTCACATGCGGACTGTTCCACTCCCCGAAGGAAAGGAGAGCACGGTGGGAAAGTTTTCCCACTTTCTTCCACATCAGACAGAGCAAAACTGTAGTTGATAAGGCAAACTACTAATTCTCTGGATATAATAGAAGGCAGAACTGAATGAATGGGGTGAGGGGCAGTGGCTGGGGAGAAGGAGAGAGGGAAGGAGAGGGTGGCGTGAGAAGAAGGAAGTTTGAGGCATTTTGTAAAGCTTGAATGGATTAACCTTTTAAAAGGCCCTAATGTCTCGCATTTCCCTTTTGCTTCCTTTTCTTTTCTTTTTTTTAAATTAACTACACATCGATTTCCTGGGACTCAACCCAGACTTGTCCTATATTTAGCTGAAAGGCCTGGTACTTAGGACACACAGGAGTCCTAGGTTAGATATATGTCCGATACAAACAGTCCTTTTGGGGGAAAGCATTTTAAAAATCACTTTTTTCGTGTGATCATGCATCAAATATGACCAACTGTTTTTTTTAAAAGATGAATTCCATGCATTATTTAGTAAATTGAGGCCCCAATCCATGGAGCTTTGATTTCTACTAGCAACATAAGCTATTTACTAAACATTTTTTCTAAACTTAGAAAACGTTTGCTTTCACATTTTTAGAAGATAATGAGGCTTAAGTGTTTCTAGTCTTTTACCTATTCATAAGTGGGGGTGTTTAGGCTGTCTAGCAAAGGAAAAAAAATAAAACGTGACTGCTTAAAAGCTACTCAACTTGGATAACATTTAGTAGATAGCTTGAAATGCACCGATTTAAAAACCCAACAATGCAGAAAGTTTGTGGACATAGCTTGTTTCTTCTTTAGTAAAATGAAAATGTAAGGGGGGAGGGCTGGTAAGATGTAAAAGATAAACAGTTAGGTCCCAGGCCGTAATATCTTGTCGTCCCGGACAAAAAGCTTTGCAACGACCACACTGCCATAGCCCTCCGGTGGGAAAGGCAGGGGGCGGGGGCGGGAGAGTCATCACCTCGGCTGCTCTAACTTAGGACCCTGCGTTTCTCACACCCCACTACGGGCTGGGCCCAGTGTGGGGAGCGAGACATAACTTGGCCCCAAAGCAGCAGCCCCAAAAGGGGAAAAAAGTCACCTCGCTCTTTGCTCTACGCACACAGGAAGAGCCCAATTCAAAGCCGCCACCACCGACACCCCCTTGCCTTGCTCTGCCCCAACTTGTGTCGTGTGTGTGTGTGTGTGTGTGTGTGTGTGTGTGTGTGTGTGTAAGCACCACTTGCGTTTTACCCCACGAATTCCGAGACACCTCCATCTCTCCCAAGTGAAGTGCTTCCATTCCCACCCCCACAAGCGCACCAGCTCAGCCGGCGCAGGTGTCCCGCCCCTGCCTATTTTAACGCCCCCCCTCAGCCCCCGGCATCCCCAACGAGCCGCGCGCCCCAGTCCCTCCTCGCCCGGCCGGCGCACTGCACCGCCTAGCTTACACGCCGGGAAACACCGAGAGCTCTCTGTCCGGGTCACCTGGCCGGAGCGCCTGGCCCGGCTTCGGTCGGGGAAGCCCCGGGCCGCTTCTCGTCGCCGGCGCCCAGCGCGGAGCGCGCCCCGAGCTCCCCGGCAGTCACGTGGACGGCGGGGGCGGCCCGGGCGTCCTCACCTGCATCCCGGGCACTTGGACCGCCACCGGTGAGTGGGCCATGAAGGCGAAAGCGGCTCCGCGCGGCTTCGGCGGCGGCGGCGCCTCGGGCTCCGACTGGCTCCTCCTCCGGGGGTAGGTCGGCGGCCCTCTCAGGCTTTTCGACCCGGGCCTGGAAGGACACACACGAGTTGGGTGACGGGGCGGGGGGCGCGCGCGGCCCGGGGCCGGGAGGTGGGCGGTCCGCCGCGAGGCTCCCCGGGACTCAGTCTACCTTTCTGGCGCCCGCCCGCCGCTCTGGCCGCCGCCTCCGCTGCCGCTGCTGTTGCTCCTGAGGGCCGGACGCCGTGTGTGGCAGTGGCCGGGACCTGGGCTCCAGTGATGCCGCTCGTCTGCGCCTCGCCGCTTTAGGAAGAGGAGGTGGAGGCGCCCCAGCCACCCGCCCGCTCGCCGGGCCCGGGAGGCGGTTGGGGGCGGTTCCGCCGCTGGCCCTGCCCCCGCCCCGCCGCCGGGCGGTGTCAGGAGAGCTAGGACTGCGCTGGGAAGGGGCTCGGCTGGGGCTCCTGGAGCCCGAGAAGAGGGAGGCTTTCTTGGCCCACTGAGAGGAGAGCTCGGGGACTGGGGGGCGTGGAGCACGCCTCGGCCTGGAGAGAGAGAAGGGATGAGTTCGGGTGACCCGCGGGGTCCGAGAGCGTCCCGGACGCGGCCACGTTGCAGGCAGGCTTGCGAGGGCACGGGCGGCGCAGCCTCGGAGAAGTGTTGAGTTGAAACTTGGCGGGTGTCGGAATTTCTTCTCGAGTCCTCGACGTGGTCGAGGGCGGGGGCACAGACAGCCGCCGAGTCCGAGTCGGCGGACCCCTGCTGTCTCCCGCGGTCCGGTGTCCCCAGCTGGGGCCGCGCCGCTGGGCGGGGTCGGTGGCCGCTCTCCTCTTTCCGGATTCCCCGCCCCCCGTCAGGCTTCAGGTGCTTTAGAACTGGGGTTACCCCTACCTCTTGGGCTACCGGTTGGGCGGTTGTGGGGGAGGGCGACCAGACTGGGGCTTCTCCTCATCACAAGCACGTGTAAGAGACGGAAGTTGGAAAACAGATGGCACCTCGGCAGAAAAATGAATGAGGAAATAGAGGCCTGGGAAATGAGATTGGGTCATTCGCAGGACATATTATTGAATTCAGCATACAGAGCAGTGGTTTGGGCAAGTCCCTGCCTCCACCCCATTTGAAGTTCCACTCCAGCAGGGAGGCAGACTCTTCGGAGAGTAACCTAACAGTAACGAGATTGAAAATAATAATAATAATAATAACAATTGCAGTCATCTCATTAGGAAGGCACCTTTGGGAAACCACAAGTGCCAGTTTAAAATGAGGATGGAGTTCCCTAACTTGCAGGTTATTGTAGGGCTGTACCCACCATGGTGTTGGGGCTCTGGCAGACGAGAAATGTTTGTCTTGTTCCTTTTGAATCTGTCTCAAAAGATAGCATATCATTGTTATCAATATATTTAGCTATCATTAATGAATTCCATTTTCTTTCTGTCAGGGACCGCTAAGTGCTATATATATATATGTGTGTGTGTGTGTGTGTGTGTGTGTCTTACCTTACTGAATCTTTACAAGGGCCCTCTGAGGTCATATTACCTTTCTTCCATTTTACTGAAATGCAAAAAAAGGCTCAGTGAGTTTGAATAATTTGACCCAAATATCACATAATTAAGAAGTGGGAGGGCTGGGAATTCACACTCAGGTCCTTTTGACTTTTAAGATCTGCTCTCTTAACAACTGTCAAGTATACAAAACAGTATCGTTAACTATAAGTCACAATGCCATACATCACATCCCCAGAATGTAACAATCTTTTAACTGGAAATTTAATCCCTTTGACCACCTTCACCTGTTTCCCACATCACCCTCCCCTGGCAACCACCAATCTACCCTCTGTTTTTGTAAGTTTGGTATTTTTTTAGATTCCCTGTATAAGTGAGCTCATACCGTAGTTGTCTTTCTCTGTCTGACATTTCACTTAGCATAACTCCCTCAAAGTCCATCCACACTGTCACAAATGGCAGAATTTCCTTTTGTAGCCAAATAATATTCCTTTGCATGTATATACAGCACACTGTCTTTATCCATTCAGATGATAAAGGATATCCTCAATTCCAGGCCCTCAGTACTTCCAACCTGATGATAGGCCTCAATCCAGTCTGGATTTCCCACCAGCCCGGTTCACACTTAATGCCAGCCTGACCAGAAACCCACAGTGCCATGTAAACTTCAGTGTCCATAGCAGTTCCCTGGGATTCTTTTTAAAGTGCAGATTTTGATTTAGCAAGCTTGTAGTGCGTCCAAGATTCTGCATTGCTAACCGGTCCCTGGGTGGTACGATAATGCTGATTCTTAGAGCACATCTTGAGTAGCAAGGGTTTGAATCAAGCTCCATCATTTAAGGCTCATCTCCTGTCCCATCCCCACTGATTCTTCCGCATTGCTGCAAGCCTTCCTTCAGACTCTTCCTATTGCATGTTGGTGGGAGCAGCACTCACATTGTAGTTCTTTTCTCTTATGCATTTCATTTGCTTCTCTTACATAAGAATTCTTTGGATAGAATGTCAGCTTTTTGAGGGCAAGATTTTTGTTGGTTATGTTCACTGCTGTATCCTCAGAGCCTAGAACAATGTATGGCACACAGGAAACCCTCAGTAGATATTTATTGAATGAATGAATGGATGGATTTCCTTTCAGTTCTTCACTGAGTTTGGTATAGTGCTAGTTGGTATAGGGTTTTATTGATAGCCTGGTTCAACTCTTTCATTTTTCTGTCTCCTAAATTCTTTTCTGTTACTTTAATTTCACAACTACTTAAAAGGGCAAGTTGTATAATTTTAATAAATAAGGTAAACATATCTAAGAAGTGACTTTTCCTGACACGATTTTGTGCTAGAGTTATGTAAACATGTGGAAGACTGAATGCTACCTTTTGAGACCTGAACTATCGAGGCATTTCCTTAAAAACACTGCGTTTGAGATCTTGCTGAACTTTCTACCTTTCTCTAGCTTTTGTGCTATTAAATAAACTATGTGCTGTTATTATTATTGATAGAGATCTCTTGGGTTTTTACATGGAGTTACTTGTAATTACTTTGGCCACCTCATGCGAAGAGTTGACTCATTGGAAAAGACCCTGATGCTGGGAGAGATTGGGGGCAGGAGGAGAAGGGGGTGACAGAGGATGAGATGGCTGGATGGCATCACTGACTCGATGGACGTGAGTCTGAGTGAACTCCGGGAGTTGGTGATGGACAGGGAGGCCTGGCGTGCTGCGATTCATGGGGTCGCAAAGAGTCGGACACGACTGAGTGACTGAACTGAACTTGTAATTTGCTTATGCTTTTTCATGTGTCTATTTCTTAATTTAAACAAAATGACAAGAAACTCAAGGATGCTTTTGTTATCCCCCACACAAAAGGGCACTTGAATATTTTTACTCCAAAATGTCAGCCTAGAGTCTGATAATATATTACAATGTGTTCCCACAGCTTGAAGGGAGATACCATATCTTATGTTCTGAGTAGCCCCAGAGGGTGTGACATAGTGTCTGAGATCAGATTTGGTACTTGCTTGATTGATGTGACCTGAGTGGCTATGAATACTTAATAGCCATATAAATAAAGTAAAATTATATACTAATTATATGCTTAATTATATATTAAGCAAAGTCAGTGAATTCCAAGTTACACTGTGTCCTTGAGCCCAACAGAAGTTAATAATTAAAATTAACAATCTGTGGCCTCAGTTTCTTGACATTTGTCATGCCCCCAATATTAAATATTTGACTTTTCCTATGTTTATAAATATTTACTGAGTGGATTGGGCCCATAGCTAAAGTGCAGATAGACAAAAGTGGCCAAACTGTAATGTAGGCAATAATGGGGTCATGCATTAGGACCATGGTTCTCAACCAGGGGAAGATTTGCTTCCTGGAGACATTTTTGGTTGTCAGAAATTAGGGGGTGGCAAGGACGCTACTGGTAGCAGGTAGAGGTCAGAGACAGTCGTGCCCGACTCATTGCGACGCCATGGACTGCAGCCCACCAGGCTCCTCTGTCCATGAGATTTTCCAGGCAAGGATACTGGAATGGGCTGCCATTTCCTTCTCTAGTGGATCTTTCCAACCCAGGGATCAAACCCAGGTCTCCTGCACTGCAGGCAGATTCTTTACTGACTGAGCTACAAGGGAAGCCCAGTCTGATGCACAGGGCTGCCCTTACAACTCAGGATTAGCCAGCCCTAAACGTCAGTGGTGGAGAAGGCAATGGCAACCCACTCCAGTACTCTTGCCTGGAGGATCCCATGGATGGAGGAGCCTGGTGGGCTGCAGTCCATGGGGTCGCTAAGAGTCAGACACGACTGAGCCACTTCACTTTCACTTTTCACTTTTATGCACTGGAGAAGGAAATGGCAACCCACTCCAGTGTTCTTGCCTGGAGAATCTCAGGGACGGCAGAGCCTGGTGGGCTGCCGTCCATGGGGTCGCACAGAGTCTGACACGACTGAAGTGACTTAGCAGCAGCAGCAGCAGCAGCAAATGTCAGTGGTGCCTGCGTTTGAAACACCATGCTCTATACTCTTTGCATTAGGGGTTACTAACCAGGTAACAGACCTAAGAATCCCTGTTTCCTAAATATTTCAGTTCAGTGTGGTGGGTGGGGTTAAAACAAACAAACAATCCCATGGGATACTGGGCCACATCAAGGGAGTACTGGAAACAAAGCAGTATTTTTAAGCTACCTTTGTATAAACTATAGATCATCTGCCACCAACGAGTGACTACTACTTAATGAAAACTACTATTGAACAGAAGATAACTTTAGGAAAAATTTAATGATTTGTGTTTTAAGAATTTTATCATGGGTATGTTCTAATGTACAAGGCATTACCTGGGAGCCTTCAAATATATTACCTCATTGAGATAAATTTGACCTCTTATACCACTTTATCAAATTTAAAGGTAGGGTTTCATATTGTGGACTATCACATTTTGAGACTAATGACTACATTAAAATGGATAAAGTTCGTATGTGTCTGAAGTGAAGAGAAGTTGATACAAGTATCTGAATTTCTTTCAATTATCTGAGTATTTGAAACTACAGGAAATTATCCGGGTAATTCTAGAACCTCGCCATCCAGTGATAGGAATATTTTGATGTAAGCTACTAGACTTTATTAATATTTGGAAATATACCATTCACCGGTTCTTTTTCTTTTTCTTTTTGTGTACGTGACACTGTAACTCTCTTTACTCTCTGTGGGTATCAAATTGGAAACCACAAAATAATAATAGTTCTTGCAGATGTTGCAGCCTAGCTATTGTTCCAGCAAAGCATCCCAATGAAAAACATATTGAATCAATTCTTGGTCAAGGAGAATTAAACCTGTGTAATTGCTTAATTCTCCTGAATAACCTTGCACTTTTGGGGGCTCACACAGTACTCTGCCATAGTACTAGCACAGCTGACTTTTCTTGCTAGCTTTACTTCCTGATGCTGCTGAGGGGAGTAGAGCAACAGAGGAGGTGGGTGGAAGCAGATTGCTGTTTAAGCGGTTTCCTGCTTAGAACATTTCTTTACATATACGCTTCGAAATATTTGCATTTAGATATGAAAAGAATTGAGCTCATTACTTCTTGCCTTTACCAATTGGTTCCAAAACTGAGAGGTAGACCTGGCCTGAACATTTTATTCACATGTAGAGATAGAAGTCGAAAGATAGAAGGATAAGAAATAACTTCCTGGTTCCAGTTTGGCTGCCTGCCTAAACTCACACGGTCTCACTGTTGATCATCAGAGGCCTTGGATCCAAGGTGAAAGGCCTCAGAAGTTTGCCAGCCTTCACTCACGGTCTCCTCAATGACGACAGACCGCTGCTTGCTGTACCACTCATCCTAAAATTGTGTTTTGTATGGCTATAGGGTACAAGAGGAGACTAGGGACTTTCTTAGAAGAGATTCTTTGGGAGACTAGGCTCTTTGTAATGAAGTCAGGTAGCTTCTTTGTACTCTCCAGAGTGCATATTTTAGCCACAGGGGAACCATTCATGGGTTACCATGAAACGATGCTAGACAACCAATTGGGTGATACCTTCCCCCTTGGAATTAACTTTTTTTGAAATGAATTGACCACTTGTTCTTTAATTTGTAGGCTTCTTGAGAAAACAGTTCTAGTCAAAGGTGGCAGTTAAAAACAGGAAAAAAAAACTGGCAGTTGAGACCGAATAGGAAGTGACTATGCCATCAGCTCACGCTGAGGAAAAGGAAGTTGTCGCCAGGACCTCTAAGAAAGGCAGCTGTGTAAAAATTACCCTTCAACTTGCTCACTGAGGTTCTGTCACCCTGCGGTAGAAGCTGCCATGGTTTTATTGCTTCTGTACTCAGAGAACATGAACAGAACTGGAGCATAGCAGGCAGTCTTTACAGGACCGTTATCAGGGACTACCAGTAATTTCTGGGGCAGAAACTCAGCATTGTAGACAAGCAAAGCTCCCACTCTACTCATTTGTTTTTCTGTACCAAATCGATATTTTAAGATTAGTTAGAATTTAGTATGTTCCACCATGAGGCACATTACAAGAGTGCAACTATAGAGTGCAACAGGGGATTTTCACTGAGAAATAGGAGATGGAAATTGTTTTTTATATACTTTCACTTGGGCCCTAGAGCCAGTCTAGGCTACACCACCTTTCCCTTTCTCCTCTCTTCTCTTCCCTTCTTTGCTTTCTCACATACTTCCTGAGCACAGTGCCAGTAACTGTGCTAAGTGCTTGGACTAGAAAGAAATGCAGAGTTTGCTTTCTTTCAAGACATACCACACACGCACACACAAAAGACAAGGAACACTCAGTAACCTTTAAAAAATGTGAAAAGTACTTTAAAAATAAAATTAAAAAAAAACAAGGAGCACTCAGAGTGATACAGAATGATAGTAGCAAGTAATTTCAAAAAGGTTACAGCAACAGGCACCAGAGGGCAATTCATTTTATTTGTGTGGATCCTGGAAGGCTTCTCAAAAAAGGTGATATTTGCACTTTGCCTTGAAAAATGGATAGGAGGTAGCTAGGTAGAGAAATGGGGAAAGGGAGTGGAGAACAAAGAGCATTCCAGATAGAAGGAACAGCGTGAGCAAATGCCAGAGCGAGGTGTGTGTTCCCTTCACCTGGTGACCTAGTTACATTACAGATACTGTGCTCCATTTGTATAGATTCTGACTTTGTAGGTCTGGGATGAACAAAGGGTATTTGTATTTTATTAAAAAAAAATACTCCCCAGGTAAGATTATGATATGTCCTCTTGGTTATAAACCACTAGCTCAAAGGAATGACAAGCTCTCTTTGAGGATGATCTGGTAGTTTGGTTTAACAAGCAGAGGCCTGTTAAATGAGACAGCCCAGCAGTGAGGTTGGAAGAAGAGTGAGGGGCAGACTGTGAGCCTCGTCTGCCATGCCCAAAACTTTAGACTTGATCCCGTAGGCTCCTAGGAGCACTGAGTGGTTTCAAGGAAGAGGGGAATTTGCTCCAGATTTGTATTTTCAAGAAAAAAAATAACCACGCTTTATTTAGTATATATAGGATGAATTGGATATAGGAGACACTGGAAGCAGAGGGACCTATTAGTCTATTAGGAAGCCATTGTAAAAATACAGGAGAAGGATTAAACTAAATTAATGGCTGTGAGAGTGAAGAGGAGGGGATAGATTCCAGAAGCAATTTGGAGGTGACACCAACAGCATTTGGTTGATTGGATGTAGACAAGACCAGAGGGAGAATTTTAAAATGCCAGAGACATCAAGCTTAGGGAAATGGGTAAATGTTGATGCCTGGAACTGAGCCAGGGCATCCAGCAGGAAGACCAGGTTTGAAGGAAAGATAAGGAGTTTAGTTTGGGGACACTGAATTTAAGGTGCCTGTATGATGTCTAAGTGGAGATGTTTAGAAGGCAGTTGAAAATAACAAGAGGTCAGATTGCAAATACACATCTGAGAATTGCAAAGAGAAATGCTTTGTAACCTCATGGCAAGAAGTCAATACAGGGCATAAAAAATAGAAATCAAGTTGGGACCGTTCACTTCCTATATAGAAAATCACTTCTTGAATAATTATTCTATGTTTTGGTCCAGTCAAATGCTGTCATGCCTACAGACATAATATCTATCTGCAAAAACTATACATTTTTCTTCAAAGTAATGATAGTTAATCTCATGTCCATAAGATGATATTACTAAATACTTCTGCTGTGTCCCTGCATACATAGATTACCCTTTGAATGCATGATAGTGACAATAAAGAAAGGAATGAGCAAAGGACAGAAATGATGTGAAGAGATCTGAATGCTATGTTGCCAAGTTTTCTGGGATGGTTTTCTCGCATGCAACTGTAAAATAGATTATTGTGCGCCAGAACAGTTTGTATTATATTTCCCCTCCTACACTCAAAAGAAAATGAGGTGGGAGATGACATGCATGCCTGGTTTCATGGAGCCAAGTTAGTGTCTTCTACAATGAAAAGAAAAACAGGAACAATTTATTGCAATCTAAAGCACAGATTACTGGCAAAATCATGATGTTTGCCTGCTGTGAAAGTGCACAGCAACTTTAGTTAATATTTCTTCAATTTTTCAGAATCATTCATACCATTCTGGTTCTTCCATTTTTTCTGAGCTATTGACCTTTTATGAAACTTCACACATCCCTATAGTTTACCATATGTGAAGGTAAGCATTCAAGTGGCCAAATGCCAACTTGAAATTAACACAGATAAATCATGCTTTTCGTATAAATTGTGAAAATAGTGGTAGACATTTACAATCTGAGATCATGAAAGCAGATACAAATAGATTGCATTTTAAATATTTTGTACAATGCATTTTATTATGTGTTTGGGTTTTTCTCAGGTGTTACAAGAAACTGAAATATACCAGCTCTTAAATTTTAAAGTAACTTTTGCATCAACAGTATACAGAATCCTTCTATGCAAATACAGAGAAATGAGTGCTTAGTATGTTGTGAAGGATGGATTTACTTCATGAAACATATGCTAAAAAGAGATTATTTTTTTCTTTTTTTACCAGACTCTCAAAACATAAAAGGTTCATGCTGTATGGAAAGGTCATTAGTATGAACAATAACAGAAGAAACTGTGTCTGGGTTGTAAAATGCTGGGCTATTTATTGAATATGTTTCCTAGTTAAGAAAAGAGTAAGGTATTCAGTGTGAGTATGCATAACAATACACTTCAGGATCACTCTTCTACTTTGGTTCTGCACATAGTAAATTATGTATAAAGTAGTTCTTTCATTGTCCTTTTTAAAGCAAGAAGCTCAAGTCAAACTTGTATTAATGTAAATAGAGGAATCAAAGCTATTATTTATATAGTGCTTACTCTGTGTCAGGCATGGTTGCAATTATTTATCCTCACCACAATCCATGAGCTAGGTACTACTATCATAATATCGTTCCCATTTTACGGTTGATGAAACTGAGGCACAGAGAGACTAAGTATCTCATCCAAGGTAGGGTTGCCAGATAAATTACAGGATGCCCAATTGAATTTAAATTTCAATAAGCAATGAATAATTCTGGATGAGACATATACTTTTAAAATATTATTTTCTGAAATTCAGATTCGACTGACTGTCCGGCATTTTTATTTGCTAAATCTGACAACCCTACAAGCAAAGGTCATATAGTTATTTAGAAGTGGAGCCAGAATGAACCCAGGGAGTGTGACATGAGAATTCATGCCTGTATTGACATATGTACACTATCATATGTAAAATAGATAGCTGGTGAGAAGTTGCTATGTCACACAAGGAGTCCAGCCTGGTGCTCTGTGATGACCTTGAGGGGTGGGATGGGTTGAGGGGAGGGAGGCTCAAGAGGGAGCTGATATATGTGTAATTATGGCTGATTTGCATTGTTGTATAGCAGAAACCAACACAACACTGTAATTTTCCTCCAATTAAAAAATAAATAAAAAGATATAAAAAAGAATTCATGCTTGTAACCACTCTGCTTTTACTGATTATAAGGAATGAAGGGTAGAGTGCTTTATTACCTATATATGGAATATTGAAAAATATGACTCGTGAATACCTCATGGACAGGATCATAGATTTATAAATTTGAATTTATTTAATTTACTCTAATTTGTACTATTGTTTGGACACAGTATTTATAGTGAGAATTTTTGTTTTGAAACTGATAAGACCCATAACATTTTTGAACTAATTTCTTTCTTCAGTGCTCTCTAAGGAAAGAGACTAAAGAAAAAGTGTGATTCAATGTGATGAGTGGAATTAACTGATCAGTATTATTGTTCCAAACACCTTTCTCGTCCTTCAAAAAGCAGCTTTTGTGTTGTGTATAAAGAGTAAGAGCATTCTCTCAGTAAGTGCTTTTTAAAAGAAAAATATGTCGTATATTTACTCACACCATTTTCTCCTCTCTTTCTTTGATAGTTTTACTTGACAACAGGCAAAGGGACATCAGCTTTTTGAAAGGTAATGCAATGTAATGGAAATAACATGAGCTTTGGAGCCAGGCAGAGCTTATTAGTTGTGTGAACTGGTCTGAGCCTCGTTTTCCTCATCTACAAAATGGCGATTATGAATGCCTTTTCCAAATGGTGATGATGAAGATTAACTGAGCTGATGAACATAAACTTCTCTAATGTGATCCAATACAGAACTGACACTTGCACAAACAGCGGTAGTTCCTTCCTCCTGTACATTTGCCCCTTCCCCGGACCTCCAGTACTCTTCAGCAACCCTCGTGAATCTTTGAAAATCTTCCGCTTATTTATGAAAGCTTTTTGACTTGTCCAGAGGTTACATAGCAATCAGAGGTAGAGTCAGTTGGAATCCAGAGTGCTTAAGATGTTTTTCTTTCTTTTGTGATTTTTTTGGGGGAATCTCTAAAATGTTTAGGTTAAAACAGAAAACTACAGTGTGATTTCTGCTCTTAGAGATTAGTTGTGAGGATTTGGGAGGTGTTTTGTTCCCCCTACATTGAGAATGTTCTTAGAATTTCAAGTAGGGGTTTATATACTTCAGTTTCATGGGGAAAGTCACCATGGATATTTCTGAGGGACACAGAAAGGCACAAAAAGAAACGGTAAGAGCAGGGAAATTATGTCATTAAAGCATTTTCCTGTGTATATGTGTGTGCACGTGCATGTATGTTGTTGAAGCAAGAGGTGGTGATATATGATGAGGGAAAACACAAAAGTTACTATAATAAAATAAAATACAGTTATGATCAAATACAAAGTCATTATAATATTAGAAAGCAAATCACTTTGCTATTGAAAAAAAAAATCAATCCAGGCAAGTGCTATATAGTGTACTAAGTAAGAACATGGACTGTGGAGTCAGACTACTTAAGTTCAAATTCCGGTCTTGTTTACACACTAGCTCCGTGATCGTCAGGAAGTTCTTTCATTCTCTGTATTTCAGTTTCCTCATCTGTCAAATGTGGGTAATAATAATAATACCTATCTAATTGAGTTGACTTAAGGTCCATAATGTGTGTTATTTTTTCCTTTAAATTTTATTGAAGTATGCCATACATACAGAAAGTTACACAGATCATGTGCCAAACAGCTCAGTGAATTTCACAAGATTAGCACATTCCTGTATGTCACCCCGATCAAGAAACAGAACACTGCTTGCACCCCAGAAGTCTTCTTGATGCCCTCATCGAGTCATTACCTCCTTCAGCCCAAACGTATCCACTTCTTGTCTTCAAACATTGTGGATTCCTATTGTCTACCTTTGAACTTTAAATGAAGACCTATGTGATATGCTTAGAACAGTGCCTAGTGCTGGTGCTTAGTCACTTTCAGTCGTGTTCAACTCTTGCGACCCCATGGACTGTAGCCCACCAGGCTGTCTGTCCATGGGGTTTTCCAGGCAAGAATATGGGAGTGGGTTGCCATTTCTTTCTCCAGGGGATCTTCCTGACCCAGGGATCGAACCCACGTCTCTTATGTCTGCTACATTGGCAGGTGAATTCTTTACCACTAACACCACCTGGGAAGGAAGCCCTGGCACACAGTAACACAATATAAGCTTTCCAAAGTGATTTTAACCATAACAAGAAAGAAGGTATGTTTGGGGAGTAGAATTCTTAATAGGAATAACGCAATCGAAAGCAAATCTGTGAGCTAAAGGAAGTGCCAACAGTTAAATATGAGATATTGAAAGTGAAAGTGAAGTCGCTCAGTTGTGTCTGACTCTTTGCGACCCCGTGGACTGTAGCCTACCAGGCTTCTCCGTCCATTGGATTCTCCAGGCAAGAATACTGGAGTGGGTTGCCATTTCCTTCTCCAAGGGATCTTCCTGACCCAGGGATCGGAACACAGGTCTCTCGCATTGCAGGCAGATGCTTTAACCTCTGAGCCACCAGGGATATTAAGCTTCTCTTAAAAATGTTAGAGTTCTTGAGAACATTTTGTTTCTATAAATTATATTTATTGTATATTCCCTGGTAAGAAAATACATTCCATTTGAGACATCAGAGAAAACATATGCCCAAATATTTTAACACAATCTAGAATAAGCATTTTATTCAAATTGTTAAAAGACTGATAAATGAAAAATGAGTTTGGCAGGAGCCTTTTCAGGCCTCAATTTCCTCGTTGTAAAATGGAGAGACTTGGTCCATCTCTAAGGTTCCTTCCAGCACTGACATTTAATGATTATATTAAAAAATTTTCTTAAAAAGCAAAATCTGGAAATCTCTGAGTCATTGTTTTATAGCCAAATAATAAATCTAGAGTCACAGACAAACATGACCTTTCAGAAGAAAGACAGCAGGGTTTCTGTAAGAGAAAAATCATGTCTGACTAATCTATTAGTAAATAACATATTGACAAAGAGAAACCAGGAGATAGAGTTTACATAGACTTTTAAAAAAGCTTTTGACAAGCTTCCATACGGTTGACATTTTTGTTGCTCTTAAATGAGTTGTTACGGGACTTGGGGAAACATTTTGCCATGAAAGGTGAGCTAACTTACATAATGAAATGGAGGATTGGAAAAAGTGGGTGCTTCTCTGGATGGAGAGGTGTCAGCATTAAGATTCACATGGTCCCTGCCTTACTTAAATGTTATGAGTCGTGTAAAGTAGGATATACACAGTGGTGTTTCTGTGATTGTAGCTGGCACTAAGCTCTTCTCAGTAGTGAAGTGGTAACCTGGCACAGGATAAATTGCAAGCAAACCTCTCAAAATTGAGGGAGTAGGGAAAAGGTACAATACATTACCTCAGCAAGGTAAAACATTTATTTAAAAAATCCTAACTATACAATACCTATAATAAGATCTGTTGTTACTTATGGCTCTGGAAAGAGACCTAGGAGTTGTAGATATTTCTAGAACAATTTCAGCTGACTGTGCCATTTTGGCTGGTGAGGTCAACAAGATGCTGTGTGTCAATAGAAAACAGACTAGAAACAATACCATACTATCCTATTTTTGAAAAAACAATTAAACCTCGTACAGCCTTGTCTGGAACAGAATATTTAATTCTGGGGGTTTTAATTTAAGAAAGGGAAAATGTACCTCAAGAATGGAGTGAGAAGGTGCTATTCTGAGACAGCCTCAAAGTGTTAGGATTCTTTAACCCAGGAAGATGAAGATAGAGGCAATGGCCAAAGTTCACTAACAGTGCTAATTTAGTACTCACTCCGTGCCTGGTGTAAACACTTGATGTGTATTGAATCTTTCAATACCTATTATCCCTATAAGGTAGGTCCCACTCGTATCCTCTTTATGAAAGCATCATATAGGGTATGTACAGAGTAAATAGTAATCGGAACTATTCACTGGCCGGAGCTCGGAATAGACCTTAAAAGTCAAAAGAGTCGTTGGTGGGAATGCAAACTAGTACAGCCACTATGGAGAACAGTGTGGAGATTCCTTAAAAAACTGGGAATAGAACTGCCATATGACCCAGCAATCCCACTGCTGGGCATACACACCGAGGAAACCAGAATTGAAAGAGACACGTGTACCCAAATGTTCATCACAGCACTGTTTACAATAGCCAGGACATGGAAGCAACCTAGATGTCCATCAGCAGATGAATGGATAAGAAAGCTGTGGTACATATACACAATGGAATATTACTCAGCCATTAAAAAGAATACATGTGAATCAGTTCTAATGAGGTGGATGAAACTGGAGCCTATTATACAGAGTGAAGTAAGCCAGAAAGAAAAACACCAATACAGTATACTAACGCATATATATGGAGTTTAAAAGATGATAACGATAACCGTATGCGAGACAGCAAAAGAGACACAGATGTATAGAACAGTCTTTTGGACTCTGTGGGAGAGGGAGGGGGGAATAATTTGGGAGAATGGCATTAAAACATGTATAATATCATATAAGAAACAAATCGCCAGTCCAAGTTCGATGCAGGATTCAGGAAGCTTGGGGCTGGTGCACTGGGATGACCCAGAGGGATGGTATGGGGAGGGAGGTGGGAGGGCGGTTCAGGATGGGGAACACATGTACACCCATGGTGGATGCATGTTGATGTATAGCAAATCTAATGCAATATTGTAAAGTAAAAAATAATAATAATAAATAAAAAATAAAAAAATCTTTAAAAAAAGAAAAAAAAAAAAGTCAAAAGAGTCAAATCCAAGGCAAACAAAAGGAAGTGAGACTTTACACAGTAGGCAGAAAAACCTAGGGAGCTCACCACCCCAAGCAAAAGTACATGTTGAGCTGAAAAGAGATTCCAAGAAGGATTTAGACTATATTGGTAGACTATAAAACCAAAATAGCTTGTGAAGAGAATCCTGTGAAATATCCGTAATCTTTGAGGCTGTCATTAATGAGGACCACCACACCCTTTCCACTCCTACTGCCAAAATGTCTCTGAGTCCCCCTGTACAAATTCTGGGCTGGATGGGCCAGAAATTTGGCCAAGTGTGGCTTTTCCTTTTAATTATGACATAAGTAGGGAATGGTACATGAATTCCCTGTGGGCATTTCAAGATGGTTGTAATTTATGCTATACTTGAATGTCTTCATTGATACACAGAATCCTATTTTAAGCAAAGCTTAGCCCTGTAGAAATGGATCTTTTTCCAAACATTACTTGCAGAAGAGTGAATTGCCACACAGAGAGCAGGTAGAGGGGGTTTGCTTTAATATCCAGCCTCTAGTCAGTATTTATTTGGGGTTATTTCATAATAAAGAAAGAAAGAAAATAAATTTCATACAAGGAAAAAGACATAGCTTAAAATAATACTCCTGTGTAAAAACCATCACATGAAAACTTACATGATATCTTCTCTGTCAGATGAATCTTTATGGAACTCAAGCACAGACCATCTAGTATTGCTGAGGGCTTCTTGGGTCTTGTTGGTATAACACTGCTGGATTCCACAGAATGCACCAACTTCCTCCCTTGGCTTGCTGACCTCTACCTTTTTGAAACATTGTACGTGCTCTACCCACACCATGAAAAAGAAAGAGAGTAGAAAGTCTTGGAGTATGAATGTCTAGTTACAGAGAACTAACCTTATCTGTCGGAAGGAAGTATGAAAAGATAAAAATGAAAAAACTTGGAAAGCTGACATACAGAGGAAGGGGAAAGGGACAAATGAAGAGAGAAGATTGTTCTGAAGTATATTATACAACAATGAAAACTTGTTTAGGGACTTTCTTGGTAGCCTTGTGGTTAGGATTCTGGGCTTTCAGCATTGTGACCCAGGTTCACTCCCTGGTCAGGGGACTGATATTGCACAAGTGCAGTGCGGCCAACAACGAAAATAATAAAAATTAAAAATCTCTTCAAAATTTGTTTTCCTTCTTTAAAAAAAATTATTTATTTTTAATTGCAGGCTCATTGCTAAATGTGGATCTAAATAGTAAAATGGATAATTGTGCCATCAGCAAAATGGCGAACCTGCCCAATCCTTCAAGCTGTCCTACTTCTCATAGCAGAGACTTTATGCTCTCTTCATTCCCCTCACTCTGACCCTGTGTCCTCTGGCTGCCCAAAGCTTATTTCAACAGCTAGTGGCTAAGCCAGTACTTCCTCACAATGCCTCAGTTCTAGGCCATTCTCATCTCTCTTGGTCAAAATGTATCTGTTTGATACCCTGACCTGCTTAATATCTGTTTGATATCTGCCTGTTTGATATCCTGACCTGAGAATATTTTCATCTTATTCATCTTAAAAAGAATATTTATGAAATGTGGCTGTCTCTCTACTTGGAGTTGCAAGTAGAGATATTTTGGGAGCAGAGGCCACCTCACACCCTCAAATATCTGGTGGAAAGCCAACAGTTTTTATCTAAATCAGGTAACCACAGTGACCTTACATTTCCTCATCTGTAGAATGGAGCTAATAATACCCTTCATTTCTATTACCTTTGACAACACTCTCACACACATTTACCTGTTTGGTTCTCAAAGCCACTCTCTGAGGTAAGGGTTATCTCTCCAGCCTACAGACAAGGAAACTGAAGCTCAGTGAGGTGAAGTAACTTGTCCTGGTATAATTTATGAAAAGGCTAGTGCGGAAGGAGAGGAGCCAGCTAGCCAAGACAGTGAATTGATTTGTGATGACAGAAGCTGCCCAGACTGTGGTGCCTGGTACAGGAGCCACATAGCTGTGCGGAGGCAGTATGAAATCAAGGTTGTACATATGGGCTTTGGAGTCATAGACACATAGGTATGAAACCTTGGCCCTGCCTCACTTTACCTGGCATCCCTGCAGCAGGTCACCCTCTCTGAGTCTACATTTCCTCATTTGGAAGATTCAGATTCTTCCCTTAAGGAGATATTGTGAGGATTAAGTGAAACACTGAGTATACTGTGCTTTGTATAGTGCAGAGCACACGAGAAACAAGCAAAAAAATCTGGAATCTTCTGGAATGATGAGTGGTAGTAATACTTAGTACATGTGCTAGCCCACCACATGAAGTCCACTGGCCCAAAAGTAGAGTCAGCTGCTCGTAAGGAGGCTGTAGGCAAACAGAACCAAACATAGTTGACACAAGGAAAGAAAGAGAAGCCTAGTCAAGGCTGCCTAGGACTAGGTTGCAGTTTCCTTAGAACAGTGGTTCTCAAGCTTGAGCCTGTACTAGAATTACCTGAGGGACTTGTTAAACGACAGAGGGCTGGGTCTTATTCCCAGAGTGTCTGATTCAAAAGTTGAGGATGGGGCCTGAGAACTGGCAATTCTAATGAGTTCCCTGACCTTGGAAGCCCACTTTGAGAATCATTGTCAAAGAACGAAGAATCCTGTCCAGTTCTAAGCATCCGAGTCTCCTTGCTTTTGTCTCCTCTTTCTGTCTTAATAAAAAATTCACCTGAAAAATGCCACCCTTATTTCTGGTAGACCAGAGGGAATCGCCTGTAGCCGAGAGCTTAGGCAATCAGAGGACTGTTGGAGACCAGGGATGGTGGTGGCAACGACTGCCCCAGATAGAGGATGGAGAGAACTCTTGCTGCTGCTGCTGCTGCTGCTAAGTCGCTTCAGTCGTGTCTGACTCTGTGCGACCCCATAGACGGCAGCCCACCAGGCTCCTCCGTCCATGGGATTTTCCAGGCAAGAGTACTGGAGTGGGGTGCCATTGCCTTCTCCGAGAGAACTCTTACAGCAGAACAAAGGTCAAGACTCAGATGAAAAGGAATCGGAGACAGCTGTGATTACAGAGCCATTCCCAGCTTGGATTTTCCCTCACAAGCTTTTTCTTGCCTAAGCTTTTTATCCCTTTTATAACTACAACTGTATTGGGAGGAATGGGGAAACAATCACTGTATTTTTTTTCTGAGCATTTCCTACTCCCTTGTTGTATTCTTTGTCGACCACAAGGCCAATATGAACTTGGAGAGCCTAGAGCAGCATGCACAGATTGTGGCAGCCAGAGTAAGAAGTTTAACAAAATTAGAGATCTCTCTTGAAGTAAAATATGTGCTATGTGCTCTGTATCATGTTACAGCAAATTCAAAAACCAAGGGCTGTGTTCCAAGTCACTGCCTGGCAGTTGTCAGTAACAAAGCCTCTGCTACCTGTTAAACACAGTTAATGAAGTAGTCTGTATTTATAAATCAGAGGATTTGTCTTTGAAAATAGTAACCTAATAGAATGAAAAAGATAGATCGCCTTGGATTTAGACTTCTGAATTACAAATCATCTGTCCCATGAATTTGAAGGAGGTGTAAGAAACTTGTGCTCTTACATATTGAGAATATATAGTTCTACTGCAAATCTTAGGAAAATGAAACAGGAATAGGAACCTCTGCTAGAATTCTAAGAATGTAAGCTTCTTCAGCTGTTGATGCAGAGACTATGGATTCCATATACAGTGTCTGGGCTTGTTCAGTGCCTTAAACTATCAAGTATTTGCCTGTACCAGCCTACCCACATTGCATGAAAACAGGTCTCCCTCATTCTTTGAGAATTCGTGGCTGCTGTCCTGAACCATTCACCCCAGCTTATCTCATACTCATTCTTACCTCTTTCTCAGTCCGCTCTAATGTCTGACCTCGTGATTCATTTTTTCCTCTTAGGAACTAGCACTTGGTATACTTCTCCAACTTGAACCTTTTTGGAGTCCTCTTTGGCCACTTACCAGCTTTGCGACCCCATGGACTGTAGCACACAAGGCTCCTCTGTCCATGGGATTCTCTAGGCAAGAATACTGGAGTGAGTTGCCATTTCCTTCTCCAGGGGAATCTTCCCAAAGCAGAGATCGAACCCTGGTCCTCCTGCATTGCAGGCAGATTCTTTACTGTCTGAGCCACCAGGGAAGTTCTGACTAACGCTTGGTCAATTATCAGATTCTCTACTTGACTAGACTGCTCTTGGGATCCATGAATGAGTGCTGCATGGGGACCAACCCATTCCATAGGACATTTATCCAGGCCCCCATGAAAGGTACCCCTGTGCCATACACCACATCCGGAGAACAAAACTCAGATATGAGAGATTTGTGACTCCTTGATACTGCTCTCAGAAGGAACAGAAAACAAATGGAAGGGAAAGAATTTGATTGCCCAATCATTAGATACAGAAGAGCCAACTGAATTTCTCTATTATTTACAGTACATGAGGAAGAAAAGTGATGGTTTATTTAATAGTTCTGACTTCTCAGATGTGAAGAATTACTATTTCCCCCTTCTTCATACTCACCTCCCCACAACAACCCACCAATGGACTGATTGCCAAAACTTACTGATTCTACTCTCTATGATGTCTCTTGAATCCATCATCTCTTGCCTGAGCTATTTGCAACAGTATGCTAATAACTGGTCTCCCTGCGGCCAATGTTTCTTTCTCTCCTGGTTCCACTCTCCCGTGTCCCTCATCCCCTGCCAATCCATTCTCCACACTTCCACCAAAGTAACATTTCTAAAAACACAGATCTGATCCTGTTACTCCTCTTCTTAACACTTTGATTCCCATATATGTATCTGATTGTTATTGTATACTTTTGATTCTAGTTTTCTATAACAGAAGATAGGCTCTTCTAATTATGACAAGAATATTGGTCTACCATGTATTGTACTTTAGAGTGTTTTCACAACTATTACATGGTTTTTGAAAATTATTCCTATGATTTAGGTATTATTTATTTCTATATCTGAGGAGAAAGTATAACATTTTATGTATCAGTGGTGCATAGTATGCAGTGGACACATTAAAAATTAAATATGTGTTGGATCTATTTGGTTGAGTTGACTAGGTGCTCTTAAAGAAAAGTCAAACTTTCAGTTCCAAAGAATCAATTTGTTAAGTCTTATTCAGATGCTGACAAATCTCAGTTGTTTAGAGCATGCAATTACTGAGGTCAAAGTTGACGGTTCAGTTCCCATTTGTTTAAGTTAGCCTCATTCAGTTTCATGGACATAGTCTATAACCCTAACCTCAGCCAACTATTTCACAATTGCAGGTCCCAATGGAACATGAGTAACAGAATATGGATAAATCTACACGATGCCTCCAACCCTGTTACTTGAAAACAAATATGATGGTAACTCCTCAGGGTTATATAGATTTTTGTATATGCAGTTATACAAAGAAATTTTGGTGATAATCATCTAGACAAAGAGACAGTATGATTTTCCCAAATGATACTTTGAGGACCCTAGAGGATGCTCCATAAATATCTCATTCCAGTAGTAGTTTTCTAATTATACAATTCCTGTCTAAATGCTAGTTTCATCTCTATTGATGACTCTGGTAACAATTATTAATGTAGCCTCAGATAAACCCTGTAATAATTCTACTTATTAATTTCTATATTCTCTCTGGAGTGAATAGCAAAATATTGTACATATCATATTAGCTTTCTCATTCACAGAGAGGTGATGAGCATCAGGCTCAACCTTCTGTACCCATGACATCACAAACTACCTATGTGGTAGCATTATGGAGACCCTGATCTGAAATTTTCTTGTTTCCTCTTATTTACTCTAGGTTAAGGCACAAATCCATTGTTGTCAGTCATTAGCACCCAGGTAGAATTACTTTATCAGATCCTTTCCACTAACATGTAATTAAAAGAGGTGCCTTAAGGAAGACACCTGACTGGCATATTTTGATGGGAAGATAGTAGTCCATATTCCAAGGTACAGGATGGGACACATAGGGGTGAAGTAGGGATGGTCCTAGAAGAGAAAAGAGAACAGTACTGTAACAAAAGCCTGTCTTATGTCCACATTTGGCTTTTAGTCAGCAATAATAATAATACATGAAATGGTATTATATAAACAGCATCTCATAGTGATTCAGAAACCAAGTTCTGATATCGGACAGACTTGGGTTCAAATTATAATTCTGCCATTTTCCAGTAGTGTGGCCTTAGACAAGTTTCCTAATTATTCTGAGCTTCAAGTTGCTGATCTTTGAAGGTAACAATAGTACCTATCATACAGGGTTGCCTTGAGAATTAAATGCGATAGTTCATGTAAAGCACTTAGTGGAATTTCTGAGACATACTAATGATCAAGAAATGTTAGCTATTACTATATATAAATTAAAAATTAAGGTTGCTTATTCTCAAGTATGTTTAATATATTCTCAATTGGAAGGCTACTTTTAGTGGAGTCAGATTTATGCCACCTCAAAATAAAAACTCTATAAAATGTCTCTGATGCTAGAAATAAACCTGATTAAAATGACACAAGAAATAAGCCCAAGAAATATATGAAGACAGGAGGATCCCTATGTTCCAACAGAGACCTGAAAGCTATACTTTAGAAAGATGAGGTCTAATCCAATGTATAGACTGGACACTGGAATTAGTACCATGAGAACTCAGAGCAGGGTAGAAGGACAGCAGATGTAACAAAGCTAGGAACAGAAGCCAATGTTACTTATTCACCTAGAAACTGTGTAAGTTATCTGGTCAACCTGTAGTTTCCCTCAAAAACACAATTTAGAAGAAGAGAATGAAGGTACAATTCCTTTCCAAGATAGGAGTTTGAGGGCAAGACATCACTGATGATCAATTGAAAGGTCATGCTTATTATTATTTAGTAAACTTTTAATTGACAGTTCAGAGAAAATAACATTTATGTTTGTGTCCTCCTTGAGCTGGAGGACATTGCTCCTTGTTCAAAATCTACTGATTAGCTGGCATATACAAATGTCAAATCACCAAGTTACAGCTGTTGCTTTTTTAGGACATAAACAAAGAGTCCATACCTATGTGACTAAAAGCAGACCAAAGTACTAGGTTTGATGGAATGTTAAAAGTATGGCTGTTAACTGTCCCCTGCATAATAACTCCTGACAGCCATTTCCTGCTTGGCAGCATGGGGGGAGGGTGCTGGAGAGTGTGGATGACTGACTTATCATCTTGACTCGTCATTATGACCTGAATGATCCCTTCTGCCTACCTGTCCCGAACAAGCAACACTTTCTTTCATTATGGAGACAGTGTCAGTATTTGGTTCTAAGGGGAAAGGTCATGATTTTGTTTTGTTGGATTCAAGACATGTGAGTTTTTGAGTCAACAGAAGAACAAGTAACATTTGTATATGGTGCCTTCCAGCATATAAAGCATATTTTCATACACGACTTTATTTAATTCCTATAATAGGTATATGATGTAAGTCATAGCTATTTTTGCTTCTACTGTGAGAACACTGAGTTTCTAGGGTAAAGAGACTTGTCCTAAACCTCATAGCTGTTAAGTGATAAACATTTCAACATTGATTCCAACTTCTAGGCTCTTGACATGCCACCCTAATTTTCATTAACACTATCTCCATCTACCAGGGTTCCTGGTCTATAATCCTTGTGTCTGACTTTTCCTTCAAACCCTTTCTTCTACTAGTCATGAGCTGCTATTAATTTTACCTCCACAGTGCTTCTCAAATCTACCCACTATTGAAATTCCTATCCCTACTTCTATGGCCCTAGCCCAAGCCACCATTGTTTTTTATCTGGATTATTGCAGTAGTCTCCTAACTGGTCTGATTGTGATTTTCTGCTCTGTCCTACGTATTGCTGCTAAAGTGGGCTGTTTAACAGGGGGACAGATGGGGGAGGGAATAGTTAAGGAATTTGGGATGGACATATACACACTGCTATATTTGAAATGGATAACCAACAAGGATCTACTGTAGAGCACAGGGAACTCTGTTCAATGTCATGTGGCAGCCTGGATGGGAGGGGAGTTTGCGGGGGAATGGATACATGTATATGTGTGGCTGAATCCTTTTGCTGTACACTGAAACCATCACAACATTGTTAATCTGCTATACTCCAATATGAAAGTAAAAATCTCTAAAAAATAAAGTGGAGTGGACTATTTAAAAGTGTCAATCTGAATATGACACTCATTTGGTCAAAACTCATCAATGGCTCCTCACCTTCAGAATGAAATCCAAATTCCTTAGTTTGGCCCTGCCTCGTCCTTTTCTTCCTCTCCTTTTCATGTACCCTATGTTCTGGCTAGAACTAGCTCTCTTCTCCTTCTTCTCCTTGAATCTCTCATGACCTTTCTTATTTCTGGGTTTTTTATTTTATTGGAAAAACCTCTTCCTCCTGTTGCCTACTTTATTATGTGGGAAGAGCCTGTAACAAATGTCTCCAGTGACATTTTCTAACCCTGACATAGTCCTTCTGTTCACCTTCATATAAACTCCTGTTATGGCATTTAATAACTTTAGTAATCATTGATTTACATGTTCATCTGACCCACTGGACTCTGAGATAAGGGCCAAAGACTTGTCCTGTGAAACATATACCCAGCTTTTTTGCTTTCCACAGTGTTTGGAACATAGTAGGTAGTAAAAAAAAATGTTTTTTACACGTAACTCATAATCAATGATTAATTATCTACCATATGCACAGCTCTGTGACATGTGGGAAGGTACTAGGTCCAAGCCTTACTGAAAAGAGGAGAATTACACAATTCCTTTTGCCAAGAAGCAACATAAGACATTTTATAATTGAGATATTGTGTGGCACTGACTAAAAGTCTCCAGCAGTTTAGAAGAAGATTTGAAACTAGGGAGGCACCCCTTTCCTGTAGAAATGATGATTACTTATGAAGGGCCAATAGTAATTGAATATTTGCCATCTGGCAACTGTCACAGTACTCATTGTAAATCAGATTTAATAAACCCAAGTCCTTTTAAAAGGTGAAGGTGTTTTGTGTTATTTAAGGAGAAATATCATCCCCTGAGAGACTGACTCAAGGAAAGTACTCAGAAACTGAAACTAAATTCCTCCAAGTGTTAGGAGGCAGAATTCTACCTGTCTGGGATGTGACACGGTTGGAATACCTTCTTTAAGGCAATTCAGATTCATTCTTTTCATCGAAGAGAAGAAAGCACATTTGCTTTTCATTTAATCAGTCCAAGTTTGAATAAATCAGGATGGACATTTGGTGTTGCCCATTGGGCACCCCTTCCTGGGTTAGCACTGCCAAGTCTCCACTTACACTCAAACAGAAAGTGATGCCAGTGGTTTTCCTGTCTATGGCTTGCACCCGCTGTGATACTCTGGCATAGACTGCGTAAATGTTTCCCTCCATTATCAGTTAGCTAACTGCGAAGCTTCATGTCTTCCCTCAAGAGTGATCTTGAATAGCCCCCAACCACCACTGCATAGAGTTGGAAATTGTTGTTTCCATTGATAAATGTGGGGCCTTAAGTGTTTTCCCAGTAAAATTGAAGTAAATCCAAATTTTCTTTAAAACATGTGCATTGTGGAGCTCTAAATGAGAGATGTTATTCAAGAAAACCAAATCAATAAGCTTCATTGAGTATTTGATATTTGTAAAGCCCTGTGCTTATTGCTGTGTGGGACATGTGGACGCATAGACCAGATTCCTTGCCCTTAAGTTGTTTAGTTAGGTGGTCGAGGGACCCCTTAGCTAGATCATGAATGGGAAGAAGAGGTGACGTTGACCCTTAGTTGGTATGTTATGAAGTTATTAATTGAGGCATTTCAAGAAAACTTACAGAGCAGACAAGCTATGATAGGAGAATGTAGGCCAGGGGGAAGAGATTGGCTAAAGAATTAAGTAAGGAAAAAGGAAGATTCAAAGTGAGGATCCTAGAGGCATGATGGTGAGTAATGCCAGGCAGAATCTCCTAAGACAGAGAAGTGCATGGGACAGTTCATGGAGAGAGCAAGGCCTGTGCTGTGGGCTGGATGGAGTAGGAGGTAAAAAGCAAAGGTCATAGAGCAGAGTAGTCCGAGTGTGCCAGTTGTGTTGATGACGAAGGCAGAGACTGCATACATAGAAGTGGGTTCTACCAGAAGCAAATAGGTTCCATATAGGGCTCAAACAAAACAGAGCCCTATAGACCTCCAGAAAGCAGAACGAGAACCAAAGATAATAGCTCCATCCTGGACTGGTGGGTGGAAGTACAGTGAACCAACCTGAATCCCATCACACTATGAAAAGGCCCATGATTAGAAAAAATGCCAGGTGATGGATCTGAATAGAATCCACCTGTGCCTTATATCTGTTCAAACTAAGCCTTGTGAACTGTACCTGCGAGAAACTTTACTGGTATAAAGTATGGAGCTTGGAATGTCTTTATACTGGAGGAAGCCTGAGTTATAAATTACTTGTGCTGGTCCTCCGTGGATAAGATGAGCAGAGGAATAGTACTGGAAAACCTGGACAGTCTGGAGAAAATGGAGAACTTACAACTCCAAGTAAAGAAATCTCCAGCCCCATTGTACATGGCATCTTAAGAATATGAGCTATGTCAAAGTGGGGGAAGTATGCCTGAGATTCTGAAATTCCCACCACTAGATTCTATCTTTCATGGCCTTGAGGAAACAGGGTTTTTCCACTGAACTAAAATACTGTTACCTTGGAGTTGCTGTTGTTCAGTCACTAAGTTGTGTTTGACTCTCTGTGACCCCATGGACTGCAGCGTGCCAGGCTTCCGTGTCCTTTACTATCTCCTGGAGTTTGCTCAGATTCATGTCCCTTCAGTCGGTGAAGCTATCTAACCATCTCATCCTCATACCTTGGAGGGATGACCTTTATCTGATTCATTTGTTTTGTCTCCATTCTTTCAACAAACATCGAGGGCCTGATACAATGCTAGGAGTACACGTATTTATAAAACCTAATCCCCCCCTTCCAAGAAGCTCACAGTTTAGCTGTGCTTAGGGCCTTGTGTGAGGATGGTACAGGGAAGTTCGTTTCATGAAGAGTTTAGGTGGGATGAGGTTACATGAGAAAGTGGGAGTGGGGGTGGGGAGGGGAGAGAGACAGAAAGACTGTGCAGGCAGCTAGTAAAAGTTCAGGGCCTGGAGCTCCGTGGGGGTTAAAAACCAAAGCGTCTGGGGAGGAAGGAGAGGATCAAAGCAGAAGATAGGCTGGGATGGGAGGATGGTAAATTCTGTGGATGGAAGACAGATAACAAAGCCTGTTAAGAAGAGAGAGAACCAAGCCAAAACTGAAACTAGGAGAAACTAAGTTTTCTAAGTTTTTGATGGATAGAATGTCTTATTTCAATATAATGCCTGTAGAGTGTGTGTGCATGTGAGAAGGAGAGAGAGACAGACAGACAGACAAGGAGACACAGACCAAGAGAGAACTTGAGATTCTGTCAACCCTTTTAACCATTGGTACAGGGTGGAGACTGTAACCACTAAAACAAAAGCAACTAGACCAGTGAGCCTAAATTGAACTTTAAAAAAGAGGAAGTGAGGAAAGTTTGTTTGTGAGCTCTGGTGGCAGGAAATCCTGTGACTAACCTTATTTCACACATCTCAGATTATTCAAAGGGATCTGAACTTTCTTAAGATCAGTAACTTAAAATGGAAGGGACTGTCTCAGAGGCTCTGATGTCTGAGAAGAGCTGACCCCTTGCTAAGCAAAGTAATCCAATTTAAGTTGCCCTTCACTGTGTGAAGAGAGGCTTCAGGGAACATGCCTCCCTGGTCTTTCCAATCAATAGTGCAATGCAGCATTAACAAATAGAATTCAGCTCTATTGGAAAAAAAGCCAATATATTGGAAACAAAATCAACAGGTTACCCTCTTTTTACTTGTAGAAATATTTTTCTAGGGCTGAAATCAACCACCATGTACGTGCTCTAATAATTTTCAGTAGCACTGGTGGAAGTTTGGACTGTGGTGAGGGCTGCAGGGGAGTTGAAGAGTTGGTGAGGAGGGGAAAGGCTGATGGTCAGGGTGAGGCAATTACAAAACAACAAGCATCCAGGCAAGTGACGACATGTCCTTCTGCGAGGGCACAATAATAGGAAGGAGCTCCTCTGCTGGGCTGGGCCATTAGCAGGGAGAGTAAGGGTTCCAACCACCTGGAGCTTTCATTTCTAGCTGAAGGTGCAAGTAGCGAGTACTTCTTGCTGAAGTAGCAAGAAGGGGGTCTCAGACTTATCTTTCATCAGCCGCAAGTGAAAATGTACCTCAGGCAAACGCTGAAGCCCTTGGCTATTTTGTATTCCAGAATAGTACATAAAGCACGCTCAGTTTTCAGAAGACAATAAAAAAAAAATTTAAAGTGTGCAAATTGTTGACAATACATGCTGAGGCCTGCCACGGATCAGGCCAACTGCATTTTCTAAATCCAGTGGGACCCTCGTTATAACACATCATATCACTGCTCTCCCCTTGGAGTCCCCGGGATTCTCACCAAGAGTCTAGTCCCTCTTTCAAACAGCATCATGTATCCAGAGGAGCACAAACCATCTTTCCAACCTCCTGTCCGGGCTCTGTAGCTCTGTGGGGGATGTGCCTGTCTCTACAGGCAGCTGAGCCTTAGTAAAGGTCAGAATCCTATTTACAGGCCTGACTTGCCATTTCGCTCATGGACTGATGAGGGCAAGGTTCTTTCTGTTCTGTCTGAAATCATTTGGGGGAACCTGCTGTGTTCAAAGAATGCAAACAAAAGGCAGGATGAATAAATAAGTTAGATATTTGCAGGCACATGCTGGAAACCAGGCCTCCAGCTGACAGACATACTGGTGGACACCTCTTGGGGCCCTCTGCCTCCTTATTAGGTTCACACTGGCCAGCCACCAGACCTGAGGGGCCAGGTCAAGGTTGGAGACCCCAGTAGGCTGAAATGAGTACTCCCAGCTGGTCTGGGGAGCACACCTGGAGGCTGGGGCTGGAATTACGTCTGCACCTGGTTCAGGCAGGGTTCAGGAATCTGAGACAAGAGCCAGGCAGATGCCAGGCAGATGCCAAGACATGGGGGAGGGGGATATCCCAGGCCAAGGGGAAACTGCGAACAACAGCAAAGGGGCTGGAAGGCACGGAGCACTTCTGAGAACAGGGAAGATCTTTTGTCAGTGCCCAGAAATTTAGGAACCCAAGGACCTAGAAATCAGATCAAACTCCAGGACCTAGGGGAACACCTTGAAAATTGTCCAGGGCTTCGGAGGTGACGGGGTAGGGGTAGGGGGGGTGGGGGAGTGTTAGAGGACAGGGAGGTCAAAGAAAGAGCTTCTCATCACTGACTTCAAAGGGAAGAAACCAATGGCCTCAAATCCTGGTGATTGGGTTGATTATAGTTTTAAACTTAGGCAAGGGCCTTGGGCCTGGAAACCAGTAAGGAAACTTGGGACTCAGTTCAGTCCATTTATTGAAAGCCTACTATGTGCAAGGGCCTCTGCTAAGTTCTGAATCAGGAATGTGACAATTTGGAACTCAATAGCCATATCAAAAGTGTAAACCGTGCCCGACTTGACAGTGTCAAAAAGCCAAGTATAGGGCTTCCCTGGTGGTGCAGAGGATAAGAATCTGCCTGCCAATACAGGAGATATGGGTTCAGTCCCTGATCTGGGACGATCCCACAGGCCGCAGAACAACTAAACCTCTGTGCCACAATGATTGACCCTGCACTCTTGAGCCCAGGAGCCACAATTACTGAGCCCTATACTGCATCTGCTGAGCCCGTGCGTCCTAGAGCCTGTTCTGCATAGCAAGAGAAACCACCACAATGAGAAGCCCATGCACCACAGCTAGAGATGAACCCTGCTCACCATAGAGAGAGAAGCCCACACAGCAATGCAGACCAAGCACAGCCAAAAAAAATAAGTATAATATTGACTTTTTAAAAAGCCCAGTATATGGAATGTACAGACCTGATTGTGATGTGCTTTTGACTCATTGTGAATATGACAACTATAATTTATAATTCCCAGATCAGACACATGAAAAGGATTTTGTCTCATGACTGAATTTATTTACATAAAGTTGTTATAAATTATTCTAAGGTTGAAATATTAAATCACATTTAGTTCTGCATTTTACAATTGGTCATTGTTTAAAGTAATAAACACGTGAAGAGAAATATAATAGACAGTAAGAAAAATGTGTATGAGTGAGAAGCAAAAAGGTAAATTAGAAAATGCAAACACTTTGGAATAGAAAAACATGATTTCAAATCCAGTTTGTACCATTTACTAGCTTCTGATCTTGGAAGCATTATTCAACCTTTCTGTGCCTCATTTTTTCTCATGGGTAAAATGGGAATAAAAAATAATACCTATAAGAATTATCATGAGGATTAAATGAAATAATGTACATAAAACATTTAGCAAACTGTCTATACGTAAGTACCCAAAAATGACGGTTTTTATTTTTGTTGTTGATTTTGTCATTCAGCTATTGTTGAAACTGTTACAATGTATTTAGCTTGTTTCAGAAATATTTATCCTTAATATTTAAAAAAATTTTTCAAATAAATCATGTCAAGCATTTCTGTATTCATTTGGATTATTCAGAGAAAGTTTATGTTTTTAGTAATTAGGGATGGCTTTTTTCATTCCCTTAATTTGCCAATATTTGAAAGTGACCCTTGATCCCACCATTCCTACTTCATAGTAAAATGAAGATTTTCCACATTTGTTACATTTAGAAGATTAATATTCTCAAGAGGAAATTATTTAAGTACATTATACTATATCAGATCTATAGTTACTTTCTCTATATCCTGTTTGGCTGATAAGTACTCAATAGGATATGACTATATCAGATCTATAGTTACTTTCTCTATATCCTGTTTGGCTGATAAGTACTCAATAGGATATGATCCAAAGGTTCATTATATAAATTATTTTAACATAAAATAGCAAAAACACTTTGGGAAAGATTCTGTCTCATTTATGGTTCTTTATTGACTGACTCAAGGATAATCATGGACTCTTAGTTTAGTTTCTCTAGGAATCAGATCCTGAGACAAGGAATTTAATGAAAATGGTTTGTTTGGAATTGCAGGTAACAATTGTAAGGGAATGGGATAGCTGTAAAAAGAAAAAAAGGCAGTCAATAAAGAGTATGCTGTTGATTAGCAATATTGTTAGTTTCAGGTGTACAGTGAAGTGAATTTACAATATTGTGTTAGTTTCAGGTATACAGTGATATATGAATACATATACATATATCTTCTTTTTCAGATTTTTTCCCATATAGATTATTATCAAATACTGTAAATCAACTATACATCAATAAAATTTTTTTTTTTAAAAGAGTATGCTATTAAGCTGGCTAACATAGTGGTGGACTAATACTTAATCATATAGGGAACCTCTGGAAAACGGTGCAACACATTTACCTCAGAATTATCCCACCCAAGAGGCAAGGGAGCTGAAGTAGTTATACACCAACTTATGGGCCACATCTTACCTCTCCTGGAATTCACTGGCATTTTTTAAACTGTTGCAAGTATAGGCAGCATAGAGATCTATAGTTCTGGGAAAAGAGCCCTCAAGCAGTCATGCAGATACTGGCAGTTGAAACTCAGCGCAAACACATGGAAAGGACCGAAGGACATAGGAGGAGTTCCAACAACACCTGTTTATCAAGGGACACTCACAGCTCAAATAGACTTTTATTCCATGAGATGCAAGGCTGCTGGGCTAAGGTTTGGTCTAAGCTCTGATTCTGATTCTGGCTATCTTACTCTGTTGCCTTAATCTTTTAATCTGCTTCCCACTGACTGACATGTATTTTCTTGCTACCAGAGTAAATATCTAACAACTGAGGATGAAAAGACTCAAACTGAGAGAGAGACGAGGGAGAGAAAGAATAGAGCTGATACCTGTCTAGCTTCATGGAAGCAAGCGATTGTCTGGAGAGGAGATCCCATGAGAGACTCAGACTCTTGAACTCCTAAGACGATGTCCTAAAATGTGAGGATTCTATTGCTATGCTACTTCTCTTCAGTGTGGAAGTGGGGTGCTGGGAGAAGAGAGAAGTTGGTCAACATTTATTAGGATTTGTCTTCCTAGGGTCTAGGTTGGTAGCTTTCACACTGCGCTCCTGGATATAGCAGACATTTGCCATAGTCTGGCTATCAGCACCCTCTTGATAGTTCTCCAGCCTCCTCTTGAGGAATTTCTCATTGTGTGTGGTCCCAGTAGCGGTAAGTAGTGTTTACTTTTCATTGTAGTATCCCGAGGGCCAGAACCTTGCTCATCACAGCTCTTTGGAGCCATGGGGGTAGACATGTAACTGTCAGAAAAGTCCTAGAATTATTTAGTACAACTATGGAAGACTTGGGGTGTATGATAGCAACTGAAGTGAAATCAGAAGTTGAAAGAACCTTCTTTACTTATAAGTAGAATGTTTCAAAGTTAAACAGTAAGGGTCATCTGGACAGTTTCATCACACTGGGAAAAGGAATGGCGGTGGTGGGGGTGACAGCTACTAGTCACTGAATATCTACTCTGGGCCACACACCTCACATGGGTGATATTTATCTTTACCAATTCTGTGGGCTCAGTGCTATTATTACTTCTCCGTTTTTCAGAAAATGGAAACTGAGGCTGCGGGAAATTATGTAACTTGCCAAGGATCATAGAGTGGCATGTGGGGTTTAACTCCAGTTCTGTCTGACTCCAGAGCTGGAGCTCTTTACCGTCATGCTGGGCTGCTACTGCCCGTAGCCAGGAATTCAAATACGTAGTTGGAATGGACTTTGCTGAAACATGAACAGAAAGTAGAAAGGAGGGCACCATTAAATTAGCTGACCGCAGAGTGTGACCTGGGAAGGGAGGCTGTTGTGATCAAATCATATGGTCATGATTCAAATGAAATGGGAGGTACTGAGTGATTGGAGGTTGCAGGGAGGGTGAAGAACTGGTTAAGTGACTACAAGGAGTGATCGAGATCGATGTGATTAGAGATGGAGAGTGCTGTTTCAATAGTAGTGTGTGCTATTCTGTGACTTATGTGGATTTAAAAGAGCTAGCTTCTCTATCTACTGCTATTATCTTCTTCAACATTCTGTTGATTTCCTGATTTTATAAAACCCACTGGAATCTTGACCTCATAGCTTTCTTCTCCTCCTAGTTACTCACATGCAATTTACACTATGCTTAAATCTCTGTTTTTACACATCCTCATAATTATGAGTTCCTGATAATTCTGATAATGATTTGGAGTGTGTGTATGTGTGTGTGGTGTTTGTTTGCATACATGTCTGCATGCTTGCTTGCATAGTATGTTCCACTTTATTTCTCTTTCATTTCATATAATCTCTTTGATAGGGAAGTTCCATCCAAGAATGCTCAGTTCAAATACATAAGATATTGCATGCTTGAGGAGCTCGAATAATGATGATTTACATATTTCAAACATAAAAAGTGAGCTTAAGATTCCTCTCTTGTCTAAGAATGTCTAAGGGTTTAGAGGAGCTATTTTTGAGTGTGCAATGATAATATGAGAATTATAGCTTTATGCTGGGTTGTGCAAGTGCGTGTGTGTGCATGCACACACTCATCCATGAGTACATGTGTGTATGCTTCTCCCCATCCCTGTACTTTGCTGTGATTGAAACATCACAGAGTAATCACCAGCACAACGCTGGCAGATACCCTGAGGGCTACTAGTAGCATGATATTTTCAGAGCTGTGAAAAAGAAACTTGAGAAATCATATTGAAAAAAATCTTTTTTTAATCTCCTTAGGCCTTAGGGGTTATGATAATAGGGACAGATATAAAATTCACGTAGGTGTCTAACCTCGGCATAAATTGAAGAGGAGAGACTCAGTATTCCTCCGTCACTCATACTCCTTACAAACGCTTCCCAGGATCCCTTGTTTACATTAGTTGTTGGGGAAATGTGTTTTCACACGAGGACAGGGAGGGTTGGAGAACGAGTGTGTGTTCAGGTGTCTTAACAGCTGTGTGAGGGACATACTTGTTTGTGGAAGTCAGTTGTTTGCCAAGGTCCAAGACCCCTACCTATATCTAACTGGACCTCGCATCTACACTGTGGTAAGACTCCAGACTGAGGAGAATGAGCCTTGCAGGCTTGCAGACTGGCTAAACCTCAAATCAGAGGTTCATTATTGTTGAAAGAAACCATAGGATTTATCCAAATAACTGAGACAAGGGTCACGATGGGGACCAAATCCAATTTTTGATTTTAGGAACTTTGTGATGAGAAGGGTAAGAAACCAGCAGTCTTATTTGCATTAGGACACGAAGGCCTCCTGGAATGAATGGTGAAGGCTCTCAGCACAGCAGGATTAAAGATGTCGACAAAGAAGGGGAGACAAAGACTGTTGCAACAAGGGGGGTTGACAGGAAATCACTTGAAAGTAGGAAAGGAGAGATCCTTGGGCTTATTCTTGTGACACTGGCTTTGAAGCATTGAGAAATGCACTAATGGGACTCTGGAAGGTGACCCTCACATGCTGTCTGGCCTGATCCTTCAGACCTTATTGCACAGCAAAGAACAAAACCCAGAGTAGTCAGGATACTTTGCCTCACACACAAGCGTATGTGTTAGAGAACAGATGAGGTTAGGCTGGTCAGGAGAGTGTTACTGAAGAAGGTATGGTACCTGTGTACAATGGAGTGTCACTCGCCATCTGCAGCAACATGGCTGGACCTCGTGATCGTCATACTGAATGAAATAAGTAAAAAAGGAGAAATATCGTGTGACACCTGTTATATGAAGAATCTAAACCAAAATGATGCAAATGAACTTATTTACGAAATAGAAACAGACTCACAGACTTAGAGAATGAACTTATGGTTGTCAGGTGGGAGAAGGATGGGGGAAGAGGTAGGGAGTTTGGTGTACATAGATGTACACACTGCTATATCTTAAATGGATAACCAACAAGGACCTACTGTATAGCACAGGGAACTCTGTTCAATGTTATGTGCCAGCCTGGATGGGAGGGGAGTTTGAGGGAGAATGGATATATGTGTATGTAAGGCTGAGTCACTTTTCTGTTCATCTGAAACTATCACAGCATTGTTAATCAACTATACTCCAATATAAAAAATTTTTATAAAAGTTTTTCAAAGAAAGAGTGTTACTGAAAGGAAAATATGCTCTACGTTGGGGACTCCTGTAGTGGTTGTGGTGGTAGCAGCAGCAGCAATGGAGTTGTGACAATTGCATCAACAGAGTGCTGGGAGCAGTTATGGTCTGCCACTAATATTAAAAGCAATCACACTGCTTCTTGAGGCTTACTGTGTGGCAGACCACTTTCATACTTTATAATAATCCCATGTGGTAGATACTAGCTCATCTCCAACTTACACAGGAGAAAACAGAGTCAGATAGGGTATCTGGCACAGGGTCATGACTGTTGAGTGGCAGCCCCAATACAAAGATTTTAACCTCAAACCCCATGCTTTTAATCACTGAGCTATAAGGTCACAAGAGTTACCAAAAAGAACATGCACTTCCTGGTTTACTAGCCTTGGAGTTCCAGATCACTTCTGATTGGAAACTCGAAGCGGAGCTCATTGAAAGGCTGCTGTGACCCACAGAAGAGAGACAGCATGACTGGATCCTTCCTTTCTCTGGGATCGGCTTTGCCCACATGGGAACTGAGGCCAGCGCAGAGCAGAGGTTCTCACCAGGGCTCGTACTGCCCTCTAGAAGAGGTTTTGAAAGTTTGCTGGGACAGGTTTGTCTTCTTACATATTTCTACCCAAGTCTTTACATATAGAAATAAATATTATTTTAGAATGAATAGTTTCCCCTCTTTTCCCTCTTTTTATCACAGGATGTTATTTTTTTATTTTTTAAATACATATGTAGATGGGTTGAATCACCTATGTTTTCTACTTCAGGATAACGGGAGGAGTAAATTTTTTTTTTCTTATTAGAAAGAAGCATTAGGTTAAGAACCACTGTTGTGGATGGTTTATAATGGTCCCCCCAGTTGTAATAGTCTATGTTCAAAATCAGTGTTGGGGCAAGTGAAGTCATGGAATGCCCAATATCAGTAGTATTGAGATGACCTTACAGCCAAGACCTGCCTCCCTGATATAGACGTACCTGGATTGCCTTCACCTAGGGCACCCTGCTGATATCGTTCTCTTGCCACCATTTGAGGTCACAGAAGTTGCTCCATGAAAGATCACATAGCTTTGGACTTTGGCCTCTTTGTTTTTCTCTCCAGTACAATCCTGTGTCTACATCACGAGGCTACAGGGAAGACAGTCTTCTTTGCTACTCTGGGCCAAAGGGACGGTCTAACAGAGGAAATCCATTAAAACACGTGCCAAGTGGGTCTCCTGAATCCTCAGTGTAGCTCAGGTTACACTGATTAGGTTCAGACCATAGACTTGCTGTGTTACTCGCTCCGCTCCTCTCACCCATAATGGTGGGCTGTTCCCTACTGCTCATTTACAGGGCCTTCCTTCCTTTCATCCTTTCAGCCCCAGCCATAATCCTTGAGTTTCAGTCTGACTGCTCACTGGGCAGGCCGCTAAACTCGACCCCTCAGTTGTGTCATTCCAAGGCTTCTGCTAGCATCTCCACAGGTCTCTTTTAGCCTGCCAGAGTCACCTACAAAGCCACTTCATCTCAGAAGGCCTTTCTGAACTACCCCTAGCTTGCTGGTCCCCCCAGTCCTTCCAGCCTGATCCAGTGAATCAAGATGTGACCTCTGTTTCTCTACACAGCATGTTTTCTCTCTGGTCTGATCTCCACTGAGTTCAGTCATCTTATCTCCATCATCCTCTGAAGCAGGGGGCTTCTTAGTTGTCTTACAGGTGATGAACTTGCTATCCAGGAAGTTTCACGAGAATAGGGGTATGTCTGTGATATCACTGTCATATAACCCTAACCTGCTAGCACAGATCCTGACATCTAGGGGGCACTCAATAAATGTATTTCAAGTCACCAGCTGACTTGAAGTCCATATGTGCACTTCCCATTAAAGGTAATGGTGGGGGGTGATTTTCCCCTGTAGTCCAGAGTTTAGGACTTAGCGCTTCCTCTGCATGGGTTTGATATCTGGTCGAGGAACTAAGACTCTGCATGCCATGCAGCGCGGCCAGAAAGTAAAAATAAAAAAATTAAATGTTTTTTAAAAAAGGTAATAGGGACCATGGTCTCTGCCTGGTCCCCAAAAAACTATTGAATTTAGGATTTTCTGTAAGGAGCCAAGGATACTGATCAGCACTGGGACCTAGTCTGGTTCCCAAAAGGAGTCTAAATATCTCATGGCCTAAATCCACAACATTTTTGTCCTACATCCATTTCTAGAAAGTTCCACTCTTTTAAGGAATAGTTTGGTAAGGCCCACGCCAAGCATTTTCAAGAAACAACTTGACTTAGTGGAGTCGGTGAGAAGGGGCACCCCTCCACTTCCATTCCTGTCTCTCCCAGGCTGGGAGTGAAGACGCTTAGACATTCACTGCCCCAGTCTTTCAGGGCTGCCCACAGCTTGGAATCCAGTTTCAATAGGACTCTCTAGTTAAAGTTTGGTTCAAGCCACACAGTGTCTTTTTCTCCTCAGAAAACGGGAAAATAACACTGGCCTATGTGTCACACATGGAAAGTGTTTGTCATGATGCTGTGAAAAACTATTTCCAAAGGTTGTCCAGGCTCTGCTGTCATCTCCACTCTTCCCCAGTGGCTGAGGAGGGTGGCCTGCACCCTCTGAAGGGTACAGCAAGCTTTCCTCCTGCCCAGGGCCCTGCTGGGATTGGTCGCATCCCCCTCACTCTGCTTCCTTGGAGCGTACCTACCTACAGGAAAATTAGGGGAACCAGTGGCCTTGGGCAAGGTAATTCGTGCTCTGGGCCTCAACTTCTGCATTTTTAAAATAAAAAAGTGGACCTATTGAGGTCACAGGTCCTTCAAAGAGACAATCTTGAGAACATATGAGCTTTGAAACAGATAAAAGCAGATTTCATTCACATTCTGCTACTCGGTGGCTGTGCAACCCTGAGCAAATCAATTAACATCTCAGCCTGTTTCCTTATTTGTAAATTAGAAATGAAGCGTTATTTCAGTAAATGAGAGAGCATGAAAGAAGACACCTAGCACAGGGCTTCCTGTTGTTGTTGTTAGTCACTCAGTTGTGTCTGACTCTTTTGTGACCCCTTTGGGCTGTAGCCCACCAGGCTCCTCTGTCCATGGAATTCTCCAGGCAAAATACTGAAGTGGGTTGCCATTCCCTTCTCCATGGGATCTTCCCGACCCCAGGGATGGAACCTGTGTCTCCTGCATTGGCAGGCAGGTTCTTTACCACTGAGCCACAAGGAAAACCTAGCACAGTGCCAGAATGTGGCAATTACTAGTTTCCTCCTCATCTCCCTTCCTTCTTTTGTCCCTTCTCTGGCCATGAGTTACTGTCAGTGGAATGTTTGGAACAAGCATGGTGATGCCACCTCGCTGTGCCATTGTCTAATGTCTAGACACTTAGAGTAAGGCTGCTTCCATTCTTGGTGGAAAGTGAAGAGGGAAGAAATGTTCCAGATCACAAGGAGATTGTCTTCTGGGAGCATCTGATCGTGGACCCCAAAGCATTAGCAGGATTCCTATCTCACTAAATATGCTTTCTCAGATACAGTATAATATATCCTCCTTTTAGGTGATCAAACCATAAGATTAGAATTTGCTCTTTCAGTCACTGGCTTATATAAATTTGGGAGATTAGGATTCACTTTATTGACTGAAGGTGAGCAGAAGTCTCCCTTAAATCCATTTCAAGAATTTTGATTTCTGGACTGATCTAACTAGGAAGTAGAAAGTGAGCATCAGCAAATATGCTCACATAGTCTCATTACCCATGGAATGTACATTCTTGTTGCTTAGAGTAGATTATGAATGCCTTTAAAAAAACAGGGCTTTTTTCCTATGGATTTTAGTAATTCCCCATGGTATGTGCTTTGGTGCTTTTGCTATAAATAGGATGTATATATTCTCTGTTTAATTTCTGGCTATGGGGTAGTATAATTTAATGGTTAAGAAGGCAGTTCTAGAATTAGATCTTCTGAGCTGCCTGATCTTAGCCAAGTTATTAATAATTAACTTTGCCTGGTTCCCTTCACCTCTAACATAGAAATGATAATAATACCTGCCTCAAATAGTTGCTATGGGAATTAAATGAGATAATGCATATGAATTACTGAAAACAGTGCATAGCATAAAGCAAACGCTCAGTAAATGTTAGGTTACATTAGACTATCACTAGCATCAGATCAGCATCGTTATTATTATGAGGGCCCTTTGTGAGAGTATAGCTAATTCACTATTTATTGGACTCCAGCCTGTTTTCTAAAGTGGAGTTGTGGGGAAATGCTTTACAACCTTTATTTGCAACAAAATTTTTAGCAATGAAATAAAAATTTGCCCCCAATTTTGTTTTCATAGCTAGAATGAGGCTTGTAGTAAATCTTGGCCTAGTTGGACTGTTGCCCCTACCTCTCTAATCTACAAAATCCACAAAATCCACTCAGCATATATTTCTGAATGAGCACTTGCTGTGTTTCAGGCAGGTTTGTAATTTTCTACTTCATCATATAGTCGTATCACGTGTGCGTGCATGCTCAGTCATGTCCGACTCTTTGTGAACCCATGGACTGTAACCCACCAGACTCCTCTGTCCATGGAATTTTTCAGTCAAGAATACTGGAATGGGTTGCCATTTCCTCCTCAAGGGGATTTTCCCAACCCGGGGACTGAATCCACGTCTCCTGCAGCTCCTGCATTGGCAGGCAGATTCTTTACCACTGTGCCACCTGGGAAGTCCCATATACTTGTATAGTTTTGCAGTATATGGTTCTACTGCCCGTCACATTAAATAATCAGTTTTGTTTTGAACAATGTAAGGGTCTCTCTTGGGGTTTGAGATAACTAATAAATACCTCTATGCTTTCTATCTGAGGTTAGAACCAATGTTGGGGGAGAGAGAGAGAGCACCAATGGTCAGGCAAATGACAATCAAAACAGTTGATTCTACTTCTCCTATGTTGATGAGAGAACCTAGCTTAAGTTTGGGGACCTCACCAAGGCTACCTTCCTTGCTTTTAATTGAGACGGTCTCTCACTTTCCTATGGGAAAATGGAGCAATACCAGAAAGGGCCTTCCTGTGCAGGCAGGCAGATCCCAAAGAAGAGAGGAGGATTCCAAGGCAGAGATTCCCAGGTTATTCATCCATGCTCACCAATTAATTATATCCCTTCTCTGAAATGGATCATTGAGCAAGAAGTGAGGTAAGAGGCCAGGAGTGGTTAAGGAATCTCCTCATGTGGAGCCCTGAAGGGTGAGACATTATGTCCACCCAACTTTCCTCATGTTTTGTCATCTTAACCACTAAGCATATGGCCAACCAGGGATAGAGCTCCCTCCTCTGGAAAGATCAGTGACTTATTCTGATTCTCTGATTCATGAAACCACTTTCCCAATACCACTTCTTACTGGGGGTGTCTTACAGAGATTAATGGTGGGTGATGTTGATGTTTTTGCTTCTGGAAAAGATTAAGAACTGTACATTAATTATATTAATATGGAACCTGAAACCTGGGTGAACATGGCTGAAGAAATACACAACCCTGGGGAGTTATCTCACATTCTTTTCATGGTAATGAACCTTAAGCAAGCCCTAACTGCTGCTGACAATTAGAATACATTTCCCTAGTGCATTCATTATCCCATTCTCCTAGACAGCTTTTTCATACCAGTTCCTCTTTCCTCAAACTCCAACACCTTCTTTCCCACTCTTACGCTCAGCTGATGGTCTTGGTTGTTATTTTACTGACGAAATAGAAGCACTCGTAAGAAATTTTTTTATAAGCTCATATCACTAGATAGATAGATATAGTAGGGTAACCCCCCTACTGGCATCTGTGCCCCATTGTACTCTAACGGGCTTCTCTCCTATTACTTTGGATGCACTGCCCCTGCTCCTAGCAAAGGCTCTCTTTCTAAACCAGAGCCAATGCCCTGTCTGTGATTTAGGGACATTATTCCAACAAATTTTCGTGCTCCTATGTCATCATTTTTCTGTCTTTACTGAGTTTTCCCATACTCAAACAGTTCTCCTATCCTAAAACATAGCACAACAAAACCCCTCAAAATCCTCTCTCCACTTCCTCCCTCTATGTACTCTCTCTCTCCCTGTCTTTCTCTCTCCTGTTTACAGAAAAGCTACTTGCAAGAGTTATCAATATTCTGTGTCTCCAATTCCACTCCTCCTATTTACTCATGAACCCACTCTAATTACTCTTTTGCCTGTGTTCCTCCATCAAAACTGTCCTTATCAAATCCATCTATGACTTCCTTATTGCTAAATCCAATGATTGATTTCTGGTTCTCATGTTATTTGTCTTGTTGGCAGCATTTGACATAATTTATTATTTTCTCCTCCTTGAACTCTCTCTTCACTTGGTTTTCAGGACACCATATTCTACCTCTCTGGCTGTTCTGTCTCAAACATCTTTGCTATCTTCACCTTATCTTCCTGACCCCTAAACACTGGAGTATCACAGGGCTCAATCTTAGGGCCTCTTCTCTTTAATAAGCGCTCCAATCATGCTGAGAGCTCTTACATTTATAACTTCAACTGGGAACTCCACACTCATATATCCACCCACTTACTAGACCTCTCTACTTGGATGTATAGTTGACAACTCTAACTCAAGATGTCAGAACTCCTGATCTACTCCCCTAAAAACTCCTTTTCCTAGTCTTCTCTCAATAATAGCTATCTATTGCTATCGCAATAATAGCAACTCCATTTTTACAGTTGTTTAGGCCCTTGGTACCTTGAAGTTATCCTTGAATCCTGTGTTTCTTTTACAATCTTAAAAACAAAGAGAGTTCATCAGCAAACCTTATTGGCTCTACCTTCAAAAGGTATCAATAATCCAGCCTCTTGTTACCGCCTCTACAGCTCTTTCTCTAGTGGAAGGCACCGCCATTTCTTTCCTGCATTACTGCCATAGCCTATTAGCTGCTCTATATGCCTTCTCTCTTGCCCCTAGAGTTTATTTCCAGATAGTAGCCAAAGTTATCTTGTCAAAACTTAAGTGATGCCATTCACTCCTCTGCTCAAACGGCTTTCTATCACCCTCAAAATAAATGACAAAGAAAGGCAAAGCCATCTCTCCACTTCAAAGCCTGCATGATCTGGTTCCCTGTTACTTCTCTGCCTTCATTTCCTACTGCTCCTCTCTTTGCTCACTTCTCTCCAGCAACACAGGACACCCTACTGTTCCTCAGACCCCCAAGGCCTTACCTCAGGGCCTTTACACTTACTATTCCTTCCGCCTGAGCCTTTCTTCTCTCAGTTATCTTTATGGCTTGCTTTCTCAACTCCTTCAGATCTTTGTGCAAGTATCACTTGCTCAGTGAGGCTTTCCCTGATCACCCTGTTGAAATGCAACCACTTTCCCCCCATTATTTGCTTCTGCTGAGCACTGATTACAGTCTGACTCACTGTATATTTTACTCATTTGTCTTATTAACGTTCTGTCTCCTCTTCCCAAAATATAAGTTACTCGACGTGGGACAAGATAGTAGATACTTAATAAATATATGGTTTATGAGTGAACTCAAGGCTTAAAACCTTGGGAATTCAACCTATGATCAAGATGGAGTAAAGGGATTCAGATTTACCCTCCTCCTTGAAACAACTAAAAGGCCACACAAAATATGTAAAATCGTTGTTTTCAGCACACATAGTATCAGGCAACAAAGGACAGAGATCCCTGAGATATGGAAAACAAGTGAAGTTAGCCAGATGATAGCCCTAACTCAACACCCTGAGAAAGATTCCAGATGGTGCAAGGAGGAGGAACACAGCCAGAGCCTGACAGGCTCCCTGAATTAAGGAAATGGGGCTTAGAGTCCTGGGAGACAAAGATGGCAGAGCAGAATACTGGAGATGGCAGAGCTGGAGAGGGAGAGAGAACCATGGAGATCTTCAGAGAATCTCACCCATGTATTCATAGCTATTCCTATCAGCACATGCATATTTGAAAAATAGCTGAGGTCAAGGAAAGAACGACTTGAAAGGATTAGAAGTAACAATGATTGGTGCTCACACAGGGCCAGGATACTGCCTGTTCCCAACCAGTTAGACTGGAAAACTTCATAATTCACAGGTCATTGAGTAGAGTACTCAAAGGGTCTTGCCTCTACAGTGGAAAAGAATTAGCTCTAGACTAAACACTGCTGTGAACCTGCCCAACAAATCATAAAAGCAAGACCCAAAAGGATGAAACTGTTCCCAAGTAACTTAACAGTGTCCCAGAACAAAGTTCAAGAATATTTATAGGAATACAAAAATATACAGCACCCAACAAGGTAAAATTCACAATGTCTGGCATCCAATCAAATATTACCAGGTGTGCAAAGAAGCAAGAAAATTCAACCTACACTGAGGGGAAAATCCATCAATCAAAATCAACTCAGAACTGACACTATATGTTAAAGAATTTCCTTCAGGCAGAAGGGGAAATGATACCAGATGGAAATATGGGTCTTTACAAAGGAATGAAGAGTACCTGAAAGGTAACTACATGGATAAATACTCAAGAATTTTTATTTTCTTATTATTGAAACTCTTTAAAAGATATTTGGTGGTTTAAATGAAATAATAACAATGTAAAATGGGAGGGATAACATATGTAGAAGTGAAATGGATGACAGTAACACAAAAGCCAGAAGAGGTTAAATGAAAATTCAAATAGGAGAAATTTCCCATGATGATATTAACTATGGTACTACTTTTACCTAAGATTTTGAAGATTACAGGCTTTGAATGTTTTTCTGCAGTAATGGAGTATGCTCCAAGTGTTCCATCTCCCTCTCTAATTTCTTCTTAAAGGTTCAGCTAAGTTTATAACAGCTGAATTTCCTCCTTAAGTTTTTCCTCCTTTGCTTTTCTATGTGCTGGATCCTTTTACTTTTTATTTGCATTTTGACCTAGAGTTTTTTAAACATACTCTTCTAGGTTCTTCCTGTGAGATCTCCCTTAGTGAGATAAATGGAACATAAATTATTGTTCTTCCAAAAGTATACACTGTTCAGAGAAATATTGTCCACTTTTATCTCCTTAAATTGCATAGTCCCACTTGGGAGACATTTTCCCATCAAAACCAAGCTCCCTTGACTGGATCCCCTGGTTCATCTTTGCGTTGCCTTTCCTTAGAGCCGTAGTCCATAAATTTCACTAGCATGTTTCTTTAGGATACAGACAGTTACTTCTTCTTATCTACAAAACCTCTGTCATCCTGAAATTTACACAGCAATTCCTGGGATATTTGATGCTGATCCTCCTTGTCTTTTCTTCTCAAGTCAGCCCAGATTTTTTCAAATCACTTCCTCCAGTTGCCTTTCTCTTCAATGGTGTCTCGCAATTCTTTAATGATTGTCATGCAGGTCTCTAGTTGCAAGTTGCTGCAGCACTAACAACACACACTGTAGCCATGACAGGATTTATCAGGAATATAACTTACATGCAAAGGAGTAGCAGAGCCCACAGGACCCCCTGTAGCACATAAATACGGAATGTCTATTGCACTGAAAGATGTGCTTGAGTACACAAGAGCTGGCAGACACTAGTAGAGGACACTCTCCTGTCATGGGGCTCCCTGCATCAGGAATTATTTCTGAGGAACCTTTGAGGCTTAACTAACTTTGTAAGTTGTAAAATTAGGTTACTGATTTCAGATATTTCTCCTTTTTTACTGTAGGCATTTCACAGTTATAGGTTTCCCTCTGAGCACTGCTCTCACTGCCTTTCATAAGTTTTGGTATGTTGTCTTTTTGTTTTCAGTTGCCTCAAGAAATTTTCTAATTTTCCTTGTGATTTATTCTTTGACTGATTGGGTGTTTAAGAATATGTGGTTTTATTTTCACATATTTGAAAATTTTCCAGTATTCCTTCTTCTATTGATTTCTACTTTTATTCCATTGTGATTGGGGAAGATGCTTTGTATTTAAAATTCATCAAAGCCTCTTCTGGCTCTGGATCAAAATGGTAGAGTAGGAAGCTCATGAGCTTACTTCCGCCCATAGACACACCAAAACTATATCAGTGTATAGAACAACTATCTCTGAGAGTGACCTGAAGACTAGCAGAAGAGATTTCAACAAATCTGCAGAAGTCCCTCTGCAGAATGAGGGATCCAAGTCCCACATCAGGCTCCCTAGGTGATGCTGACCCCCGTAACATCTAGCTTTGAAAATGAGTAAGGCTTATGTCTGGAGAGTTAGAGGGCTGTGGGTAACTGAGCTCTTGAATGACTTGTTCACAAACTCAATTGTTATGAATCCCAGTGCAGAGGCAGCAGTTTGAAAAGCATCTGGATCATACGAGAAGATACATTGACTAATTTTAGGGTATGTGACAGAGGGGCAGGGATCTGGTACAACTTTCTCTGGGGATAGAAATGCTGGTGGTTAAAACTAATAAATGAATTCAGTGAAGTTTAAGAATACAAAATAAATATACAGAAATATATTACACTTCTATATACTAATAATGCACTATCAAAAAGAGAATTAAAAAAAATTCCATTTATAATTGCATCAAAAGAATGAAATAAATTTAACCAAGGAAGCGAACAACTTGTACTCTGAAAACTGTAAGACATTGATGAAAGAAACTGAAAATTACAGAAAAAATAGAAATATACACTGTATTCATGGATTGGAAGAATATTGTTAAAATGTCCATACTATCCAAAGCAATTTACAGACTTAATGCAATCCCTGTCAAAATACCAATGACATTTTTCACACAACTGGAACAAATAATTCTTGCATTTGTATGAAACCACAGAAAAGCACAGATAGACAAAGCAATCTGAAGAAAGAAGAACAAAGCTGGAGGTGTCATGCTCCCTCACTTTAAACTATATTACAAAGCTATAGTAATTAAAACTATATGGTACTGGCACAAAAACAGACAAAAAGATCAGTGCAGCAAAATAGAGAGCCCAGAAATAAACCTACCTTACGTGGTCAATTAATTTAAGACAAAGGAGCCAAGAATATACAATGCGGAAGAGATAATCTCTGATAAATATTGGGAAAGCTGGACAGCTACATGCAAAGGAATGAAACTGGCCACATTCTTAAACCATATAAAAAATAAGCTCAAAATGGATTAAAGACTGAAATCATAAAGCTTCTAGGTGAAAACATAGGCAGTATGCATTCTGACATCAATCTTAGCAATAGTTTTTGTATATATCTCTTCAGGCAAGGGAAACAAAACAAAAATAAACAAATGGGACTACATCACATTAAAAAGCTTTTGCACATCAAAGGAAACTATCATGAAAACAAAAAATCCACCTGCTGACTGGGAGAAGATATTTCAAATGATACAATTGATAAGGAGTTAATATCCAAAATATACATAGAACTCATATAATTCAACATCAAGAAAACAAGCAACCCAATTAAAGAATGGGCACAGGATCTGAATAGACGTTTTTTCAAAAAAGACATACAGATGGCTGACAGGCATACGAGAAGATGCTCAAAATCGCTAATCATCAGTGAAATGCAAGTCAAAACTACAATGAGTTATCACCTCACACTTGTTAGAATGGCTGTTAGCCAAAAGACAATTAACCAGTGTTGGCAAGGATGTGGGGGAAAAGGAAATACTCATACACTCTTGATGAGAATGTAAATTAGTGTAGCCACTATAGAAAACAATATGGAGAGTCCTCAGAAAATTTAAAAGAAAACTACCGTATGATCCAGCAATTCTATTTCTGAACATTTATCCAGAGGAAACAAAAACACTAATTAGAAAAAAATACACACCCCTATGATAATTGCAGAATTATTTACAATAGCCAAGGCATGGAAGCAATCTAAGTCCTCATTAATTGATGAATAAAGAAAATGTATATATCAGTTCACTTCAGTGTCTGACTCTTTGTGACCCATGAATCGCAGCACGCCAGACCTCCCTGTCCATCACCAAATATATATGTATATATATGTACATATGTGTATATACACAATGGTATATTACTCAGCCTTAAAAAGGAATATCTTGCCATTTGCAACAACATGGATAGGCCTAGAGGATATTGTACTACGTGAAATAAGTCAGACAGAGAAAGACAAATATTGTATGATTTCACTTATATGTGGAATCTAAAAGCCAAATGAACAAACTTAACAAAACAGAAAGTGAGTTAGAGATTCAGAGAACAAACAAGTAGTGACTAGAGTGGAGGGGACAGAAATAAGTGAGGGAGATTAAGATGTACAAACTTCCAGGTGCAAAATAAATGTGCAATGTGGGGAATAGTCAATAACCATGTCATATCTTTGTATTGTGACAGATGGTAACTAGACTTATCGTGGTGATTATTTTCAAACATATAGAAATATAAATATACTGTACTGTATAATGGAAACTAGCATAGTGTTGTAGATCAATTACATTTCAAAAAACAAGCTCATAAACAGATCAGATTTATGGTTACCAGCAGTGGGCAGTGAGGGGAGGGGAAACTGAATAAAGGAGTCAAAAGGTACAAACAAAATAAATGAGTACTAGGAATGTAATGTGTGCTTCCCAGTTGTCTCGGTGGGTAAAGAATCCACCTGCAATGCAGGAGACACATGTTTGATCCCTGTGATGTGAAGATCCCCTGGAGGAGGGCATGGCGACCCACTCCAGTATTCTTTTTTTTTTTTAATATAAATGTATTTGTTTTATTTGGAGGCTTATTACTTTACAATACTGTATTGGTTTTGCCATACATCAACAAGAATCCACCATGGGTGCACACATGTTCCCGATCCTGATCCCCCCTCCCACCTCCCTCCCCATACCATCCCTCTAGGTCATCCCAGTGCACCAGCCCCAAGCACCTTGTCTCATGCATCGAGCCTGGACTGGCGATCAGTTTCACATATGATAATATACACATTTCAATGCCATTCTCCCAAATCATCCCACCCTCACCCTCTCCCACAGAGGCCAAAAGACTGTTCTATACATCTGTCTCTTTTGCTGTCTTGCATACAGGGTTATCGTTACTATCTTTCTAAATTCCATATATATGTGTTAGTATACTGTATTGATGTTTTTCTTTCTGGCTTACTTCACTCTGTATAATAGGCTCCAGTTTCATCCACCTCATTAGAACTGATTCAAACGTATTCTTTTTAATGGCTGAGTAATACTCCATTGTGTATATGTACCACAGCCTTCTTATCATTCGTCTGCTGATGGACATCTAGGTTGCTTCCATGTCCTGGCTATTATAAACAGTGCTGCGATGAACATTGGGGTACACGTGTCTCTTTCAATTCTGGTTTCCTCGGTGTGTATGCCCAGCAGTGGGATTTCTGGGTCAGAAGGCAGTTCTATTTCCAGTTTTTCAAGGAATCTCCACACTGTTCTCCATAGTGGCTGTACCAGTTTGCATTCCCACCAACAGTATAAGAGGGTTCCCTTTTCTCCACACCCTCTCCAGCATTTACTGTTTGTAGACTTTTGGATAGCAGCCATTCTGACTGGCATGAAATGGTACCTCATTGTGGTTTTGATTTGCATTTCTCCGATAATGCCACTCCAGTATTATTGTCTGGAGAATCCCGTGGACAGAAGAGCCTGGCAGGCTACAATAGGGTCGCAAAAGTCAGACAGAACTGAAGCCACTGAACATACATGCACACAGGGATGTAATGTACAACATGATAACTGTAATTACCACTGTTACATGTCATGTGTGAAAGTTTTAAGACAGTAAATCCTAAGAGTTCTCATTACAAGAAAATTTTTTAAATGTCTTTAATTTTGTGTCTATATAAGATGATGGCTATTCAGTAAACTTATTGTGATCATCACTTAATGATGTATGTAAGTCAAATCATTACCCCATATACCTTAACCTTATGTAGTGCCATATGTCAATTATATCTCAGTAAAACTGCAAGAAAATCAATGCTAGTTCAACTGACAACTCAGACAAATGCAAAATGCTTTTTCTTGACTCACTTATTGCTTTAACACATATCAGAAGTACATTTTGTACACCTCCCATTTTGTCACACAGAATATTAATAAAAATGTGCATTCAAGGCTTGATATTTTTAAAAATTAACTGCTTCATCAAAGACATTCTTAAGTGAAACTGACATTTTAACCTTTCAAGTGCACGGTGGTAAAGAATACAGTTACTAATTAGTACAGTTTGGTGCTACTGCCCTGATTGGTAGTTTTGCCCACTATTGCTTTTGTACCATTGGTGCAAGTGCAAACACAGTAAAAAAGGAAAATGACTTTTTACAATTTTTATGAAAAGCGTCTTGACCTTATGGACCTCTGAAAGAATCTGAAGAACTATCAGAGATCTGTAGACCACGCTTTGAGTGCCACTACTCTAGTATTGAGTAACATTAGGAATAATGAGTGTACAACTAACAAACTGATATACAGGTAAAGAGAAATAATTTTTAAATAAATAAGGCAGTAAAAGAGAAATGAATGTACGTAGATAGAACATGTGATACAATGGTAGATTTAAACTCTTAAGGTCACTTTTTTCCTTGGTCTCCAATACAAGTAGAATGTAACAGGTAATTCAAATCATTCTCCCAATGTTTCCAGATAGACTTGCATCCTTGGGTAAGTGCAGTTTAGCTTTATTCTGAGACTTCTGCTTCAAATGAGTGGAATGAACAATGGGAACTAAGATCACTAAAGTTATTTGAGCCACAGGTTTAGAAAGAAATATGATAGAAAATAATCCCCACTTTGCTAAATGAAGATAGCAACTCATACCAATTTACTTGAGAATGTAGATTGAACCCTGCCAGTGAAGATCTAAGATGCACATGGAGTTTGTCAAAGAAAGGAACATCATTTGAATACATAGTCCTTCAAGCTTCAGGAGAATTTTGTGATTGGCATACTCATTTGCTTCCTATTTAGAAGCAAATTCAAGGACAAACAAGATGAGGTAAGGAGGCATTCTCTAGATCCCTTCCCCAAAGACAAACTGTCTAGTTCGTTGAGTTGGACACTGCTAGGGATTTATCAGTAGTATCTTCACTGTCCATTTCCATTGTACAGGTGTGTCTATCTCATTGATTGGTTGTCCATCAAATCTGAATCTAATCTATCTCATTGATAGGCCTTGTCTCTCACAATATACCTTCTTTAGTGTGCTGAGAGCTGTTTGTCATTTATTTTGAGCTGAATCACAGATCCATCATAGAATTATAACATGAAAGAGTTGCAGGTAACCTTTGCAGTCATTTCTTCTAACCTCTTACTTGATAGAGAAATATCCTGTACAGTAGCCATGTCTAGATGTCATTCAGCAGATTCTTAAGTACTTCTGATAACAGGGAGCTCACTAACTTATGAAGCAGGCCATTTCAATATAGTCAGCCCCAGTTCTTAAGTTCTTCCTTATACTGAATCAAGACTTCCTAGAATTTTCATCTCAGCCTAGGCACCCACTCAGTGTTCACAGAATAAGAATAAGCTTACTGTTTTTTGTTTTTTTCCCCAGAGAGCCTGCTATTTTGGTGTTAATATTATAATTCTTTGTTTTTTATCCAATATTTAGATCTTCTTTGGAAAACTGGGTACTGATGCTTTTGGTAAGTGACATTTAAGAGTGTGTAGGGCATAGGGAAGAGGGAAACACCTGCCTTTATATAATACTATCATTGTAGTGGACATATTTGGATGGCTACTTAGTGCTCACTCTCCATCTTCAGATTTTATAAAAGACTCCTGATTTTATTCAGATGTCTGTCATCTACTCCCCAATCACACTAACCTGAGGAGATAGTGATCTTGTCCTTAGCTCTAGTAGTGGGACTCCATTATTTCAGTCAATGGAGTTAATGCAAGCCTCCTTCCCAGTGATTAGTTCAGAAATAAAAATTAAGCTAATAAATACATAACATACACCTAGCAACTATTATTGATACAGAAGTGGGCTTGTAACTTTGATTCAGTCAGTTTTAAGGGAAGTACTTTTTATTTTATGATCAAGGGAAAGATTTTTCTCTCTGTGTCATTGAACATGAGCAACTGAAGAGGAACTAAATAGCCTCTTGATTAATGTGAAAGAGGAGAGTGAAAAAGCGTACTTAAAAGTCAACATTCAAAACAACTAAGGTCAGGGCATCCAGTATCATCCCCTCTTGGCAAACAGAAGGGGGGAAACGTGAAAGCAGTGACAGATTTTATTTTCTTCGGCTCCAAAATCACTGAGGACAGTGACTATAGCCATGAAATTAAAAGATGCTCGCTCCTTGGAAGAAGAACTATGAAAAACCTAGACAGCATATTAAAAAAGCAGAGACATCACTTTGTCAACAAAAGTCCATATAATCAAAGCAATAGTTTTTCCAGTAGTCATGTACAGATGTGAGAGTTGAACCATAAAGAAGGCTGAGCACTGAAGAATTGATGCTTTCAAATTGTGGTGCTGGAGAAAACTCTTGAGAGTCCCTTGGACTGCAAGAAGATCAAACCAGTCAATCCTAAAGGAAATCAACCCTGAATATTCATTGGAAGGACTGATGCTGAAGCTGAAGCTGCAATACTTTGGCCACCTGACACGAAGAGCCAACTCGTTGAAAAAGACCTTGATGCTGGGCAAGATTGAAGGCAGGAGGAGAAGGGGATGGCAGAGGATGTGATGGTTATATAACATTACCTACTCAACGGACATGAACTTGAGCAATCTCCAGGAGATAATGAAGGACAGAGGAGCCTGGTGTGCTGCAGTTCATGGAGTCGGACACAACTTAGCTACTAAACAACGATAAAATTCACCAAGGCACTCCTGTAGTGGGCACAGACAACTTCTAGCTTCAGTTGGTATCTGTATGATCATTAAAAACCTGGAAGTTGAGTATATATCTGTTTGGCAAGAATGAACACCCTGTTCTATCTTGAGTTGTATCCTTGCACACATTTTAGCAATTACTTCATTTACCACCAAGTCTTGCCTTACATGACACTCTATACCTAAGATTTGTAAGTAATTTTGGACATGAAGAAGAAAAAAGTTTCCTGTACTGTGAATGGGACTGAGTGACTGATTTGATGCCCACTGTTTGTTTTCCTGCCAAATTTATATAGTGTCTTCAGGTATCAAAGACTTCTGCCAGTTTATTGACCCCAGTTTATCAACCACTTCTCTTCCCCTCTAAAGAAAAATGGAGTGCTTCCCTGATGATAAAGGATGGTTTAACTGTGGTCTCTACACAATATCTGATCATTCTACTTGTAACTATTAATCTTCATGGAAAAACCTCATGGAGCATTGATTTTTGAAAATTTAAATACTAAGGTCTTTATGATATTGCTTTTAAGTGGTGATGATAAACCCATGCTAAGAAAGAGAAATAAGGATTTAGTGTGCTCCAGTGGAATTCCTTGGCTATCTTCTGCCCAGTTAAGACATCTTATGACAATATGTCCTAGAGGATCTACAATGAGAAACTCCCATGTAAATCAGAAATGTTTATCACTTCCTGGAATCCATTGAGTAGTACTGTAAACGAACACTTCCTCCCCATTCCCGAGGCCATGGAACACAGAATTTCTTTTTTTGTTAATTAATTAATTAATTTATTTTACTCTACAATATTGTATTGGTTTTGCCATACATTGACTTGAATCCTCCATGAGTGTACACGTGTTCCCCATCCTGAACCCCCCTCCCTCCTCCCCATCCCATCCCTCTGGGTCATCCCAGTGCACTAGCCCCAAGCACACTGTATCCTGCATCGAACCTGGACTGGCAATTCGTTTCACATGATATTTTACATGTTTCCATGCCATTCTCCCAAATCATCCCACCCTTGCCCTCTCCCACAGAGTCCAAAAGACTGTTCTATACATCTGTGTCTCTTTTGCTGTCTCACATACAGGGTTATCGTTACCTTCTTTCTAAATTCCATATATATGTGTTAGTATACTGTATTGGTGTTTTTCTTTCTGGCTTACTTCACTCTGAATAATAGGCTCCAGTTTTATCCACCTCATTAGAACTGATTCAAATGTATTCTTTTTAATGGCCGAGTAATACTCCATTGTGTATATGTACCACTGCTTTCTTATCCGTTCGTCTGCTGATGGACATCTAGGTTGCTTCCATGTCCTGACTATTATAAACAGTGCTGCAATGAACATTGGGGTACACGTGTCTCTTTCAATTCTGGTTTCCTCGGTGTGTATGCCAAGCAGTGGGATTGCTGGGTCAGAAGGCAGTTCTATTTCCAGTTTTTCAAGGAATCTCCACACTGTTCTCCATAGTGGCTGTACTAGGTTGCATTCCCACCAACAGGGAACACAGAATTTCTATCAACTCTTCTACCTTTCAAAGATAGTTTAGGGGAAGGAAATTCTGCCCCATTTATTCTGTCCATTCATTACTTGCTTCTGCCTGATGAAGGAAGAATAACTAGCATGATTGGTGATTACTTGACATCCACTGAGCCACACTCAACAAATGGGTAAAGTAACAATAATTCCAAAACAGAATTAGTGTTACTCTTTCTCTCTTTTTCTTCACTCTTTCCTTATTCTAACTGCCTTGCTCATGGACTGGTAAATGTGTAAGCAGGTGCCTGCATCCATGTATGCAGGGCCTATAATGTGTCCTCTATATGGAAACTTGGTCAGCATCTCTCTCTCTCGCACATGCACACACACACACAAGCATGCACACATACGCTTTTGTTTGTGCTCTTGCTGGTAATTATGGTAACTATATATGTAAAGCAGATCTGGGTCCTTAGAAATGACTTTGTAAGCCTGGACTTACCATATACATACAACTCTCTGAATGGACAGGTCCCAAAGTCTGGTTTCAACAAGGTAAAAGAAATATGCTGTTGTGATCTCAAGATACAGCTACATTCCCTTATCTGGCTTTAGTGAGAAAGCCATATGTTTGGGGGGTTATTGAGCACTTGCCCTGTTCAGTAATAAAGTTGATACTCTGTGATCCCTTTCTGAGTATCAATTTACCATATATATATATATATATATATATATATATATATGTTTTGCATTAGATGGAACTCAGAATGGAGAAACTTTAGTTCTTACCTCCAGAATTTAAAAGTTGCCAATAATTCATTCTACAGTTCTCTGTTTTTAGAGCCATAGTAAACAACTTACTAAAAAAAGTAAAAGACTATATGGGCCTTTGAAATAGCAAGTCTTCAGGTTCCTTTACCTTTGGCTAATTCCCTAACCTTGATCTACTCTGGCTTTATACCAATAAAATAAAAGGAATTTAACATTGTGATGAGGCTTGGTCTTGTCCTAACAAGACTCTGACTCCAGCAACCTCTACCCCAGAGCCTGATTCAGTCAATTCCTATATAACTGGGAAACAAACCTGGTAGCAGATATGATCTTATCTGGAAAGTACTTTATAATGATAAGGAAGATCATACACAGCTGTACTCCCAGCGGAGAAGAGCTATACCCATGAACCTATGGCACAATACCACCACTGTGATCCTTTCGAAATAGTGGCTAAGCTTACCAAGACTTTTAGCAGTCTCATATTTTAAATAATCAGAAACAGAATGGGGTGACCCAAGAGATCATTGTATCCCTTCCCCATTCCTCTTAGAGGTCAATCCAGTTTTTATCTCCAACATGTCTCATGTGCACAGTCTTGGCATCTTTCCAGCAGTGATAGATATTCTCCTCATAACGTATTTTATATCTTGCATCTGTCTTCCATAGCATCTGCATTACGAGATGCTGTAACAAATTACCACAAAATTGGTGGCTTAGAAAAACACAAATTTACTCTCTCACAGTTCTGGTTTGCCTAGAAGTCTGAAGTCAAAGTGGCAGCAAAACCACATTCCCTCCAGAGACCCTATGAGAGAATCCGTTTTTGCCTCTTCCAGTTTCTAGTGGTTCCAGGCATTCCTTAGCTTGTGGCAGCATAATCCCAATTTCTGCCTCCATATTCACATGGTCTTCTCCTCTTTGTCTCCCTCTGTCTCCCTTTTTGTTTATTTTGACACTTATCATTAGATTTAGGGCCCACCATAATCCAAGATGATCTCATATCAAAATCCTTACTTTCATTATATCTACAAAGACCCTTATTCTAAGTAAATTACATTCTGAGATTGAGATGGACATATATTTTGAGAGGACACCATTCAACCTCCCTATAGCAAGCAGGCAGCATCTTGTATTTCCACACACTTTTCCTATTAATGGAGCCCCTGGTTTGTGCTCTGATTTTTCTAGGGTGCTCTTTCCCATTTATAGTTTTACTCAACTCTGAGATTTACCACTTCATACTATTTTTCTGGTGGCTTCCCTAGTGGCTCAGACAGTAAAGACTCCACCTGCAATTGTAGGAGACCCAGGTTCAATCTCTGGGTCAGGACGATCCCCTGGAGAAGGAAATGGCAACCCACTCCAGTATTCTTGCCTGGAGAATTCCATGGACAGAGGAGTCTGGCGGGCTACAGTCCATGGGGTCGCAAAGAGTTGGAAAAGACTGAGTGACTAATACTTTCACTTTTGCTATTTTTCTAGCTTTAATCTTTGACTTCTGTATCAAGATTCATTTGACGACAAACATAGATGATGTAAACAAGAAAGGAGGAACTTATTGGGATAATAATGTCTTCAATTGTAACTTGTTACAGAGGCTCAAGTGATAATAGGGCCAGTTTTTATGAATATCTTGGCATTACTTTTTCTCTCTGCTGGTTTTTCCAGGTTGCCTCCTTTCTTGAGAACAAGATGACTGAAGCAGCCCCGAATTTAATATTCTCATAAAGCCAAAATCAATGGAACAGGAAAGTACTTCCACCTCTCAGAAACCTCAATAAAGGGCTCATGACTTCTCATTGGTTCTGATTTAGTCACATGGCAATCCCTAAGATAATCACTATGGCCAGGGATGTGCTTCTTTGCTTTGGCCAAATAAAGTCTACTCCTGGAGCTGAGAGTGGAGGTCAGTTCCAACCAAATCAAATGGATTGAAAGTTGGGCAAAGTATATCATCAAGCAAAAGATGAGATTATATTTCTGGAAGACTGGGGACTGAGTATCATAGGGATATATCAGTGTCCACTATAGCTTCCCTCTTAATCATGACTTGGGTTCTCTCTTTGGCTAAGCTATCATTTGCAGCCCTGGATAAATACATCGTTTCAATCCGTGATCTCATGGTGTCTTAAAGAAGCTGAGTCCAGAGATTTACCTAGGCTTTCTGCCAGAAGCATTGCCTGTAGGCTATACAGTCAGTATGTCTTTCTGAGTCCCCAAAATACTAGGCAAGTAGGAAGACAATACCTGGTAGAAGAACTTTTCTGATGTCCCATGTCCAAAAAAACTCTGGCTTTGCTAAAAGTGAGACTTGAGTAGATGTTCAGTGCCAGTCCACTGTCTAGAAGTATGTCATTTGACGTTCTGTTTGTGGATGTAATTCTGAGATGAGCATTAAAACAAGGAACCTTCTATCTGGGTTAGTATGGATCCCTAAAAACCCAAAGGTCAAAATCCTTATTTCACAGCTGATCCTCAAAAATCAAGTGCCACAGTCAGAGTCATGAAACAAGATGGTTCCTCCAAGCTTTTAATATTGCCATATGTTGTGTGAGCAATTCCTGCCTGCATCTATTTCAACCACAAACAGTTTCCATAAGCATGCACGCAGGCCCAGATATGTTTCCCAGGGATTCTCTCGCATAAAACGATGGCTCACTGTGTTGCACTGGAGGTTATCTCTCTCCATTCAGTAAGGATAAAGTAGATTACAGTGGGCCAGGGTGGTGGTGGAAGAGTTGAAGAGCATCCAGAGTTACTGAAGTGCCACAGTTGCTGCTGGCATCCAAAAGACAGAAACATCCCCTTACTTACTTGGTTGGATAGGTGAGAGATGAAGTAAATCAGTATTGGGTAATGACTATTTGTTGTTTAGTAGCAAAGTTGTGTCTGACTTTTTTGCGACCCCGTAAACTGTGGCCCACCAGGTTGTTCTGTCCATGGGATTACCCAGCTAGGCATTATACTAAGTACATACACTATCCTATTTAATTTTCATAGCAACCCTTTATGATGTGATTATGATTACTATCTGCTAGCCTGGACTGATAAATTAAGGAAGAATGACTTTGAAGCAGAGCATAGATATCAAGGCCAGAGAAGACAAGGCCACAAGCTCAGAGGGCCCAGATGAGAGAGTATTGAGCCATAGAGGGTTACTCTCAGGCCTTGAATCCTACTGTGTTGTAAACTTGCTTTAGATCAGTAATCCCTTTATTAATTCTATTTTCTCCCTTTCAGAATGGGAATATCTGTCCTGTGGGTGTCCAATCATTGTATTTTGAAAGCAGATAACTTCTTTTTTAGTTTCACAGGTCTGTGGACAGAGAGGGATTTTGTCTCAGGATGGAATATACACAATGTCTCACCCATACTTGATTTAGGTGATGAGAGCTGGAATTTTTATAAGCTGATGATATTCAGATGAGATTTTAGATTTATGGTTAATGCCAGAGTGGGTTAAGACTTTTGGAGATATTGGAAGGAGGGTTAAGGTATTTTGCACACGGGAAGGACATGAATTTTGTGGGGACCAGGGGGCAGAATGTACTATGTTGAAAAGCACTTCCCTCAAATTCATGTTCACCCAGAAATCGTGAATGTAATCTTGTTTGAAAATCGGGTCTTTTAGTATGGTACTGGCACAAAGACAGAAATATAGATCAATGGAACAAAATAGAAAGCCCAGAGATAAATCCACGCACCTATAGACACCTTATCTTTGACAAAGGAGGCAAGAATATACAATGGAGAAAAGACAATCTCTTTAACAAGTGGTGCTGGGAAAACTGGTCAACCACTGGTAAAAAAATGAAACTAGAACACTTTCTAACACCATACACAAAAATAAACTCAAAATGGATTAAAGATCTAAATGTAAGACCAGAAACTATAAAACTCCTAGAGGAAAACATAGGCAAAACACCCTCTGACATAAATCACAGCAGGATCCTCTATGACCCACCTCCCAGAATAATGGAAATAAAAGCAAAAATAAACAGATGGGACGCACCTAAACTTAAAAGCTCTTGAACAACGAAGAAACTATAAGCAAGGTGAAAAGACAGCCTTCAGAATGGGAGAAAATAATAGCAAACAAAGCAACTGACAAAGAATTAATCTCAAAAATATATAAGCAGCTCCTGTAGCTCAATTTCAGAAAAATAAATGACCAATCAAAAAATGGGCCAAAGAACTAAACAGACATTTCTCCAAAGAAGACATACAGATGGCTAACAAACACATGAAAAGATCCTCAACATCACTCATTATCAGAGAAATGCAAATTAAAACCACAATGAGGTACCACCTCATGCCGATCAGAATGGCTGCTATCCAAAAGTCTACAAGCAATAAATGCTGTGAAGGGTGCCGAGAAAGGGAACCCTCTTACACTGTTGGTGGGAATGCAAACTAGTACAGCCACTATGGAGAACAGTGTGGAGATTCCTTAAAAAACTGGAAATAGAACTGCCATATGACCCAGCAATCCCACTGCTGGGCATACACACCGAGGAAACCAGAATTGAAAGAGACACGTGTACCCCAATGTTCATCGCAGCACTGTTTATAATAGCCAGGACATGGAAGCAACCTAGATGTCCATCAGCAGATGAATGGATAAGAAAGCAGTGGTACATATACACAATGGAATATTACTCAGCCATTAAAAAGAATGCATTTGAATCCGTTCTAATGAGGTGAATGAAATCGGAGCCTATTATACAGAGTGAAGTAAGTCAGAAAGAAAAACACCAGTATAGTATACTAATGCATGTATGTGGAATTTAGAAAGATGATAATGATGACTCTATATGCGAGATAGCAAAAGAGACACAGATGTAAAGAACAGACTTTTGGGCTCTGTGGGAGAAGGTAAGGGTGGGATGATTTGGGAGAATAGCATTGAAACGTGTATTATCATATGGGAAATAGATCGTCATTCCAGTTTCGAAGCACGAGACAGGGTGCTCGGGGCTGGTGCACTGGGATGACCCTGAGGGATGGGATGGGGAGGGAGGTGGGAGGGAGGGTCAGGATGGGGAACACATGTACACCCGTGGCTGATTCATGTCAATGTATGGCAAAACCACTACAATATTGTAAAGTAATTAGCCTCCAATTAAAATAAATAAATTAAAAAAAAAAGAAACTTGGGTCTTTGTTGATGTAATAAAGGTAGGATGAAGTCATGCTGGATTAGGCGTCATTCTAAAACGAGGGAAATTTGGACACAGAATCAGAGCTACACATGTGAGAAGGCCATGTGAAGGTGGAGGCAGAGATTGGCACAGTACATCTCTAAGCCAAGGAGTACCAAAGATTTCTGGGAACCACCAGTAGATAGAAGAGGTAAGAAAGGATTCTTCCCTAGAGACTTTGGAGGAA